>NC_080164.1:85814014-86180705 GCF_950295315.1 Erinaceus europaeus | reverse complement strand
AAAAGAGAAAGGAAAGAAGGGATAGAAAGAATAGACAACTATGCAAATCTACTATCCACTGTATATTTTAGGGGTAGCAAGAGGAGAAAGGGAAGTAGAATAGATACCCACATAGAGAGTCCACTCTGAATCTGATTTCTTCCCCAAAATAATGCACAAATGAATATCAGTGAATTCAGAAAGACAAAGAAGAAGGAAGGAAGAAAAGCAGACAAGATAAAAAAAAATAGAAACAAGAGAGATAAAAGAAAAAAGATAAAAATAGCTGTAATAAAAAAGCAGGGAAAGGAAAGATTTTTTAATTGATTATTTTATTTATTTATTTTTTAATTAGCTAGGAGGAGGGGGAAAGGAAGAGTGGGTAGTGGAGGTAGAAGTAGTGAAACAAGTTCCTCTCACATGGATAAGACAGCCAGTCCCCTAGCAATGGAAGATACCCTAAGAGTTAATTCTGGTCAACCTAAAGGAGGTGGGGAAAGAGATACACCTTTATATAACATTAATAATAAAATAGAGCAGGGTAATAAACCTGTCCCAGATTGCCTCAACCCTCATGAGCAGAGGCAGCTGATTGTTAATAAAGTAAAACAAAAAAACAAAAAAAATACCAGAAAAAAATTAAAATAGCTCCTCAGGAATAGACGAGAATAGCAGGAATAGACAGTTATGCAAATCTACTGTCCACTGTATATTCTAGGGGTAGTTAGAGGAGAAAGGGTAGTAGAGCAGTGATACACACAGAGTCCACTCTGAGTCAGATTTCTTCCCCAAAATAATTCCCAAACTTGTATCAATGAATTAAGAAAGCTGAAGGAGGAAGGAAGAAAGGATGACAAGAATTAGAAAAAGAAGGAAAAAAAATAGAGAGAGAAAAGAAAAAGAAAAAAATAACAGTAATAAAAGAGCAATGAAAAGAGTTGTTTATTTATTTATTTTTATTATTTAATTAGCTAGGCTGGGAGGTGGGAGAGAGTGGATAGGAGAGGTAGGAAGAGTGAAACAAGTTACTTTAGCAGTTGATAAGACACCTAATCCCCTAGCAATGGAAAATACACTAAGAGTTAGTTTTTGTCAACCTGAAAGAGAGGGGAAAGGGATACACGGTTATCTTGTATTGATAATAGAATAGAACAGAGTAATAAACCTATCCTGTCTTCAGCTTGGGTGGCTCAAGATTGCCTCAGGCCCCCTGAGCAGAGGCAGCTAATTGTTGAGAAAATAAAGCAAAAACAAACAAACAAACAAACAAAAAACTCTGGTGGTCTTTCCCTCTCTGAGTAAGGCTCTGCTTGGTGAAATATTTTGGAATATTTGTAGCTGGAATTTGTCGGGCTGAGCTTCATTGACGGGAGACAGACGACCCGGGACTCATGGCTGGGTTGTATGCAGTATCTCTTTATTCATGCAGGACGCAGCACAATCTATACCAAGCTAAGTTAAACTAAACTAAAAACTACAAACAATCTTGTCCTTATAAATATACTAGCCCAGTAGGGTGGGAACAGGATGCAACACAGAGAGGGTGGAGAGAAAAGTGACTGGTGAAAATCAGAGTGTGACAAGGAGAGGCGGTGGGGCAAAAACATATCATGAACCAGTGGGGATTGAACCAATGCCCTGGAGGGAGTGTGGTGCTTGTTAACAGCAGTTATGTAAATAGAATAAAGTGGTTATGTAAATAGAATACAGTGGTTATGTAAATAGAATACAATGTTAAGCAGGGGGTATTAAACCAATGAAACAGAAGGGGTCTCATGCATACCAACAATTCCCCCTTTCTTTTTAACTAATGACCATAGTATTAGGAGTGTGGGGTGAACAGAAACCTATATCGTACAGGCGTTTTCAAAAGAACTGGCATAAGATATGGAAAACAAAATAGGTGAGCAGCAATAACCAGTGTGATGCCAAGAGGAACGTTTTTTGTCTCAAAGGGCAAGGCCTAGCAGGCAAAAGGGCATTTCTTGCCTCTGGGAACACTTCATGCCTCTGGGGGCATCTCTTCCCTCTTGGGGTGCTTCATGCCTCTGTGGGCATAACCTAATAAGGAGGGGGAGTTTTCTGACTCTGGGGACAGAGCCTGCAGGTGAGGGTACATGGTCTATAAAGTCTCAAGGCAACTGGCTGAAGTTAGTCTTTGAGAAACACAGCAGTGTGTACCAGTAAGTCTGATGGAGGTGTCAGTCCAAAGTAGATGACCATGGAAGAAAATGCCAGGGGATGAAATGCTGCACTTCTGTCTCGATGGGGAATGTCGGCCACCAGAATTCTGCTTTTCTGTAGAGAGTGATCTTTCGAGTCTGTGAATCTGTTTCTTCAGGTCATGCCAGGTCACATCATTGGTTTCCGGGGGTGTGTTGTAGTCATTCCATCTTGTGGGCGATGTCAGAGAACAGGATCCAAGTGGATTTCCAGGAATTCCATTTGAGTAGATGCTTTTTCATGTGAAGACTTGACAGCTGAAATTCACTTACTTGTCAAACAAAACTCGTAGCAGATTAGAAGTTTATTATAATCGATAACTCCATTATAATTGGAAGTCCTTTCTAGTATGATTTTAAGGTTGATTAAACAGTTTGAACTCAATATAATGTGGAAAGGTAAACAGAAGAACCATGGTAGAAGCCTCAGGCATGAGAATAATTAACATAATCATTGCACTATCTGCCCCGCCCATAACTCATACTGTTTTCAGGATTAAACATTTCAGATTATGCCAACACATAAAAAAGGAAATCAAAGGAGGAAAAAACAATTTTTTGGATTGTTTCTGGATGTCTCTAGAAACCATGGCTGCATCTAGCATTTTTTTTAAGTCAATGTCAAGCAAAAATTCAGTCATTCAAATCACTCTCTTGCAAAACGCAACTTGAACCAGATTATGCAGATCTCACCATGTAGTATCATGAGTCCCCGGAGGGCGTCCTAGTCCAAAAAGCTCTTCAAAATTACATTTAGGTTGCTTCTGACTGTTCCTGCTGGATTGCTTCAGGCACCCATTTTTAAAATTGTCTTCCCATCGAAGAAAGAATCCAATCAGGAGAGTAGAAAGAATGGAGTAGTGTCTCCATTCTTGAGGACTGCCAGGGTACTGGAGAACACTCCTCAAACTAGAGTAGTCCTTCTCCATGGGAAACATGCGAGAAGAAGTCCAGAAAGTCCCAGTGGAAATCTCCGTGCATATCCCAAGGTCTATGATCACGGTTATAAAGAACCAAATTGTGGCCTGGAGCAAAATGTAGTCCTTTTCCTCGGGAAACATGGGAGAGTGAATCCAGAAAGTCCAAGGAGAAATCTCCGTGCATCACCCAAGCTCTATGATCCCAGTCATAAGAAACCAAAGTTCCTGGTCAGGGAACCGAAGTGTGGCCCAGAGTAAAATGTTCCAGAGACAGAGAAACTGTCTCATAATGAAACAGTAGAGGCTTTGGCAAACCTCTTCATAAGTAGAAAGGCAACCCATGGCGGATGAGTAGCCAAGTTTACTTATCTGGGTGATGGGCGGGTTAGGTCTCATGTCGGTGCCGGTCTCTGTTTCAGGGCTTATGTCAGTCCCTTGTTCGGGCGCCATATGCCGGGCTGAGCTTCAGTGATGGGAGACAGACGACCTGGGACTCATGTCTGGGTTGTACGCAGTATCTCTTTATTCATGCAGGACGCAGCACAATCTATACCAAGCTAAGCTAAACTAAACTAAACTAAAAACTACAAACAATCTTGTCCTTATAAATTTACTAGCCCAGTAGGGTGGGAACAGGATGCAATGCAGAGAGGGTGGAAATAAAAGTGACTGGTGAAAATCAGAGTGTGACAAGGAGAGGGGGTGGGGCAAAAACATATCATGAACCAGTGGGGATTGAACCAATGCCCTGGAGGGAGTGTGGTGCTTGTTAGCAGCGGTTATGTAAATAGAATGAAGTGGTTATGTAAATAGAATACAGTGGTTATGTAAATAGAATACAGTGTTAATCAGGGAGTTTTAAACCAATGAAACAGAAGGGGTCTCATGCATACCAACAGGAATTGGCCACTTAGAAAGAAAAAAAGGGGCCTAGGGTTTCAGAAAGGAATAGAATTAGAATGAATGACAACCCCTGGTGGGACAGGAATCTTGGTAAATAAAGAAGTTCAGCAGGGGAGCCTACTAGGAGCAGATCTCTGGTCCCCAGGGACTGATTATAGGGGGTAGGGGGAAGGGGTGCACTTCGGGAATAATAATTAAAAAAATTTTTTTCCTTAATTTTTACTCTATTTTCGAACCCAAATTGAGTTATAGTCACCTCCTTGATGTCACCACTAAGACCCCTTATTGACTATCCTGCTAAAGGCAAAAAATCCTACCATTTCCAGTAGATGTTGTCAGAGCTCAAGCCACTAGCAGCTTCTCATTCCGCCATCTTCCGGAATCTCATGGTGTATTACACTGATCTATTTTCAGATGTTGAACCAATGTGATTCAATAACCAATCTGGTTGCTGGTTTCTTCATTTGCATTCATGTTAAGGTACTTTCACATTTCTCTTTTGATTTTTCAATAACCCTCATGTTGTTTAGAAGCCTGCTGTTTAGTCTTCACATTTTGGAAGTATTTCTTATTTTCTTTTTGTGGTTGATTTTTAACCTCATAACATCATGGTCTGAGAAAATACTTTTTATGATTTCAATATTCATATATTTTTAAGGCTGTCTTTGTGACCCAACATATGACTGATCCTTTTGAATACTCCATGTGCACCTTTAGAAGAATATGTACTCATTTCCTTTCAGATACATTCTGAATATATCTGTTAGGTTCACCTCATCTATGATTTCATTTAATGCCTCTATTTCCATGTTGATTTTCTTTGCTAAGCTAACCAGTCTCTTCCTGTGACTGGTGTGTTTATTAACTTATACTATTATTGTGTTGTTGGCAGTCTCCCTTGAGACCAGTAAGTACTTATTTCCTATATTTGGGCTCCCCTGTGTTTATACATATATATTAATGATAGTTATGTCTTCTTATTGGATTGACCACTTGATAATAATATAAATAGTTTAATCTTGGACTAGAAAACCTGTTTTTCAATATTGAAATTAATCTCTTGAAATAATGGAAACTCCTAGTGAATCACAAATGAACTTATAAAAAAACATTATTTCCATGTTGACCAACAATTCAGCATATTAAAGAAACACTGGTAGTGTTTTACATGTTCATTTAATAAATCCTTTAGTAGACTAGAGAAAGCATCAGGATTCATATTTATTCTTCATTCCTTCCTCATAATTGCTATTTGTTATATGACTCACTCTGCTCTCACATGATTATTATATTCCTGAGAAAATGTTAGTTGTTCAGAGCTATTTCAATACAAACGTTCTGGAACAACACTGAAGAAAATATAATAAAAAAATGTTAGCTGCAGTTTCGCTTATTCCTTTAATAATTAAATACCATTAAAAACATATTACACACACACATACTTTAAAAAAATTCTAACTCTTCCTCAAACCATCATGCTTATCAATAGCAGGGATGATTTTTACTAGGATATTAATTTTCTGATAATTATTATTTAATCCAGTTCTACAACTAAGATCTACGGGTAGAAAATGGGCCTGAGAGCAGCATGGTTTGTGTACATGACTTCATGTCTGATACCCCACAGGTCTCATGTTCAATCCAGAGTTGAGCAGTGCTCTGATCTTTTGCTCTCTTTCTGTCTTTTATCTCTCATCAACAATAAAATCAATAAAAAAGTAGAAAGTGAAAACCACAGGTCTTGAAATAAACCCTAAAACCTACAATCTAGTTTAATAAAAAGTAATCTTCTGATAAACAAGACTAGTCTTCTTATTACCATTGATATGTTTTAGACAGATAAGCATTTAGGTACCCTGATTTCTTGTATCCTTCCCTAAGAATCTAGTAGTGTAGTGTAGTTTCCCCCCCCACCTTTTCCAATAGCACATACCTAAAAAGCAGTCATTCCAGAATTCAAAATATTCTGAGTCTTCATAGTATGAAACATCAGAAAAGCATCCCCTCTAGATGAAACTGGTGCAGAAAATCTGGAAATCGGCACATCACAAATAGGTTGTGTGATGTAAATTTGAAGTGGGGGAGGGATGGCAAATATTTGCAGTTTTTTTTTTTTCTTAATGAGTTTCCAGGTGAGGCTGGTGGACACTGATAGCTGTAGTCCTAGGAAAGTCACCTTTGTAGTCTTAGGCTTGAGGGTTTCTGCATATTGTGGATTATACAGCCCAGTTATAAAAGACAAATCCAAAATAGTTGGAATTATTAGTTCAAGCACAGCTTCCCTGGATAAATTCCTCTGCTTCCCTGCCCTTAGGTCAGAAAACTACAGGTGGATAATTGGTTTGATGATGAATTCATTACTAGCTTCTCTCTTCCTCGAATCAGTTTATCAATTCTTTACCAGTGTTTCTTGAAATAACCTCTCATGTAAGTGCCTTGCACTTAAGTGGCTTAGACTCAGCTTCTGGGACAAAGAGTAAATAAGTATTAAAAAACTAAACTTCACAGTAGCTTCTTAAAATATTTTTGTCTAGTCATCTGTTTACTTACATATTGCTGTTCAAATTGTTTACTGGCTCAAATTGAGCAGCAATGTAACATAATAACTGGTTTTTATAAATGATTCTAAAGAGTCTGGGAGGTGCTTCAGGGGATAAAGTGTTGAATGCTCAAGCCCAAAGTCCCTAGTTCAATTCCAAATGTACCATATTCCAAAGTAATGCTGTCTTTCCCTTCTCTTAGTAAAGAAGGAACTCTTGGGAGCCAGAAGGTAACGCAGCAGGTTAACTACACATGGCAGCAAAACACAAGGACTGGCAAAAGGATCCCAGTTCGAGCCCCTGGCTCCCCACCAGCAGGGTTTTTTTTTCACAAGCTGTGAAGCATGTCTGCAGGTGTTTATCTTTCTCTCCCCCTCTCTGTCTTCCTCTCCTCTCCCGATTTCTCTCTGTCTTATCCAACCATGACGGCAGCAGTAACAATACTAATAACATCAATGATAAACAACAAGGGCAACAAAAGAGGAAAAAAAAAGCCTCCAGAGTCAGGCGATGGTGCAGCGAGTTAAGCACACGTGATGCAAAGGACCATCTGGGCTAAGGATCTCTATTCCAACCCTGGCTCCCCACCTGCATGGGAGTCACTTCACAAGCGGTGAAGCAGGTGTGCAGGTGTCTATCTTTCTCTCCTCCTTTGTCTCCCCCTCCTCTCTCCCTTTCTCTCTGTTTTATCCAACAACAACAGCATCAATAACAACAACAACAATGAAAAAACAACAAGGGCAACAAAAGGGGGGAAAAAAGCCTCCAGGAGCAGTGGGTTCATAGCCGAGTCCCAGAAATATCCTGGAGGCAAAAAAAAAAATCTTTAAAAAAAGATAAAGTAGACATGTATTGTGTGTGTGGGACAGTAGTTTACCCAATACAGAACACATGTCACCAAGAATGAAGGCCCAGATTCCAGGGGAGGGGTTTCGCAAACAGTGAAACAGTGCTGCAGGTGTCTATTCTACTACCCTTCTCTCTCATCCCCTCCCTTCTCCTCACATGACAGCAAAACACAAGGACTGGCCTAAAGATCCCGGTTAGAGCCCTGGGCTCCCCACCTGCAGAGGGGTCACTTCACAAGCGGTCAAGCAGTTCTGCTGGTGTCCATCTTTCTCTCCCCTTTTCTGTCTTCCCCTCCTCTCACGATTTCTCTCTGTCCTGTCTAACAACAACAACAGCAGTAACAATACTAATAACAACAACAACTATAAACAACAAGGGCAACAAAATGGTGGGAAAAAAGCCTCTGGAAGTAGGGTGGTAGCGCAGCAGGTTAAATATACATGGCACAAAGCGCAAGGACCCTTCCCCCTTCCTATCACCTCCCCTTTTCCATCCCCTACTCTCCTCCTCCTGCTCCTTCTCATTCCTATCATCTATCTATCTCTATCTATTTCTATCTATCTATCTATCTATCTATCTATCTATCTATCATCTATCTATTTCTATACCTCATGCTTCATCAAAAAGTAAAAGAATATAATGACTTCTACCAAGCCAGAGTTATAATCCTTGTATTAAACTAATTTAAAAAATCAAAAAGTACATGTTTTGATTTTATTGACTCACTCTGTTCATTCTGAATGTTAGTCACTGATCTATTTCTTTGAAATGTGAGAGTTTCTGTTAAGAGTAACATATGACAGTGCTTATTTACTAGCTAGGACATAGCTGGTAGGTTCTCAGTAGCCACAACATCTTGAGAAAGACATTTAAATGCCTTTTATTGATTCAGACTCATGGAGAGAGTAGCATTTCTGCACACTAATCTGGAAACAGAGAAAAGTGTCAAACAGAAAAGGAGCACTTTAAAGTGTAATGTCTGCCAGTCTTTCCTAGGTGGACAGAGTGAAAGCACAAAGTTTAGATCCTTAGGGAGAAGGGAAAGGAGTTCTTTTCAAAGTCTGGGGGATGCTGCAGGTGACAGGGACCCTGCTGCCTGAGGGCACTTCCATGGACCACTGCAGCCTGCCTCCCACATGCTGGTTGAGAGTGGTTTTATCCTCAGGCAAAGCTACACGGATGCAGTCCTACCCCTTCCTAACATCAGATGGCTTGTCACAGTGCTGCACACTGTCTTCTTGCCGAGTTTATAATGAGTTTTCCTCACTGCTATTACCTGAGCCCCAAAATGCACATTAAAGGACACTGTCAATTAACATTTGGATCCAAATGTGACCTATATTACGACTGACATACTTTTGTGTGGAGATAGTCCTGCAGAGTCCACATGTCTACTCATATATTTTCAACACTCTTGGTAAGAAGTTATAATGTTCAATTAAGAGAAAGAGGTCCCTAAGGGCCCACAAATGCATAAGAATTAGGTGTATTACTATTAGTTATGTCACATCACAGAGTACATGGGCGGTTTTCTTGCAAAGACTGTTCTGATCACTCTGCATTGAGAGAGATTCAGAAAACCTGAGTTCATATCTCTTCATTTTACCAGAGATACCATATCATTTTGTCTGAATCTTACTCCTCTTTTTCACCATTCCCATCATATTTAGTGAAAATAAGAGATTGCACCAAATGATCTCAAAATCTACCACTAATGAAAAAAATAAAATAAAAATTTACTTCTTTTTACACCTAGCAAGTGTTTTATTTTCTGATAGATCCTCAAAAAAAAAAATAGGAGCAAAATGCAGATGGAAAGCAGTTAGACTGAATATGAGGGGAAGATGCAGCAGAAAACTTTAAGCACTTCTGAACCTAGATATGATTAACAACATGACTAAACCTAGATAGGATTAGCAACATGACTTCAGGATGCTATTTTGTTCATTTTAGTTAGATGGGGTATTATATCTACAGATTTTTCTTTGTCTCTGTGGAATCCAGGGTCTTAGTCCTAAGGCACATAAAGAAAAGTAATTGGGATAAGATTACCAATTCCTACTCCAACACATAAATAAAATTGAGAATTTACATCCCTGTTTATACAAGTGAGATTAGATTGGGTCCTGCTGGAATTGCATAGCTGGTAGAGTGTAGGACATATATTTCTGACAGTCACACTTCCATTCCAAGTACTTCCATTTAGTAGAGTTGTACCAAGCTTCTCTCTCTCTCTCATGTGAAATAAATAGAATGATTCTTAAAAATAACTTAGATTGAACCAAGAGACCAGTATATTTGAAGATATATCATAGACACTTTTCAAAGTGGAAAGTAGACAAAAGATAATCAATAATAAATCAGAGTAGAACATCTAAGAAATATAGGAAAATAGAAAATAAAGTAACTTTGAAAAAATTACTATAGTGGCCAACAAAATAGCTCACCTGGATAGTGCATAACCCAGAATAGAACTCTGCCCCCACTTCATGAAGAAAACTTTAGTACTGTGATGTTTTTCCTTTTCCTGCTCTCTGCTTCTCTTATTACCTTGAAGTTAGCCTGGGTGGTATAGTCCTGGCAATGACAATGAATACATTAAATAAATAGATAAATAAATACAACCATGCTGGCAGAAAAGATAAAAGAGAGAAGAAATATTTCAAGGAATTAGCCCAAAATATTAATAGTAAGCTCAAATACTAGTCATGGATACCAAATCATAGATCTAAAAATCACAAGGAATACTAAGTAAGATGCAAAAAAAAAAAAGGGAAAGGAGGTACATCATGTTTAAACTGCATAAAACTAAAGAATGAGAAAAATTTTATGAAGACAGAATGGTGGCAAGCCTGATTGAGCGTACATGTTACAGTGCAAGGACACTGTTTCAATACCCTGTTCTCTGCATGCAGAAAGCTTCATGAATGGTGAAGTAATGCTGCAGGTGTCTCTCTGTCTCTATCCCTCCCTACCTTCCCTATCCCTTTTGTTGTCCTTTATTTTTAATCATTGTTGTAGTTATTATTGTTGTTGTTATTGATGTCATTGTTGTTGGATAGGACAGAGAGAAATGGAGAGAGGAGGGGAAGACAGAGAGAGGAAGAGAAAGATAGACACCTGCAGACCTACTTCACTGCCTGTGAAGTGACTCCCTTTCAGGTAGGGAGCCCAGAGCTCAAATTGGGATCCTTACTTTGGTCCTTGTGCTTTGCACCACATGTGCTTAACCCCTTGAGCTACTGCCTGACTCCCAGGAATAAATAAATAACGGTTAATGTTGGAGAAGTAACAAAAGCACCTTTTTATTATTTTACTAGAGGACTATTTATTGTGCTTTATATTTTACTTATGTATTTGAGAGAGAAACTGAGAGAGAAGGGGGAAATAGAAAGTAAGAGAGGCAAATAAAGCAGTGCTTCAGCCTTCACAAAGCTTCCTCTATGCAGGTGAGAGGGGGCTTCAATTTGGCCCTTGTACATTGTAATATAGAAGTGCAACTGAGTATGTCATTATCCTACCCCTACTATGTTAATTTTTAGTTAATCCAATAAATAACTGTTTTCCTTTAAAAAAAAAAAAAAGTATCCAGAATCAGGCGGTAGTGCAGCTGGTTAAGCACAGGTGACAGAAAACCCAGGGACCTGTGTGAGGATTCTGGTTCAAGCCCCGGATCCCCACCTGCAGGGCAGTCACTTCAGAGCCAGTGTAGCAGGTCTGCAGGTGTCTATCTTTCTATCCCCCTCTCTGTCTTCTCCTTTCTCCATTTCTCTCTGTCCTGTCCAACAACAGTGACCTCAATAACAAAACTAATAACTACAACAACAATAAAAACAAGAGCAACAAAAGGGAAAATAAATATTTTTAAAAAGTGAATTAAAAATAAAGAAAGTATCTGTATTTAATTGATAGAGACAACCAGAAATCAAGAAGATAACAGGAGATAGAGGTGGGGGAGAGAAAAAGAAAAACCTGCAATACGTTTTTGCCACTCAAAAAGATTTCCCCCTTCAGGTCAGGACTGGAGACTCGAACCACATCCTTCACATCCTTGCACATTGTAACATGTATGCTCAAACCACCACTTGGACCATTTTCATGTTTTTAAAAAATTAAATATATGTTTTGCAGACGTCTATCATGGTGAGAAGGGAAATTGTGCCCATATGGCAATAACTGAATTGAAAACGACTAACACTCAATTAAAAAAACTTTTCTCTGATCCAGTTTCCTAGACCTTTTTCCAACCATGACATCATTTCCCCAGACAATAACCTGGGTCCACCTGCATATCAGATGCCAGGTTCAGAAAAAAAAATACAGTATGGTCATGGGCCCTTTGGAATATAACTAAAATAGGCCTACTAGCTATCTTCAAAGAGGAGACTCCCAAATCTTCTTCAATATTCCAGCCTTTAGGTTCATGATTAGTCAGCAATTTTTTCACTTTATATGTCAACTCATTTTTCAGTCATCAGGTTCCAGATGCTACCATGATGCCAACCTGACCTCCCTGAGCAGATGACTCCACCAGTGTGTCCTCGAGCACCTCTTCCCTAGAGCCCCACCTCACTAGGGAAAGAGAGACAGGATGCTAGAATGGATCAACCTGCCAACGTCCATGTTCAACAGGGAAGCAATTAAAGAAGCCAGACCTTTCACTTTCTGTACCCCATAATGACCCTGAGTCCATACTCCCAGAGGGATGAAGAATAGGAAAGCTATCAAGGGAGGGGATGGGATACAGAGTTCTGGTGGTGGGAATTGTATAGAGTTGTACCCTTCCTATCCTATGTTTTTTGTCAGTGTTTCCTTTTTATAATTAAAAAATAAAAAATAAAGTACAAAAATAAGGTAAGAGTTCCAAGAGGCATGACCATGGAATAACAGTGATAGGGTAGGTTCTTTCACCAAAACAACAAATATATACAAAAAGACACTCAAAGAGTATTCATCAAGTACAACGGAAACACTGCAGCCTCAGGTGGGTGCTCACATTCAGATGTGAAAGAAGGGGAGCAGGTGGAAAGTTCAACATGGTAAATAAAGCTCTGGGTGGCATGGTGTGGAGTCCTGCCATTTTGATTCTATGTGTAAAAGGCAGTGAGGGTAGCTTCCAGTGCTGGAAGGAAAAAAGGAAGTGTAAGTCCTCTCATTGTTTACTGGGGTGAGGTGGGGTGGGGGGTTAGAATTATGAATTTAATGCAAGGACACAACAAAAGAGAGCATTGATGACCATAAGACATCCCATTGTACCCACCACAAAACATATAAACAAGATAATTCTAGAGATCACAACAATAGTACCACCTGCTATCCAGTTAGAACAAGTACAATAAATGTGCAAGCAGAGAAACAGAACTAAAATGATAAACACGCTATATCAGTCAGATAGGTATGAAACAGAGGGACACCAAGAAATAACAGATATAGAGAGACTATCAGCGACAGGCTACTGAAGCCTCATTATGAAGACTCTCTAAGAATCTAAGCTTAATATGGAGAAACATACTTAAGAGTTTAAGGAGTTTTTCACTAAGAAATTAAGAAGTGCCAAAGAGGATCTGAGAACAAAGTTTTCTAAGAAGCTAGAAAGGATGAAACAGGAACTTCAATTTGAATTCACTAAGTAATTAAGAAGCATGAAAGAAAAACCTCAAACAGATTTGCAGGGAGTGAAAATCACTCTGAGTGCAGCTAAAGCTCAGGTATAAGGTTTAGCAAGTAGACTCACACATGTAGAAGAATTTCCAGTCTAGTAGATACAATTATTCCACTCTTTCAATTTAAAGATGAAGGAGAGGAAAGGTATAGAAAGAATGAAGAAACTTTCTGTGAAATAGCAGACTCCATCAAAAGATTGAATGTAAGAGTGATAGGATTATCTAAGCATAAGGACAGTGCCAAAGGACTAGAGTCTATTTTCAGAGCAATTTTAGCTGAAAATTTCCCTCAGTTAGGCAAACCTAAGAACATCCTTATTCAGGAGCTGGGCAGTAGCCCAGTGGGTTAAGCACACAAGGTGGAAAGTGCACGGACAGGCATCAGGATCCTAGTTTGAGCCCCCAGGCTCCCCACCTGCAGTGGGTTAGCTTCAAAGGTGGTGAAGTGGGTCTGCAGGTGTCTACCTTTCTCTCTCCCTCTCTGTCTTCCCTTCCTCTCTCTATTTCTCTGTACTATCCAACAAAAATGACAGCAACAACAACAATAATAACAACAACAAAAATGATAAACAACAAGGGCAACAAAAGACAAAAAAATTGTCTTAAAAAATACTTATTCAAGAGACACATCATACACCCAGGTATATAAATACAAAATGACCAACACCAAGGCATGTTATTGTAAAACTATCAAAACTCAGTGACAAGGAAATGTTTTGCAGGCTGCTAGGGAAAGGAAATAAATTACATTCAAAGGTAAAGTTGTCAGACTTTCATCAGATTTTTCTTTACATACCCTAGAGACAAGGAGAGAGTGGAATGACATATTCCAAGTACTAACAAAGAGAGAATTCCAGCCACAAATTTTGTATCCTGCAAAACTATCCATAAAATATGAGGGAGTAAAAAAGATCTCAAATATCCAAAAGCTAAAGGAATTTTTCATAATCAACCACACCTTACAAGAATTATAGAATGGAGTACCACAAGAAAGGAGGAAGCAAAGGAATACATTTTTTATGTAAGGTGAGTAGCAGTAGATTAGAACTAAGAACACAATAAAAATAGGAAAGAACAATAAAGAATGGGGGGGGATGGAAGAACAAAGCACCTTTATCAAATGTTTGCTAATCAAGGTCAACTTCAAAAATAAGGGAAGACATTTTATGATTTAACCATTCCCATTCAATTTTCCTGTCTTAGCAGAAATCTTTTACTTAGTGAATGGTTAAAAATAATTTTAATTGAATAAAATTGATGCTCCTCAGTTATAAAAAAGTAAATAATAGCAATAGTAATTATTTTTGTCAAAATTATATTTCACTTATGGTAAAATATTTTCCTATGTATTTAGTAATGTTATATCAGTCACTATTAACTCACAGAAATATGGAAAACATAATAAAATCAAGTTGACTAAAAATAATGTTTTCTATAGACATTAAAAATGTGAGTTAGTTGAAACGTGCTATTTCTTTTCTATTTAAAGATGATGTATAACTTGATATATAATAAAATGTCATAATGAGCAAATAAATAATATATGAGAACTGAATAGTGTGAGTTAAAGAGTGTGGAAATCATCATGTATTAAATCACATGGTTATTTTTGTATTCCTTTTTTTTTCTTATTTATTTATTTATTTATTTATTTATTTATTTATTTATTTATTTATTTATTTTTCCTCCAGGGTTATTGCTGGGCTCGGTGCCTGCACCATGAATCCACCACTCCTTGGAGGCCATTTTTTCCCCTTTTTGTTGCCCTAGTTGTTGCAGCCTCGTTGCGGTCATTATTGCCATTGTTGACGTTGCTTTGTTGTTGGATAGGACAGAGAGAAATGGAGAGAGGAGGGGAAGACAGAGAGGAGGAGAGAAAGACACCTGCAGACCTGCTTCACCGCCCGTGAAGCGACTCCCCTGCAGTTGGGGAGCCGGGGGCTCGAACCGGGATCCTTACACCGGTCCCTGCGCTTTGCGCCACATGCGCTTAACCCACTGCGCCACCACCCGACTCCCTATTTTTGTATTCCTTATGGGTCTTTGTTCTGTGTAGATGTCTTTTCTGATTACATTAAAATAGAAGACAGTCCAAAGGAAGAAGCCCTCTTTTTCTTCTT
Source organism: Erinaceus europaeus (assembly GCF_950295315.1). Lineage (NCBI taxonomy): Eukaryota > Metazoa > Chordata > Mammalia > Eulipotyphla > Erinaceidae > Erinaceus > Erinaceus europaeus. The sequence continues at coordinate 86,165,509 of NC_080164.1, read as the reverse complement.
TCCTGACCTTCAGTCTGTAATTGTACTGTTACCCCATATGCTTATGTTGTCCCATTCTACAGAGGTCTATACTCAAATGTGGGCTCCTTTAGATTAGATCTCAGTTATTTGATTTGTCTTTTCTCAGCTTCTCAGGTCCTCAGTGTTCACAATTCTAACCACCTGCTCTCCATTCTCTCTGGTACAACTGCTCTATCAACCTGGTGGTTTCTGAAACACACTAGCTTCATTGCAACCTTAGGGCTGCTCTTTTGTTCTGGGAGATGTTCTACATCCCTTATAGACACTATGATCATTTATTACTTTCTTAGAATTTTTCTTTCTTTCCTCACTCTTTTTCCTTTCCTCCTTTACTCCCTTTTTTCATTTCTTCTATACAGAGGGTTCTAGACAAAGAGATCAGGGGAGAAAAAAATACCAAAAACTGAAGGACTGCCCCATTGTTTGTGAAACTTGCCTCTGGCAAGTGAGGACTTGGGACTTGAACCCAGGTCCTGGTGCATAATAATGTGTTCACTCTACCAGATGAGCCACTGACTGACTCTGGTTTCTTTCCTTGAAACTAGACTTCTCAAGCAACCTGCCCAGTGGAGAATTATATTGGATTTTAGTATACCCCCTCCCAACTAATGTCATATTCCTTTAAATTCAGTTTCTTGTTTTTAGCAGACAGCTAATAAATTTATTGTATTTATATTATATCTTTATTAAAGTTATTAAATATATCTAAAGAAAGAGAGAGAATGAGAGATACCTGCAGATCCACTTTGCGACTTGTGAAGTGTCCCACCTCCAGGTGGGGAGATGGGGTTGGAACTCATATCTTTTTGTGGATCCTTACACTTAATACTATGTACTTAGTACTGGATGACCCAATGCCAGGTCCCAGGAAAAATATATTTAAACACATTTGAGAAGATATGAATTAGAAAAGAATCATTTGGGGTTAGATTTTATAAAATAGAATGACCTTAACAGAAATAATTCACTGGGTGAGACACCTGCCATGTCAGGCATACTCCTCAGGCTCAAGTCTTGCTGCTATATGATAATACTAAGGCACTAGGGATGAGCGGGGGTGTTCTGGTCCTGTTTTCTCTCCCTCTCCCTCTCCCTCTCCCTCTCCCTCTCCCTCTCCCTCTCCCTCTCCCTCTCCCTCTCCCTCTCCCTCTCCCTCTCCCTCTCCCTCTCCCTCTCCCTCTCCCTCTCCCTCTCCCTCTCCCTCTCCCTCTCCCTCTCCCTCTCCCTCTCCCTCTCCCTCTCTCTCACAAAAGATGACCAGGACACAGTGAAATTACACATTCACAAGGTTCCAGTTCATTAAAGAAAAACTGTGCATTACAATAGCATTAAAGGAGGTCTTTAAGCAGAATATTATTATATTAATTAAGGATTTTTCTGGTGACCGAGATGTGCAGGTAATGTATCCATAGCAAAGTTCATTTATTTTAAAAGGGAAACATATAGAAGCCATAAGTTTATATCTGGAGTTTTCCTCGTTTGGGAAATCTCAAATCTCTAACAGACTTTATCAGGGCCTTATTAAAATTTTGAGCAAGCAAATCTTGATAGAAAACACAAATATAAACTAAATATTTAAAAATCATATTGCACATGGTGGTAGCACTTTTCATGGTCAATAATGGCAATTTGCCAATCTGCACCGTTCTCAAAGCTTTGCAGAAACTCCTCTGTTGTGTTGAAGTTTCTACCATCTGCATTTTTTAACTTTGGTTATTAAGGTTGAAGAGCTTAGTCAGTAATCAGATTGCCAACATCTGCCTAGTTTACTTATGTTTTCTCCTTTCCTAGTATCTAGAATGAATTGAATTTTAATGGATGGTGCCAATTTTTAACTTTTCCTTTATTCCAAATTAAAGTTTTTGAAAAGATGAGTCTAAATCTCTTCCCTTCACTTCATCTACTGGCTGGCAAGTAGACATTTTGTAGAATGTAATTATCACAGAGGAGCAGTTTTATTCTTTATGTAGCACAGTTTACCCATCGCAGAGTGCTGCATACAATTCTATAATACATAATCATAATGGGGTACATAGACTTTCTGTGGTTAACTCTATTTTTGCATATGATTCACTTTAATTTCAGAATCACAAAAGGGATTATGTCTCTATTGGAATGTCTTGAGTAAGCCCTATAGCAGGAGAGCTGTGTTGTCATTTGTTCTATGAAAAGACAGCATTCATCTATTATGGACAGGGTCTAAAATATAAATATAAGCTACTAACGTTTCTCTTGTAGGAAATCAGTCACATGCTTTTTCCTCCCAGCTTAATAATCAGTACATACATTTTTTTTTTCTAAGCAAATCATTCACTTCACAAGATCTAACATTTAAAGCTTATCTTGGAAAGTGACTTAAAATCATGATCTCCAACTCCCTTTACTTCTTCAAAAATCTGCTAGCTGACAGTGATAATCTATGGCAAGGCAGACTAGTATTTGTGTTTTGTTTGTTTGTTTTACCTATGCTGGGGTCTCAGGCCCCTGTGATTTCACTATTCTCAACTTCTTTTTGAGGTTCAACCTTAGCCTCTGCATGGCAAGACCTTTGCCCTATCTGGTGATCTACCTCTTTGGCACTGTCATCCTAATTCTGGCTTATTTTGCTCAATATGATTCACACTAGTTCCATTCATTTGTAGTAAAGGAAAATATGTCAGCATTACTTATATCTGTGTAGGATGCCATTGCGCAAAATTAGGAATAGGAATACAATGAAATTTTATGGATTAATTATTTTATTATTTTGTGTGGATCCAGAGCTTTACAGATAATTAATGTGATTTCATGGCTCAGATACACTTCTCATTTAGATACACAGAGAGGTTGAGAGTGAGAAACACCACATCTCCCTTCTTGGTCATAAAACCTGTTATTTGGTACCGTGGCAGGAACCTGGGCTATACTCATGTCAAGTCATGAACTTTACCCATTAAATTATTGCTGGCCCTCATGTGTACAACTGAATATTTTATTATATCTAAGCTTATCCTCAATGACTCAATATACTTTATTTTATTTTTAAAATATTTATTCCCTTTTGTTGCCCTTGTTGTTTTATTGTTGGAGTTGCTGTTGTTGTTATTGATGACGTTGTTGTTAGAACAGAGAGAAGTGGAGAGGAGGGGAAGAGAGAGAAGGGAGAGAAAGATAGTCGCCTGCAGACCTGTTTCACTGCTTTTGAAGCAACTCCCTTGCAGGTGGGGAGCTGGGGGCTCGAACTGGGATCCTTACACCAGTCCTTGTGCTTTGTGCCACCTGTGCTTGACCCGCTGCACTACCGCCCAACTCCCTGACTCAATATTTTTAAAGATGTTCCCTGATTCAGCTTTCTGGTCCTTTTCCCAGCCATGACATCATCTTCCCAGACAATAATTAGGATCCACCTGCATATCAGATTTCAGGCTCAGGCAAAAAACAGACAAACAAACAAACAACAACAACAACAAAACCACTAGTATAGCCACAGGCCCTTTGTAATATAACTAAAATATGCCTACTAACTATCTACAAATGGAGGAACCCCCCCAACACTTTAGCTGCACTATTCCAGGCATTAGGTCCATAATTGTCCAGCAGTTTGTTTGGCTTTGTATATTAACTCTCTTTTTAGCCACCAGGTTCCAGATGCCAGCAGGATGTGACCAGACTTCCCTGGACAGACAACCTTACCAATGTGCCTTGGAGCTCTGCTTCCCCAGAGCCCTTCCCCACTAGGGAAAGAGAGAGACAGGATGGGAGTATGGATTGATCTGTCAACACCCATGTTCATCGGGGAAGCAATTACAGAAGCCAGACCTTCAACCTTCTGCATCCCATAGTGACCTTGCTTCCATACTCCCAGAGGGTTAAAGAGTAGGAAAGCTATCAGGGGAGGGGTTGGTATACGGAGGTCTGGTGGTGGGAATTGTGTGGAGCTGTACCCCTCAAATCCATGGCTTTGTCTATGTTTCCTTTTTATAAATAAAAAAAATTTTAAAAAGATGTTTTTATATAATTAAAAGATACTTTGCAAGCCTAAAGTCACATTATTTACCCAGTCATATATTTACCCTTAATGGATAAGGAACTAAAGAAAATTAATCCCCCCAAAACATTCCAATAGCAAGAATTTCTCATTAAGTCCTTAACATCACACCCAGTTGGTATTCAAATCCTTTGAATTATCTAAAAATATCTAAGTTGTATTTGTGTGAAACAAGATCTAAACATGACAACTGTATTTAATTCATATGTCTCAAACTTATTTTATTTTTCAGTGTGTTTATCATTCTCCCCACCATTTTCTCTATTCTTCTGTTGAAGAAACTAAAGTCTTTATCAACAGATATGCCCAATTTCTAGGGCTGTTTAGTTTTTTTGTTCTGGGAATCTCTTGCCCACTATTATTTGTATTCAGAGACTAGGTTTGAATTCTATTCAGTGTGTATTGGGTGTGTAGTGTGTGTGTGTGTGTGTGTGTGTGTGTGTGTGTGTGTGTGTGTGTGTGTAAACTGGTAGTGCTGCCTCTTTTTGATCTAGTTTCCTAAATTCTTCCCACAAGTGAGTTCATCCATACTTACCCTTCTTTTTCTGGCTTACCTCACTTAACATGATTCCCTCAGGCTCCATCCAAGATGAAGTAAGAAGGTGAATTCACCTTTTTTAATAGCCGAATGGTATTCCATTTTGTATATGGACCATAACTTAGTCAACTACTCATTTGCTGTTGGACACCTGGGTTGCTTCCAGGTTTTGACTACTACAAAATGTGCTGCTATGAACATAGGTGCACATAGATCTTTCTGGATGTGTGTGTTTGATTCCTCAGGATATATCTCCAGAAGGATATTTGCTGGGTCATAGGGTAGGTCCACTTACACTCTGGCGAGAGTCCTCCAGACTGCTCTCTATAGGGGTTGGAACAATTTACATGCCCACTAGTTCAGGAAGGTTCCTTTCTCCCCATAACCTCTCCTAACATTTGTTTTTACTGTCCTTTCTGATGAATTGCATTCTCTCTCTCTCTATATATATATATATATCTCCCACTTTCTTCATTCATACTTCTGTTTCTATAAAAGAAAAAAAAGAAGAAAGAAAGTAAAAAGCCACTGGGAGTAGTCAGGTTGCTGTAGAGGCACTAAGCCCCAGCAATAACTCTGGCAGTTAAAAAGGAAGTTTTTAACAAGATCAGAAGAGAAAACACAAGTAGTACCTAAAGTGGAATTAGCGTATTGCACCAAAGTAAAAGACTGGGTTTTTTTTTTGGGGGAATATAGGTCCATAAAGGATAATAAAGGAACTAGTGGGGGTTGTATTGTTATATGGAAAACTGACAAATGTTATGCATGTAGAAACTATTTTATTTACCATTGAATGTAAAACATTAATTCTCCAATAAAGAAAATAAAAAAGGAAGTTTTTAGAATATTATCTTCCCCCTTGTGTGTGTTCACATTTTATTTATATACATTTTATATGTAGTTATTTATATACATATATATTTGATTGTTAACAGTTATCACATTTAAATTAAATAATACAATCTAATAAAAGAATGCAAATTTATATGTGAAAAACAGTAGAACCATCTTTATACATGAAATCTATATGAGCTATGCTCTCTCACCTTTGTTCCCTATATTGGGACTACCTATGATTTGAACTCATAGTTTTTACAAATTTGTTACATGGGCATAAATGCCTTTCTGTATCTTATTAACACTTGAATTTCCATAATAGTCTATACAAGAATGCCAGTAAAGTACTTACATTGTTAAAATTACCTTTGTGTCATTAATTTGGAAAATTTCATTTTATATTTACTATGCTTTCAAGCCTTACTTATTTTTTGCAAATTCCTTAGTTTATTTATTTATATTTATTTATTCCATTTTTTTGCCCTTGTTTTATTGTTGTAGTTATTATTGATGTCATTGTTTTTGCATAGGAAAGAGAGAAATGGAGAGAGGAGGAGAGAAAGACAGACACCTGCAGACCTGCCTCACCACCTGTGAAGCGACTCACTCCCCTGCAGGTGGGGAGCCGGGGGCTCGAACTGGGATGCTTAAGCTGGTCCTTAGTGCTTTGTGACACCTGTGCTTAACCCGCTGCGCTACTGTCCCACTCCCTCTTTACAGTTTAAAGTCAATTTTCACTAGAGATTTTAAAAGGTGAGTGAGTGTGTGTCAGGGAGGGGGCAGTATAATTTATGAAATGCTTACTTTGCTCACCATCTCTGCTTAGTTTACCCTCCTACTAAAATAAGAATACAGTCAGTGACAATGAAAATGAATATTATCCTACGTTGCTTAGAGAAGCTGCTGAAGAAGCTTATGATCCCAGATTTCCTGATACTTGTTATTGGAAAGTCTACTGATCGTTATCTTTTGCATCTATTGTTACTTTTGCAATCCTAATGATTATTACCTTTCCATCTATGTTAGATCTCAGTTTAGATCCAGCTAAATATAATCTATAATCAATTGCTTCTATGATAAACAATCTAGCTATTCAAATGGTTATAATTCAATTCAAATTCAGCAGTACTTTTGCTGAGTAGTATTTGAAATTTACCCTTGCAGATATATTAAACAATTAATGAATCATTCTTACTTTAAGCATATTTATAAGTCCTTCTATAAAAGAATAACAAACAGAAGACAAGATGTTGAAAACAACAATGATTTAAAAGTTTTTCCAAACAAGTTAGAACTACTCGGTATAACTGAAGATAATTTACAATGATTTATGTCCTGTTTATACTTAAGAGGCTGTGATCAGAAAGTGCAGGGCTTTGAATGTCTATACACTCTCCTCCCCCTTTAATTGCAGTTTAATTACTAATAGAAATGGCACATAAATTACCTCATAGTGTTACTTTCAACATTCTGTATGACACAAAAAATGGAAACTTGATAAGCAGTGGAGTTAATCTGAATTACAACAAATCTATATACTTAAGGAGATAAGTGATAGTATATAAAGCAAAATTCTAATTATATTGCAAAGGAAAATTCATCTGGAGATTTGGCATAGGGTAAATAAAACATTAGAAATACATTGAAATTGAAAACTTAGATAAAATAAAATAAAAGCACTCCAAAATATATAAATGTAAAATTAAAAATAATAAATTAAAATAAACAAAATACGTGTAGTCCTATTATCACTAGCAAATTATATCCTTAGATGTCATCAAAAGAAACCCTAAACTCATTTGGACTTACAGTTTAACTGTACCAATTATTCAAAGAAGGGTTTGTTTCCATCCTTCAGTAATATTATCTAACTTGTTTTATGAATCTAGCTTGCATCTGTCATAAAAATAGTATAAAAGGAAATAGAAAATAAGAGAGGGTAAAATAGAGAATAAAATAATTAAATAATTAAAATCATGAGTTTACATGCAGCTATGCAAACTAAATATTACCACAACAAATCTGCAAAGTATAAATTAGGAACACTAGAGATAAATATTTTTAGAATGTAACTTATTAATAGAATTTTTAAAGCTTTTAAAAATATTTTTTATTCCCTTATGTTGCCCTTGTTGTTTTGTTATTGTAGTTATGATTGTTGTCATTGTTTTAGATAGGACAGAGAGAAATCGCAAGAAGAGGGGAAGACAGAGAGGTGGAGAGAAAGATACACACCTGCAGACCTGCTTCACCACCTGTGAAGCAACTCCCCTGCAGGTGGGGAGCCGGGGGCTCATACCGGGAGCCTTACACTGGTCCTTGTGCTTTGCGCCACCTGCACTTAACCTGCTGCACTACTGCCTGACTCCTTCATAGAATTTAAAAAAAAAAAAAACCCTTATAATCATATAAGTGTTATTAAAGAATAATTCAGTGTAATTCTCTAAAATAGTGAAAGTACCAATTAAGCTACTGATAGAGGAAATCTCCTTAATCTAACAGAAGTAATTTAGCAAATTCATATAAAACCTAGAGCAGTTTTTCATATGTTTGTTAGCCTTTTGGATCTCCTCTGTGGTGAATGTTTTGTTCATTTCCTCTGCCCATTTTTGGATGGGGTCATTTGCTTTTTTGCGGCTAAGTTTGCTGAGCTCTTTATATATTTTGGTGATTAGTTTCTTGTCTGATGTCTGGCATGTGAAGATCTTCTCCCATTCTGTGAGGGGTCTCTCTGTTTGTTTAATAGTTTCTTTGGATGTGCAGAAGCTTTTCAATTTGATGTAGTCCCATTGGTTTGTTTCTGCTTTGGTCTTCCTTGCAATTGGGTTTGATTCATCAAAGATGTCCTTGAGGTGTATGTGGGAAAGTGTTTTACCAATGTTTTCCTCTAAGTATTTGATTGTTTCTGGTCTGACATCTAGGTCTTTGATCCATTTGGAGTTGATTTTTGTTTCTGGTGAGATAAAGTGGTTCAATTTCATTCTTCTGCATGTTTCAACCCAGTTTTTCCAGCACCATTTATTGAAGAGAGCCTCCTTTTTCCATTTAATCCTTTGGGCCCCCTTATCAAAGATTAGATGCCCATAGGTGTTGGGATTTACTTCTGGGCTTTCAATTCTGTTCCACTGGTCTGTATGCCTATTTTTGTTCCAGTACCATGCTGTTTTGATGATGATGGCTTTATAATATAGTTTAAGGTCTGGGAGTGTGATGCCTCCATTTCTGTTTCTTTTCCTTAAGATGGTTTTGGCAATTCTAGGTGTTTTCAGGTTCCAGATAAATGATTGTAGCGTTTGTTCTATTCTCTTAAAGAAGCCTGGTGGAACTTTGATGGGTATTGCATTAAATTTGTATATGGCTCTGGGGAGAATATTCATTTTGATGATATTTATTTCCAATCCATGAGCATGGGATATCCTTCCATTTCTTGGTATCAGTTTCTATCTCCTTGAGTAGCGACTCATAGTTTTCAGTATACAAGTCTTTCACTTCTTTGGTCAACTTTATTCCTAGGTATTTGATTGATTTTGCTGAAACAGTAAATGGGAGTGATTTCTGGATGTCTTCTTCTTCAGATTTAGTGTTTGCATAAAGAAATGCCACTGATTTTTGTACATTGATTTTGTAGCCTGATACCTTGCTATATTGCCTAACAACTTCCAGTAATTTTCCACTGGATTCTTTAGGTCTTTCTATGTATACTATCATATCATCTGCAAATAGTGAGAGCTTGACTTCTTCCCTTCCAATCTGTATCCCTTTGATTTCTTTCTCTTGCCTGATTGCTATGGCAAGAACTTCCAATACTATGTTGAAGAGTAACGGTGCAAATCAAGACAACACTAAGATACCACCTCACTCCTGTAAGAATGGCATACATCAAAAAGGACAGCAGCAACAAATGCTGGAGAGGATGTGGGGACAGAGGAACCCTTTTACATTGCTGGTGGGAATGTAAATTGGTACAGCCTCTGTGGAGAGCAGTCTGGAAAACTCTCAGAAGGCTAGACATGGACCTTCCATATGACCCAATAATTCCTCTCCTGGGGTTATACCCCAAGGACTCCATAACACCCAACCAAAAAGAGGTGTGTACTCCTATGTTCATAGCAGCACAATTCATAATAGCTAAAACGTGGAAGCAACCCAGGTGCCCAACAACAGATGAGTGGCTGAGAAAGCTGTGGTATATATACACAATGGAATACTATGCAGCTATCAAGAACAATGCACCCACCTTCTCTGACCCATCTTGGACAGAGCTAGAAGGAATTATGTTAAGTGAACTAAGTCAGAAAGATAAAGATGAGTATGGGATGATCCCACTCATCAACAGAAGCTGACTAAGAAGATCTGAAAGGGAAACTAAAAGCAGGACCTGATCAAATTGTAAGTAGGGCACCAAAGTAAAAACCCAGTGGTGAGGGGTAGGCATGTAGCTTCCTGGGCCAGTGGGGGGTGGGAGTGGGCGGGAGGGATGGGTCACAGTCCTTTGGTGGTGGGAATGGTGTTTATAAAAAAAAAAAATTCATATAAAACATCATATTCAATAATACATTTCAAAAATTTTCTTAGAAATCAATAAAATATCAAAGTAATCTTTTCTTAAAAATATATTTGGTGGCACAGCCGTTATTGTACACATGATATTATATTCATGGATGTAAGATCAAGCTCCTGGTCTTCACCTGAATAGACAACTTTATAAAAGGAGGAAAAATAAGAATTCACTCAGTAGAACATGTGCTTTACCATGTGTGAAGTCCTGAGTTTGAGCCCTTCTACCAATTAGGAGTCCCATGAATCTGGAAAAACTTCAAGACCCTATAACTACTACCTTAATGAAAAAAAGTCATAACAGTTAATGGATTGTTGTTCTGAATTTCTACAAAGCAGTTCATTTACAGTTTCAAGATCCATAAAGATTATTTAGTATGAAAGGATAGAGAATACATTTCTAGAGGTTCTGAATTCTGATGAAAGCAGAACTCTACAATGAGCTCTCATATTGGAATAGGAGTTCTCACTGGTACAGGAAGATTATCATGGAAGATCTTGTGCCCATAGTCAAAACTAGGAAGATACTTTACCCTTAGTATTGTGCAAGTGAGATACAGGGACTGTAGCAATGCCTAAATCAATAGGAGCAGATTAGAGATACAGATATTTCTAGAATTCTTTGTGGTGGAACAGGTTCTGGCACGGAGGAGTCATTTTAAAAAAAGTAGAATGGAAGTTATTCTGGACATAGTCTAGGAGTAAAGGACAGAACAGCAACAAATATTAGGGTGGGGGGGCAAAAGAGAAAGTACTATCTGTTGTGAGTGGGCAATGGAGAAGAGAGAGAGGGGGTCCGGAGCGAAGAGGAAACACAAATCTTTATTTGCACTGGCACCTTAGAGTTGGGTGCTAGAGAGGCAGGTTGGGCCACGTGGAGGTAGCAAAAATGGCCGTCTTACGCAGTAACCTTTCCTGCATCTGAACACTGGAGTGAAGTGTTGGCAAGAGAGTGAGGTGCGGAAGAAGGGTTTTTATAGGACTAGCTTTTATGAGAATGGGAAGGGGGAGGAGTAACCATAGCACTCCAGGATAGGATAACAACTCTCGTGAGAATGGGAGGGAGGAGGAATAACCAAAGCACTCCAAATATCGCGGGGATATAGACAATGCCCTGAGGGCACAACATGGCTGAACAGGCACTCCGAGAATGTCCCAACTCTCACGGGAACTAGCAGTAGCCTGAGGGGACAACATGGCAGATGTGACTGCATCGGCACAATTTCCCAGCATCTCCCCCTTTCCTTTTATCTAATGCCCAGGGCAACAGTGTGTAAAGTCTATGAACTACTCAGGGTCAGTCTATGAAAAACCAGCAACGTGAAGGGAAGGAAGCTGCTGTAAAATTGTATAAAGTGTCCAAAGGGTATACCAGCAAGTCCGATAGAAGTCTCAGTCCAAAGTAGGTGACTAGGGGGAGAAATGGCAGTGGATCAAATGCTGCATGAGGAAGGTCAGCCTCTGGAATTCTGCTTTTCTGTAGAGAGTGAGCTGGAACCACCAAAACCTGACAGGTCAAAGCAGAAGCAGGAAAGGCAGACAGGCAGTAAAAAAGTTCTGTCCTTGGAGTCTGTGAATTAGGTTCTTCAGATCATGTCAGGTGACATCTAGGGTTTCGGGGGTGTGCCACTGTAGTCGTGCCATCTAGTGGGTGATGTCATGGTGTGCAGGGGTCCAGATGTTTTTTTCTGGGATTCCTGTGTAAGAAACACAATCTGCTTCTCATGGTTAGCAGGGCATCTGATTTGAATGTTTTATAGAAAAAGAGGTTTGGTGCCTTAGTCAACTGAGTATTGGGGGATGTATCTTTCCTATTCATTTATTATATTGTTTTATATTATTTGTCGTGGTAGTCAGCCATTATCTGGAAGGTAACAAGGACTCTAAGGTATAGGGAAGTGGGATCTTTTTATTTATTTATTTATTTTTTGGTATTTTGCCTTTTGTTGCCCTAGTTGTTTTATTGTTGTAATTATATTGTTGTTATTGCTGATATTGTGGTTGTTGGATAGAATAGAGAGAAATGGAGAGAGGAGAGGAAGACAGGGGGAGAGAAAGACACCTGTAGACCTGCTTCACCGCCCGTGAAGTGATTCCCCTGCAGGTGAGGAGCCAGGGGCTCAAACTGGGATCCTCAAGCCAGTTCTTACACTTAGCGCCACCTGCGTTAAATCCGCTGCGCCACCGCCCGATTCCCAGGAACTATCTTTTAACATAAACTCTATGGCCATGCCAATAGCAACCTTGAGGGCACATGTGGCTCCCCACATGTCCCCCTGTCTTATATCATGTTTTGATGTTTAGAGGACTTTGTTTTGTGGCAGGGTGGACTGTGCCTGTCTTAGGTTGGGGATCAGCCTTCCGTCTTACCCGTCATTGGAACACCTGGTCATTTTTGCCCAGTAGTACCAGGTGCCCTGTCTTAGGTTGACTGGATAGCACTAGTTTCCTCTTACCCATCATTGGCTAGCCAGCCCTCTACATGGTGGACGTTCTGATGGAGGGGGGCAAATCCTCCACAGCAACTCAATATTCTCCCATGTCCAGCCTATGATAGTGAGTTGGTATATGTTGCATCTTTATGGCATCAATCTTTTGCCCCAAAAAGGCCATGAGCTTGTTAATAATTATAGGACCATGGTCTGGGGGGTGTCACAGTGGATAAGGCATTAGACTCTCAAGCATGAGATCCCAAGTTTGATCCCTAGCAGCACATGTACCAGAAAGATATCTGGTTCTTTCTCTTTCCTCCTCTCTCATTAATAAATAAAAATGTTGAAATTATTATTATAATTTCAGTATTATAGGACCTATTGTGAGCAGAAGAAGTAAAAAAGCTAGGGTCCCACAACTAAGGGTAAACAGGTAAGGAAGGGGGAATGTATCCATTGGTATGAAGAGGTGGGATCATATCTTAAGTCTAAGGGAAGCAGTCAGTGGATGTGATGTCCAGGGGAACAGCCATTTGTCTTTGGGGGTAGTAAAGGATGTCCATGGCATGGGTGATGTTATAAAGGGAAACATCTTTAAATTGTTGGCTGACAAAGGCAGGCCTAAGGTGGCAAGACAAGATACACCAGTTAAGTGTACAAGAATATGTGAATGTTGTTAATTCACATAGGTTGGATATGGAGGAACTTCTTACAGTTTAATACCTTACCATATGAACAGATGATTCCTCATATGAAGGCTTGATAGCTGTAATCACTTATTTGTGAAAAAAAAAACCTTGTAACAAGTTAGAAGTTTACTATAATTGATACCTCGATGATTATAATTGGTTTAAATATTTTGATTTTTTTAACCATTTTTACTTTGGACTATAAACAGACTCAGGTTACTTAGAGAGTTAACGCATGTTAGTGACAATGGTTTTAACATTTAGAGTACTCTGAGCAGATGGCTCATACAAAAATTTTTGGTCATTCAACACACTCACTCACAAAACACAACTGGCCAGTCATAACATAAGACATTCAGGGGAGGGGTAGGAGAGAGGGCTCTGTGAGCCAACTTTTGTAGGTTCTGCCATGTCATATTATGGATCCTGGGATGTATCCTGTGGCTACTCCTCTTGTATTTCTTGTTCTTCAGAGATAACAGTGCCATCATGAGGGTATTGTCAGACATGGCGGGCAGGAACCCACACAGGTTTAGAGTAATTATGTGGGAAAATGCATGCAAAACCTCTTCCCATGGTCAATAGAGAGTCAGGCCCTTTCCAAATTTTATCAAGTGGTTCTTTCCATTTGACCTTAATAGATGAGAGAGTATATGGTGTTTGCCAGTGAAGAATAATAGGAGGAAAGTCCGAGTTATTGTAAATATTAAAGAGATTTAATGTAGTTAAGGTTTTTGTTAGCTGGATATTGGGGGAGTATATTCCTCCTTTATCTTTATTTAATTGAGCCTTAATGGTTTGATGGACCCTCTCGACAATGCCTTGTCCCTTTGGATTATAGGGAATGTCTGTGGTATGAGTAATGTTCCAGAGGGAATAAAAATCTTTAAATTGCTTGCTGGTAAACACAGGTCAATTGTCAGTTTTAAGTTGAAGAGGTAAGCCCATCACAGCAAAACAGGAGAGCATATGGCTTATCAGCTTTTTAGAGATTTCTCCTGTCTCAGCTGTTGCCCACATAAATTTAGAAAAGGTATCAATTGAGACAAACACATATTTTTGTTTGCCAAAGTTTGGTATGTGGGTGACATCAATTTGCCAAATAGCTTAGCTTTTAAACCTCAGGGGTAACACCAAGAGTCTGAATAGCAGGTGTTTTTATAAGACTTGCACAGGAAGAGCATGTAGCTAGGATATGTTTTAACTGTGATAAAGGAACATCAGGAAATCGAGCTTAAAGGCCTTTAAGATTAACATGGGTTAGAAAATGGAAATCAGCAGGATCAGAGACAGAGACTAAGAGAGCTCCTGTGGAGGCAAGGCGGTCAACTGTGGCATTCCCTTCGGACAGGGAACCAGGAAGAGGTCTGTGGGAATGAAGGTGCTGAGTATATAGTCGTTGGGTTCGAGAAGAGAGCATAGAGGCGATTTGAATCAAAAGAGGGGAAAGTGGGTTGTCATCAATTTTCACATAGGAACGAGCAAGCCATGGAAGTAAGTTAACAGTACACACACTGTCAGAAAAAAGGTTGAAGGATTCTGGTACAGCTTTTAATGCAAGGAAAACAGCATAAAGTTCTTTGTACTGAGGGGAATTCTCAGGAAGCTCAGTAAAGAGAGGTTTAGGGGGTTGTTTGTCCGGTTAATATTTGAGGGCAGCAGCTCCCTTTTTTCCACCATCTGTGAAGACTGTAGGAGCAGAAGGAATTGGATCTCGAGAGAAAAGTTTAGGTGCTAGTAGATGCAAAAGTGGTGAAGAAGCTATAAATTTATTAGAAGGAAAATGGTTATCTATTTTTCCTGGAAACCCCATGAAGCTTATGGCAAAGCGGGAATAATGGCAAATGATCCACTCTGTATCAGTGAGAGAAAAGGGCAGAATAATTAAATCCGGTCTGTTCCCTAAGACCTGCACAGACCTATTTCTCCCTTGGTGAACCATGAATGCTAACGCGTCTATCTCAGTGAGGAGTCTTGGAGCTCCTCCTACTGGCATGTGAAGCCACTCAAGAAACCCATGGTCTTGCCACAATGCCTCTACTACTGTGGATAGGAGTTGAAGATTAGAAGGTTTACTGGAGAGGAGGGGGAGAATCGAACAAGGTGCATTTCCTGGAGGGCCTGGTTAACCCTTTCCAGTGCCGAGGAGGCCTCGGGAGTTAACTTGTGTTTTGAGGAGGGCTGTTTGTTTCCTTTTAAGAGGTCAAACAGTGGTTGGAGGCAGCTTGTAGGCAGATAAAGATACTGCCTAAGCCAATTTAAATTTCCTAGAAAACTTTGTAAAGAAGCAAGTGTAAGTTTAGAAGGAAAGGTGACATTAGGTCTTAAGGGACGAATTTGCGTTAAAGAAATCTCTGAACCTAAAAAAGACATTGGAGGAATTAGCTGTATCTTCTCAGGAGCCACATTAAGGCCGCTTTTCTTTAAGACAGTAATGAGAAAATCATGTAAGGTATAGAGATCTGTATCTGATTTTCCCCATATTAATACGTCATCCATGTAATGAACAACATTAAGGCCCTTTTGGATATATGGAAAAAGGGAAGATTTAACAGCCTCTTGACAAATTGTAGGACTATTGTCCATGCCCTGGGGCAAAATCCCCCATTCAAATCTGTCAGCAGTGCTGGCGTTATTAATAGAAGGAACAGAGAAGACAAAACGTTTACAATCTTGCGGATGCAAGGGAATAGAGAAAAAACAATCTTGTATATCAATAGCTATGACTGGAATTCCCGTGGGAATTGCAGAAGCAAGAGGCAAACCCCTTTGGGTGCAGCCCCAGACTTGCATGGTTTTATTTACCGGGCAGAGATCTTGAAGGAGGCACCATTTTCCTGAGCACTTTTTAATCACAAAGACAGGAGTATTCCATGGGCTTCGAGAATGACGAATGTGTCCCAAGGACAACTGCTCTTGGACGAGCTCTTTTAAAATTTCTAGTTTATCCCTAGGTAAAGGCCACTGTTTCACCCAGACAGGCTCATTAGAAAGCCAGCTTAAGCGGGGGGTTTGGCTACAAACAGTAGCATTTAGTATTGGGGATGCTGATTAGATCTGGTCTCACGGGAGCGGGTGTTATGCTCTGTAGAGGCATTTGTGGATATCCTAACATCAAGACATTCTAGAAGATCCCTGCCCAATAGGTTGGTGCTAATATCAGCTACCAATGGGTGGAAATGTCCACTAGAACCTTCTGGGTCCTCCCACATGAGCGAATCTCGTGTGAGAAAGGATTGGGTCACCCCTCCAACGTCATGTATATGAGGTCCTGGGAGGAGTTCCCAATTTTGGGAAACCTCTGCTTGCCTTAAAATCGTCTTTTCTGCTCCCGTTTCAACCAAAAATTTAAAAGGAATATTGTCAATCTTTACTGTTATAGTAGGGTGACCATGTTCTAAAACAGTGGTGGTCCACAAAATCTCAGGCCCCCAATTTGTACCATTCAGGGAGGTGCCATCTTTATGAAATTTGGACCAACAATCTCTCTTCCAGTGAAACCCTTTATGGCATCTGGGACACACCGTATGTGGCTTCTGGCTCCCTACTGAAAGCGGGGTTGCCCTGACAGGAGGCGGGGTTGCCCTGACTGGAGGCGTGGTTGCAGCTTATCAGGACATTGGTTATGCCAATGTCCTTGGCGACCATACTGAAAGCAGGCCCGTTTTGATTACGTGGGGTAACTGCATAAACCTGTGTCATAGCAGGTGCCCCATAATTGCCTGATGTAAGTTCCTGTGTCGCTAAAATCCAATTATCTGGGTGTAGGTGTTTAAGACTAAGGCATGCCTGATGGAATTGTGGTATCATGCCATCCCAGACAATAGAACGCAGGAGGAAAGAGTGGATTTCAGGATTATAAACCTTTCTCTCTAAGGTTTGCCTCACCCTTGAGATGAAATTTGCTAAGGTTTCATCAGTGTTTTGGTGAAGAGAGTTATTAGGGACTGAGGAATCTACATTGGTTGGGGTCACCCTTTTCCATGCTTGTGTTGCACAGATGCGTACCTGTTCAAAATAACCAGTTGGAAACTTAGCTTCTGCCTGCTGAGTTCCAGATTCAAACGCTCCTGCTCCAAACAAAGCATTAAAATTCCATTCTACCTGTTTATTACTATTTTCCTGCTATTGTCTAGAGCATTCATCACGGAAGCATGCCTTCCATTGTAGGTAGAGGGGGTCTGGGAGTGCAGCACAAGCCAGGTCTTTCCAGTCCTGGGGGGTGTTAAGGTGCTGGTAAAAACTCCTTAAAATGCAGTTGGTCCATGGAGCATGAAATTCGTCCTTCTTCATGGCTTGTCTGAGTTCCCTGAGCTCTTTGGAGGAGTAGGGATGCCACACCTGAGGATTTTATCTAGTTGGGGCCACAATTACTGGTAAGGTGTGGATTTGGTTCAATGACACTGGGGAGAGATCTATGGAAGTGGAAGGTGCTGTAGTGGCAGGGGAAAATGAACACTTATCTACGGGGATGGAGCTCTTGGGGTGGACTGCACATGGTTTAAAGTCCTTAAATGCTGAAAAAGTATCCTTTAACTCTCGTATCTCAGCCACAAGGTCTCTTAATGATGACGTATCAGCAGTGGGCGGGGTCAGAGAACCGGAAGCCTCAGACGAAGCAGGGGGCAGGGCAAGAGAAGCAGAAGCCTCAGGAGAAGCTGAACCCGGGGTGGCAGGGAACGGGGTCACAGGAGGAGCTTCCGAACACATGTATGTGTCTGTGGGAACGGAATTTTTGGGTCTAGCCGCTGATCGCTTAGGGCATCTAAGTCTTAAGCACATGTGCTTTAACTCTTGTATCTCAACCTCAAGGTCGCTTATCCTCATGGCAGACCACATTGTACATATCTTGTAAGTGGCAATTATAACTATAAGAACCCACCGTGTAGCATAAATTAAAGTGTCTCTGAGAGCAAGAACCTGTCCCAGGAGAGAAGGAAATAATGTCTGGGACACTTCCTCATAAAACGAAAAAAATCCCATGGTGAGGGGAAATGCAGGGCCACAGAGTCAGGAGGCTGCCACTTACCTGTGTCTGGGTGGCTTTTCTGGAACTCAGGCAGGGCGTGAGTGCAGGACACATCAGGCGCCAGATGTTGTTGTGCGCAGGCCGTGGAGAAGAGAAAGAGGGGGTCCGGAGAGAAGAGGAAACACAAATTGTTATTTGTGCTGGCACCTTAGAGTTGGGTGCTAGAGAGGCAGGTTGGGCCATGTGGAGGTAGCGAAAATGGCCGCTTCACGCAGTAACCTTTCCTGCAACTGAACACTAGAGTGAAGTGCTGGCAAAAAAGCGAGGTGCAGAAGAAGAAGGGCTTTTATAGGAGTAGCTTTTGTGAGAATGGGAAGGGGGAGGAGTAACCATAGCACTCCAGGATAGGATAATAACTCTCTTGAGAATGGGAGGGAGGAGGAGTAAGCGAAGTACTCCAAATATCGTGGGGATATAGACAATGCCCTGAGGGCACAGCATGGCTGAACAGGCATTCCGAGAATGTCCCAACTTCACAGGAACTAGCAGTAGCCTGAGGGGACAACATGGCAGATGTGACAGCATGGGCACAATTTCCCAGCAACTATCAGTAGAATTTATTTTTAAATGATTAATCAGAAGAAAGAATAAAGACATGCTAGAACCTTCAAGCTAGGGACAAGGCTTAGCTTTAGGTTCACATATATACTCAACTCATTAACACCTTCAGTAAAACCCATTTGACTTGAATATGAGAATAAAGAGAAAATTCAAGTTGAATCTCAATATACATATAAGATTCTTAAAGAAGGAAAGAAGAATAAAAACAAGAATGTATAAAGAAGTGAGAATACATCAACATATATCTACTATATATATATATTTATATATTTACAAGATGTGAATAAAATGAAATTTAGTGATACAAAGAAGTTGGAGGATATTTAGAAGATAATAAACACTATGAAAGTATATTTTACACCAAAATTTTTGAACATGAAGGTCCATGTGCAGCTTGAGTTTGGAGGGATTATAATGGTCTGAAACAATAGAATTAGGTAACAATTCCTGTTCCAAAAATGTTAGTAATCCTTATAAAATTCCTTTTGTTTACCCAATGCAATTTTTTTGGTGGAACATATATATGCTAGTGTTCAGGGGTCACAGAAAGGACCTGTTAAATCTTTCATTTTTATATTAGCTTTTATACATTTTCCTAAATTTTATAATAATTTTCTACAATTTATTTTTACTTCTCTTTGATTTATTCTGGCCAACATATTTTATGTTTTTTTAAATTCATCTCAATTTACAAAGCAGGAAAAATAATTACAGATAACTAAGGAAATGACTTAAAATATAAACATTGTTATATATTTTGATTTGAATAATAAGTGACCATTTTCTCACTAACAGTGAAAATGCCTTCTTGTATAAATGTAATCATTCCTATGAATATTTTACATTCAATTGGATTCTTTTGGAGTTTAGTTTTACATTACACTAACAGTAAGCTCAGAGAAAAATGGAATGACATTTTATGAAATTCAAGTAACGTTGAACCCATGTAGTTAAAGGATTATCTGTATATTATTGATTTATAGAGGCTTCTTTTTTCATTTTGGATGTGATTATGCTTTTTCAAATAACTGAATTGCAAATATTTTCTTCAACTATATGGTTTGTATTTTCATTTTTTCATAGATATCATTTGATGAGCATAGGTTTTATTTCTGCTGAAATCCAACACTCATGTTCAGCAGAGTAGTAACTACAGAAGCCAAACCTTCCACCTTCTGTACCCCATAATGACCCTAGGTCCATACTCCCAGAGGGATAAAGAATAGGAAAGCTATTAGGGGAGGGGATGGGATACAGAGTTCTTGTGGTGGGAATTGTGTGGAGTTGTACTTTTTTCTAGCAACTTGAGTCCTTTTTGTATTTGATCTTTGCCTTTTAATTATTATGTTTCTTGGTGGACTTAATTTTGAATTAGTTTATTTTATTTTATTTTTTATTTAAGAAAGGATTAATTAACAAAACCATAGAGTAGGAGGGGTACAACTCCACACAATTCCCACCACCCAATCTCCATATCCCACCCCCTCCCCCGATAGCTTTCCCATTCTCTATCCCTCTGGGAGCATAGACCCAGGGTCATTGTGGGTTGCAGAAGGTAGAAGGTCTGGCTTCTGTAATTGCTTCCCCGCTTAACATGGGCGTTGACCGGTCGGTCCATACTCCCAGTCTGCCTCTCTCTTTCCCTAGTAGGGTGGGTCTCTGGGGAAACGAAGCTCCAGGACACATTGGTGGGGTCTTCAGTTCAGGGAAGCCTGGCCGGCATCCTGATGACATCTGGAACCTGGTGACTGAAAAGAGAGTTAACATACGAAGCCAAACAAATTGTTGAGCAATCATGGACCCAAACCTTAGAATAGTGGAGAGGAAGTGTTAGGGAGGTACTCACTGCAAACTCTAGTGTACTTCTGCTTTCAGGTATATATTTTGCAGTAGTTTATGGATGCGTTTGAACATATGCTCTCTCCACAGAAACTGGTGTATATCTGGGTTTTGGGACTTTGTTAGAAAGTGAACCACCTGAGATGGAATTAGGGTATACTATGAAAGGAAAGGTCTCACCTGAGTAATGAAGCTGAAGGGTTGTCATTCCACATGTGAAGTCTCTGGACACAGTCTGAAGTGAAGCATGTTGAGGTGGCAATCGTTGCATTAGTTAGGTTGTGATCGGCGGATGCAATATTATTTGATATAGATTGGGAGAGGCATATGGGAAAGTGGGCCTTATCCAAGGGTTCCAGGACTGGGGGAAGTAGGGGCTCTATAGTGGAGATGTGAGGTTCCTGCTGTATTAGGGTTCAAAAAGACAATCAATAGTTAATGTTATCATCACATTATTTGGTAATTGTGTTAACTTTGAAAAGTCCTTTTGTTAGGGTTTGCTGTATAGTACCCAGTATCTTGTATATAGCTGTGCTATTGGATGCTTCTGATCTACTTGGTCTAGGCTTTTGAGAGAGTCCACATATCAAATACACGGCCTATATATTAAAAAGATTCAGTTTGTGTTTTTAAAAACTTTGAGACATACAATTGATTTTCCCCTTCTCATATTAATTAACTAGTGATTTATATATCTACATTTTTCTAGGAGTGTACATAAACACCATTCCCACCACCAAAAGACTGTGACCCACTACAATTTGTAAAAATGTATATATAAATATATATCCATGTTTCTAAATGCTGTCTTCCCCTTTTCTCCTTCTCTTTGTCATTAATAAATGAATAAATCTATTAAATAAAAAATACTAATACAGGCTTCAAGTATAAACAATTTTACTTTCAAGTTGTTTACAACACTTTTATATTGCACGTTTTTTCAAGTGTCATTGCTTAAAAACACAATATTCATTACTTAATAGCAAATAATAAATACTCCTATCTTTTTCTTTACATCTTAAGTACTTTACACACACACACACACACACACACACACACACACACACACACACACACACAGACGTCAAACCAGAAGCCAGAATATATGATTCATCTCTAGCCAGAAGCCTCATTTGAATAGTATGCTATTTACATTAGCATTCCTAATTACCTAATGACCAATCAGATATGGTTCATTGCTAGTAAGTGTAGAAACACGATGTCTGAAGAACGTAGTTTAATTAGTAAACTCCTAAAGACATGTCCCTCATGACCATTGTATGTAATCATTATTTTATGTATTTATCTGTGAAACTGAGACTTATTCAGCAGGCAAGAGAACATCTTTTTGTTACAAAGTTGTTTTATAAAGCACAGTTCACTACTTAAAGGCATCTGTAAAGTCTTAGCAAAAGTAGTTCAGATAGTTTTAAAAATATTAACCATTCTAATAAAATAGTTGTTATAGTGGAATACAAATGTCCAATCCATAAGACAGGAGCAGATGGATATATGAATAAACTTAATGCAATTATGCCTTTAAAAATATAGTTATGTGGTTCAAATTATTGTATAACTACACAGTATTTAGTTGTCTTAATATCTATTAATGATTTTGAAAATGACCTCTTTCAAGGATAATTGATAGCTTGTATTTTTTTCTTCTATTGCTTTAATATTAAATGAAAATCAAAATAGTTGGTTTAACAAATAAAATAGATATATTTTATTTCTAGCAAACACAATATCTAAAGACATTAACTTATAGATTTAGTGGAAAGATCAAGAATTTTCTTGCCTAGAGGTTATATACTTTTTCTTTTTTCTTTTCCTTTGTTTTTCACTGTCACCATCGTTATCTCTGGGACTCAGTGAAGCCACTAAAAACCCACTGTTCTGGAGGCCATGTTTTGTTTTGTTATGTTTTGTTTAATTTTTATTTATAAAAAGGAAACACTGACAAAAACCATAGGATAAAAGGGGTAAAATTCCACACAATTCCCACCACCAGAACTCCATATTCCATCCACTCCCATGATAGCTTTCCTATTCTTTTCCCTCTGGAAGTTAGAGAGGGAGAAAGAAAGATAAACATCTGCAGACCAGCTTCAATGCTTAAATGTGGGTCCTGGTATGTAGCAACCTGTGCCCTCAACTGGGTGCACCACCACCCATTCCTTAAGGTTATCTTTTCTAAGGATTGACAGTTATATTTATTAACATGAGTACTTCATGTGTTAGATTTCATATATGTTTGTCTGTATGTGTATATATGTGTGTGTGCGTGCAAATATAGTGTTTATATTATATGTATCTATATAAGTATATCTTTAACATTAATTTGCAAAAACTTCAAACTATAAAATATCATACTATAATTAGTAACCATCATGGGAAACTTTCTAGTGTGTATTGAATACTCATCGCCAATAATTCTGATTAGATTGTGAATCATACAGTCTTTTCAGATTTGCTTCAATTTGTTTAACTGAATAAATTTTTTATTGTCATCATTAGAACTTCATTGTTCTGCAGTATTTTCATATCATAAGAGAGAGGGAAAGGCTCCAGCACTGAAGCTTATTCCACGAGAACAGGGAACCAGGCTTGAACTTGGGCCTTGCACATGACAAAGCAGCCTTATGATTGAGATAATTAGTTTCTTTCTTTTTTTTTTTTTTTTTTTGCTTTTTTTCATTTATTTTGTATATAATGAATTAGTTCATGACACGGCAACATTTTGGAAACAATGGTCAGTTATTACAATTCTTCTTCTTCTAGCATTTGCCCTTCTTCCGTAGCCAGTCGACAGCGTCAGGTTGAGCCTGATGTAAAGTTTCGAGACCTCCTTTGAATCTGGAGAGGTGGCAGTCGTTGACTATGTGGGTCATAGTCTGTCTGTAGCCGCAGGGGCAGTTCGGGTCATCTCTGGCTCCCCAGCGATGGAACATAGCGGCGCACCAGCCATGGCCTGTTTGATAGCGATTGAGGAGGGCCCAATCATAACGTGCTAGGTCAAAGCCGGGTTGACGCTTGCAGGGGTCTGTGATGAGGTGTTTGTTCTTTACATCAGCTGACTGCCAACTCTGTTTCCAAGAGTCTGGAACAGAGAAGTTCAGTGTAGGCTTAGGGGACCAGATTGGGTGACGAGACGTCAAGCATTGGACAGAGTGGGCGAAGATATCCGTGTATATTGGCAGGTCCGGTAGAGCGTAGATGTGGGAAATGAACTTAGATGATGCTGCATCCCAACGAATATCTGGCGGGGTGATGTTGCTAAGAACTGGCAGCCATGGAACCAGGGTGGAATGGATGGTTCCAGAAATTATCCTCATGGAGGAATATAATTTGGAATCGACCAAGTGGGCATGGGGACTACGGAACCATACTGGGGCACAGTATTCTGCAGTGGAATAGCATAATGCCAGAGATGATGATCGTAGTGTGGAAGCGCTTGCGCCTCATGAGGAGCTGGCCAGTCTTGCAATGATGTTATTCCTCGCGCTCACCTTTGCTGCAGTTTTTATGAGATGTTTGTGAAATGACAGAGTGCGATCGAGAGTAATGCCAAGATAGACTGGCTGGGCTTCATGCCGGATTCTCATATCGCCAAGCTGCACATTAAGCTCACGTGAGGCCGAGGCATGTTGTAGATGGAAAACAGATGATACCGTTTTTGCAGTGCTAGGGATTAGTCGCCATTTTTTACAGTAACCAGATATCAAGAGACATGTCTTTCATGAGTGTTTCCTCGAGGTTGTCGAACTTGGATGCCTGAGTTGCACAGCAGATGTCATCGGCATAGATGAACTTCCTTGAAGAAGTTTCTGGGAGGTCATTGATGTAAATATTGAATAGCATAGGAGCCAGAACAGACCCCTGGGGGAGGCCACTGGAGACAAGTCTCCATCTGCTAGACTTGTCACCCAGATGTACCCGGAATCTTCTGTTTTGGAGAAGAAAAGATATAGTGTTGGCCACCCATGGAGGCAGGCATCTTGAGATCTTGACTAGGAGACCACGGTGCCAGACCGTGTCATAGGCTGCTGTGAGATCAACAAAGACAGCACCCATCTTTAAATTCTTCTGGAATCCATTTTCAATGTAAGTTGAGAGGGCCAGGGCTTGTTCACAGGTAGATCTTCCTGGGCGGAAACCAGCTTGGGCGGATGATAGGAATTTCTCTGTAAGATGAGAAATACGTGACAGAAGCAGCCTCTCAAGGAGTTTGTAACACATGGAAAGGAGAGAAATTGGTCTATAGCTGGCGGCCAGTGTTGGGTCTTTCTTTGGTTTCAAAACCACTATTATCTTCGCACGACGCCAAACTTTGGGCATAGACTCAGATTCCAAGATGTGGGACAGGAATGAAGTGAGCCACTTCTTTGCCGTGGGACCCAGGTTAAGAATGAGTTCTGGGGTGATGTTACCATAGCCAGCAGCTGTTCCCGGTTTAACCCTCTTCAAAGCGTCTTCCAGTTCAGACAGTGTAAAGGGAGAGAGTTTTGGAGATGGACAAGATAACCGGAAGTGGGATGACCACTCGTGGGAAATTTCTCTTTTCCAGACTGGGTCGACTGGGGGTGCATTGGATCGACCTTCCCGTGGTGCATCCCGTGAGTACCCATTCATTGGGGAAACTGACGATCCTTCCTAGCCGACTGAATCCACAAGGATCCCAGTCACTTTCAAAGCCAGCAACAAGTAGCTCCTGACAGCTTTCAAGCTGTTGGTCCTGCTCTTCGAGTCCTCCAGCTATGTTGAGGGGCTGTTCTTTGCCAAACGCGTTCTTATTGGTCAATTGGCGATACAGCATCAGGTAGATGTTATCTGCCTACAAGAAACACATATAGCAGTCGATGAAGCTGCTCGATTCACCATCAGTGGATTCGATTTAATATGCTATAATCTCCATCCTAAACATGGCCAAGCCATCTACGCCAAATCGTGTCTTGCGGACGTTTACCATACGGCCTCTTCAACCTTCTACGACTCCATTACTATTGGAACTATTCAGCTCATCAATGTATATAAGCCTCCCAGTGCCTCATGGGATAATGAGGTCCTGCCTAGCCCGAATCACCCAGCCATTTATGTTGTAGACTTTAATAGTCATCACCAAGACTGGGGATATTCCTCCACTCATGCTGACTGCTCTATCTTAGCTGACTGGGCTTCAGCGAATGACCTCTCCCTATTATATGATCCCAAACATCCAGGCTCTTTTCACAGTGCTAGATGGAATAAAGACTCGTCACCCGACCTGTGCTGGATTAGCACAGTCAATGGCCAAGCCTTTCCCGCTACAAGACAAGTTCTCAAGATCTTCCTGCACAGTCATCACCGCCCAGCTATCATCCACATTGGTCTCCAGCTCCCACTGATTCTGTGCTCGAAGAAACTAAGATGGAACTTTTGGAAAGCAAACTGGAGTCTGTTCAGTGATCTTACCAACAAATCTATTCCTGCAATTCCAATTAACTCTATCCCCTCTGAAGATTCCTACAGGCGCTTCTGCCAAGCCATCTTCAAAGCAGCTTCCATTCCTCGTGGGAGACGTGCTAACTATACGCCTTGTCTTGATGCTGAATGCGAGCAACTACTAAAGCAGTATGATGAGTCGGGCGACCCAGATGTGGCTGACCATCTCATTGCCTCCCTGGATGCAGCACGCCAAGCCCGCTGGCAACAACTCACGGAAAGTCTGAACTTCACCCACTCAAGTAGGAAGGCCTGGAAGCTTCTTCACAGACTGGGTGCCTGTAGCCAACCCCCTCCAGTCTCCCATCCTCCCGTATCTCCAAACTCAGTGGCCAGTCACCTAACTAAAGTTGGACGTGCTAAGTTATCACAATAATGCAATTAAAAACTACCATGATACAAAACATTTCCCTCATCACAAGGGACGAGGGAATTTGGCCTTTAAAGTCACATTCACTTGATTTCCATCACCATTTTGTAAACATTTTTTAAATGGTTTCACTTCAAATAATACAGAAGGAATTATACAATATGTAGCTTTGAGGAATTTTGTCTTTTGTAAGTTTTTAATTTCCTTAAATGATGAATTTGTCAAATGATCTTTCTGATAAGCCTTACAGTTCTACATCTGTATTGGTCTCTATTAAGGACTCATTTTCTTTAGGAGATTCCATATTTGTCTTACTTTATCAAGGCTTTACTTCCTCTAGTCTAGTTTTTTTTTTTTTCCTTTTCAGATACAGAAGACTTAAAAAAGGGGGGGGGGGGCTAGTTGTGGTGTACCTGGTTGAGCGAACATGTTGCAATGCACAGGAACCCGGGCTCCTACCTATGGGAGAAAGCTTTGTGAGTGGTGAAGTTGTGCTACAGGGGTCTCACTGCCTCTCTTCTTCTCTATATCCCCTTTCCCTTTCAATTTCTGACTGTCTATATCCCATCAATAAATAAAGATAAAAAGTAAAAATAAAAGAGAGAGAAGTTTAACAACAACAAAAAAAGATCAAGCAGGAAAGACCACAGAACTGAAACTTTCCTGGTGCTGTACTGTGGAACTGTGCTCACTGGGGACAAAGCAGATGGACTCTCAGGAGAGCTTCTTGCTGTCTGGGAAATCCATGTTTTAATTTGGATTGCCTCTGATTTATCTGTCTGTGTAATTAGGGCAGCTTCTGGTGGTTGTCTGCAGGTGATGCTGTAGTGAGAATATTCTTTATTATAAAGTATGGCAGGGAGGGGAAGGACAATGGAGAAATGAAATAAGTTTGGGCACTGCCCCTAGGGATTTGTGAGCCCAGCAGGAGGACTCCAGCTGCACCTAGATTTTCTAGAACTTCAGTGGAATTAATGTGCACAGTTCTCTATGTGCACTCAGAGAGCAGACTCTCAATTTCTTGACATGAATATTTGTCACTGTGGTTACACCTAAACTGTTTGCCCCTGGGGCATGGGAAATTGGTCAGACTTTGTGTGTGTATGTGTGTGTGTGTGTGTGTGTGTGTGTGTGTGTGTGTATGTGTGTTGTACACACTTGCAGGCTTTAGATAGTTTTCTTTGTTGTCTCAGAGGTGAGGCCTTGTGAATAGTCAGGTGCTTTGGGCCTCTCAGGAAGTTCCCTGAGGTCAGGATTTAAAATCTCTCCCCCACTTACAAAGCAGCACTGTGCCCCTGCCTGCTGCTAATTACATTGGTGACTAGAAAACACAGTATGTGTGTTGGTGGCCTGTCTTCCTGGTTAACATGGTTGTGCTATGGTAAAGCCTCTCTGTGGGTTATTTTTCTTTACATAATTGCTTTAAAGAGGTACATTTGCAACTGACTATCCGATCATGAGTTTGCCTCCAGAAGTCCTATTATGTCTTTAATATACATTACCTTTTCTGTAGTGTCTAACCCATGTTTAGACATATTCAAGATAATTTTATCTCATAAATTTGTCTATAGAATTTATGTTTGGTACTTATTATGTCATATTCTTACCGTGCTTATATATGCCTCTGCTTAAAAAAAACATGTTATGCTAGTGTAATTTATTTATCAAAATTATATTTGTGTCCTTGTCTTTTTATCCTGTCAACTATATATCTGCCTTAAAGTTTTTATCCTCACAATGGTTTACATTGTTCTGTTTATTTGTATGATATTTTAATTTTATTAAATGCAATAATACTAATATACATTTATTATTAATGTCAATTTTTTGTCAATATGGATTTTTATCAGGCAATGCAAATTTTAAAATGGTGCAGTCTATATAATTTTTACTTACATTACTTAGAAACAGATTGATTACTTTGAATATATTTAAAAAACAGTTTGAGTCAAGTGAGTAAGCTTTATTAAAAAGGATTAAAATAATCTTTAGTATGATTTTATCCACTCCCCACCCCCAACTCCTTCATTGAATCAACACATTTCTGAGAATTCAGTTGTTTGTATATTTTAAGATTTTCTACTTGGATTATGGGACTGTGAATTATTCTGACTTCAACATAATGTTAAGGACTTTCTCTCTCTCTTTTTTTTTTTGTTCTCCTCTTCTTCTTCCTCTTCCTCTTCTTCTTTTTTTGCCTCCAGGGTTACTGCTAGTGCCTGCACTACAAATCCACTGCTCCTGGAGGCCATTTCCCCCATTTTGTTGCCCTTGTTGTTTTAACTGTTATTGTTGCCATTGATGTTGTTGTTGTTGGATGGGACAAAGTGAAATCACTAGAGGAGGGGAAGACAGAGAGGGGGAGAGAAAGACACCTGCAGACCTGTTTCACCGCCTGTGAAGCGACCTCCCTTGCAGGTGGGGAGCCATGCACTGGAACTGGGATCCTTACACTGGTTCTTTTGCTTTGAGTTATGTGCGCTTAACCTGCTGCTCTACTGACCGGACCACCGATTTTTGTGTTTCTTTGTCTATGTTGAATCATGTCCTTACTACAACACATTAGTTAACAGTAGAAGAATTGACAGGGATTCCTTTCATCTCCCCATACCCTT
This sequence comes from Erinaceus europaeus, assembly GCF_950295315.1. Taxonomy (NCBI): domain Eukaryota; kingdom Metazoa; phylum Chordata; class Mammalia; order Eulipotyphla; family Erinaceidae; genus Erinaceus; species Erinaceus europaeus. The sequence goes on along the minus strand of NC_080164.1, from coordinate 86,136,513 downwards.
CCAAGGAACTCTCTGACTCTTCCAACTTGTCCACTCTGTTTCTCTTACTCAAGGAGAAATTTAGTATGTTTTTGGATTCTCCAGTTTTTAAAGTATGAGTTGTAAATGTTCAAGTCTAGGGTAACAGCAGGTTTTATTATTTTTATTTAATTTCTGTGACCCCTCCCCGGGCCTTTCTGTTATTCAGTATATGCAAATATTTGTCCTACATTGATTCCCCAACTTAATTGGTTAAACACAGGCAGGGCAATTTTCTGCTTTAATATCAGAATTTGAAGGAAAGTCTCATATAGCAACTTCCTCATAAGAATGAGTTTCTACATCCTATGTTTTGACCACTACAAAGAAAAGCATGGAAAGTAGTTGGGTTTCAGAACCTGTAGAAAGTCTGGGCGTGGGCTCTAAATTGACTGGTATAAATTAACCTCCTTTGTACCTTAGACCTTAGACCTTTATACCTTAAGGAAGAATTTGCATTGAGAGCAAGGGCCTCCTACTCAGTTGAAAGAAACAACTTTCCATTCTCATACAGACTAACCTAAATATAACAAACCTAAATCTAAAATCTAATCTTGGGATATCCTATGGAATAGGATTTATTTATTTAATACAGATAGATAACAAAAGTTGCACAGTTTGCTCATGTATTTTAAATGAAATATCAATACGAAGTTCAGTGGAGTGGATTTTTATAAGTAAAATAATGAACATAATAAGAAAGAGAGGAAGGTGAGGTTTATATGATAGCAACTTGCATTTGTGCAGGGTATTTAATTTGTAGATACAAAACCTGTATATGATAGGAGAGGGAGTCATTAGAATAATTTACATAGTAGCCTAAGAGGTGACACCATGGGTAAAGCATTGAAGTGTCTAAGTTGGTCTCCAATATTTCAAATGTCAGAATGATACTAGTCTGGCTCTCTCCCCACCCATAAATAAATAAATCTTTAAAAGAAGAATAATTTAAATAAAAATGTGATAATGTTTAATGTAATTAAAAGAAAAATATTGGACAGAGAAAACTGAAGTAAATTGGGTAAGTAATTTAAAAAAAAGCCATCTTGCATAAAAAAAATGAAACAATGTGGGGGGTCAGCAGTAATGCAGCAGCTTAAGCGCACATGGTGTGAAGTACAAGGACAAGCATGGATCCATTTCAAGCCCCTTACAAGGGGGTTGCTTTATAGGAGGTGAAGCATTTCTGCAGGTGTCTTTCTTTCCCTCTCTCTGTCTTCCCCTCCTCTCTCAATTTCTCTGTTGTATCCAACAAGGGGATCAATAAAAACAACAACAATAACTACAATAGTGATAAAACAACAAGGGCAACAAAGGGGAAAAAATAGCCTCCACGAGCAGTGGATTCATGTTGCAGGCATCCAGCCCCAGCAATAACCCTGGAGGCAAAAAAAAAAAAAGAAACAATGTGTATTCATAAGAGGAGTAAAGTAAAAGACATAAATAACTGCACAAAAAATAGAATATGACCAAAAATATTAGAATGAACTCGCAGTCCAGGTAGTGGCACAGCTGGTTGAGCACACACATTGTTATGCACAAGGACCTGGGTTCAAGTTCATAGCCTCCATCTGCAGGAAGAAGTTTCACAAGAAGTGAAGCCAAGGGGGTTCCCGGAAGATGGCGGACTGAGAAGCTGCTAGTGGCTTGAGCTCTGACCACATCTTCTGGAAACGGTAGGATTTTCTGCCTTTAGTATGCCAGTCAATGAGGGGTCCTAGCAGTGACACCAAGGAGGTGACTATAACTTAATTTGTGTTAAAAAATAGAGTAGAAAAAAAGGGAAAATTTTTTTTTCTTTTAAAATTATTAAGCATACCTCCTCCCCCTCCACACCCCCCATAACCACTCCCTGGGGACCAGCTCCTAGCAGGGTCCCCTGCTGAGCTTCTTTCTTTACCAAGACTCCTGTCCCACCAGGGAGTATCATTCATTCTAAGTCTATACCCTTCTGAAACCTCTGGCCTTTTTTCTAAGTAGCCAACCCCCCACCTCACCCTGCATAGCTAATTAAATAATTAAAAATAAATAAATAAATAAACTCTTTCCTTTTACCGCTCTTTTATGACTGTTCTTTTTCTTTTCTTTTTCTTTTTTCTCTTTATTTTTTTTCTTTTTCTCATTCTTGTCATCCTTTCTTCCTTAATCCTACAGCTTCCAACGCCACAGGCCCCACCCCCCACACCACCAAATGTGTGTTTTCACCGAATTTACTGATACATGTTTGGGAATTATTTGGGGGAAGAATTCTGACTCAGAGTGGACTCTCACTGTGAGTATCTCTGCTCAACTTCCCTTCCTCCTTTAGCTACCCCTAGAATATACAGTGGATAGTAGATTTGCATAACTGTCTATTTTCCTGTGGTTTTTTTTTCTTTGTTTTTTTTTTTTTTTCCTTTCTTAACAATCAGCTGCCTCTGCTCATGAGGTTTGAGGTAATCTGGGACGAGTTTTTTTTTTTTTTACCCTGCTCTATTTTATTATTAATATTATATAAAGGCATATATCTTCCCCCCCCTTTAGGTCGATCAGAATTAACTCTTAGGGTATCTTCCATTGCTAGGGTAGTGGGCATCTTATCTATTGTGGGAGGAACTTGTCTTGTTATTCCTACCTCCTCTACAGACTCTCCCCTTCCTCCTCCTCCTCCTACCTAATTAAAAAAACAAAATAAAATAAAATTAAATTAAATTAAATTAAAAATAATTTTAAAAACTTTCCTTTCACTGCTCTTTAATTACAGCTCTTTTTCTTCTCTTTTCTCTCTCTTGTCTATTTTTTTTTTTATCTTGTCATACACTTCTTCCTTCCTTCTTCTTTCTGAATTTGTGAATGATTTTGGGGAAGAAATCTGACTCGGAGTGGACTCTCTATGTGTGTATCTCTGCTCTACTTCCCTTTCCCCTCTTGTTACCCCTAGAACATACAGTGGATAGTAGATTTTCATAACTGTCTATTCTTGCTATCCCTTCTTTCTTTTCTCTTTCTTCTTCACTGGGATTTGGTTACTATTTTTTCACGGATTGGAGACATTGTTTGGCTAACTGGTAGAGATTAAACTGCTTCAATACTTGCTTCAGTTGCTATTGTAATTCCTGAGGTTGGTGAGTGCAATTGTCATAAAGGTATTTAGTACAGTGTTGCTTGTACTCAAGACACAACAGCTGAGGAACAACAGAGCATAAAAAAACAACAACACATAAAAAAATGGGTAGATCAAAAACAAATAAAACTGCTACTCCAATGAATGAAGACAAGAGCCCAGAAGAAACTACAAATCAGCCAGAAGTAACCGTAGGTAATAAAAGTATGCAAGCAATAATAAACTTATTAATCACAGAAATGAAAACAACATTGGAGGAAAGGAATGGCAGTATTAGGGAAACAACAGTTGAGACCCCAAGGAAAATACTGATTATCTTCAACATGGTATTGGAAATTCTTGCCATAGCAATCGGGCAAGAGAAAGAAATCAAAGGAATACATTGGAAGGGGAGAAGTCAAGCTCTCACTATTTGCAGATGATATGATAGTATACATAGAAAAACCTAAAGAATCCAGCAGAAGACTGACTACTGGAAGTTATTAGGCAATATAGCAAGGTGTCAGGCTACAAAATCAATGTACAAAAATCAGTGGCATTTCTTTATGCAAACACTAAATCTGAAGAAGAAGACATCCAGAAATCACTCCTACTTACTGTTTGAGCAAAATCAATCAAACACCTAGGAATAAAGTTGACCAAAGAAGTGAAAGACTTGTATGCTGAAAACTATGAGTTGCTACTCAAGGAAATAGAAACTGATACCAAGAAATGGAAAGATACCCCATGCTCATGGATTGCAAGAATAAATATCATTAAAATGAATATTCTTCCCAGAGCCATATACAAATTTAAGGCAATACGCATCAAAGTTTCACCAAGCTTCTTTAAGAGAATAGAACAAACACTACAATCATTCACCTGCAACCCGAAAACACCTAGAATTGCCAAAACCATCTTAAGGAAAAGAAACAGAAATGGAGGCATCACACTCCCAGACCTTAAACTATATTTATAAAGCCATCATCATCAAAACAGTATGGTACTGGAACAAAAATAGGCACACAGACAAGTGGAACAGAATTGAAAGCCCAAAAATAAATCCCCACACCTATGGACATCTAATCTTTGATAAGGGGGCCCAAAGTATTAAATGGAAGAAGGAGTGTCTCTTCAATAAATGGTGCTGGGAAAACTGGGTTGTAACATGCAGAAGAATGAAATTGAACCACTTTATCTCACCAGAAACAAAAATCAACTCCAAATGGATCAAAGACCTAGATGTCAGACCAGAAACAATCAAATACTTAGAGGAAAACATTGGTAAAACACTTTCCCACCTACACCTCAAGGACATCTTTGATGAATCAAACCCATTTGCAAGGAAGACTAAAGCAGAAACAAACCAATGGGACTACATCAAATAGAAAAGTTTCTGCACATCCAAAGAAACTATCACACAAACAAAGAGACCCCTCACAGAATGGGAGAAGATCTTCACATGCCATACATCAGACAAGATACTAATCACCAAAATATATAAAGAGCTCAGCAAACTTAGCCGCAAAAAAGCAAATGACCCCATCCAAAAATGGGCAGAGGATATGAACAAAACATTCACCTCAGAGGAGATCCAAAAGGCTAACAAACATATGAAAAACTGTTCTAGGTTACTGATTGTCAGAGAAATGCAAATTAAGACAGCACTAAGATACTACCTCACTCCTGTAAGAATGGCATACATCAAAAAGTACAGCAGCAACAAGTGCTGGAGAGGCTGTAGGGACAGAGGAACCCTTTTGCATTGCTGGTGGGAATGTAAATTGGTCCAACATCTGTGGAGAGCAGTCTGGAAAAGTCTCACAAGGCTAGATATGGACCTTCCATATGATCCAGTAATTCCTCTCCTGGGGTTATACCCCAAGGACTCCATAACACCCAACCAAAAAGAGGTGTGTACTCCTATGTTCATAGCAGCACAATTCATAATAGCTAAAACCTAGAAGCCACCCAAGTGCCCAACAACAGATGAGTGGCTGAGAAAGCTGTGGTATATATACACAATGGAATACTATGCAGTTATCAAGAACAATGCACCCACCTTCTCTGACCCATCTTGGACAGAGCTAGAAGGAATTATGTTAAGTGAGCTAAGTCAGAAAGATAAAGATGAGTATGGGATGATCCCACTCATCAACAGAAGTTGAGGAAGAAGATCTGAAAGGGAAACTAAAAGCAGGACCTGACCAAATTGTAAGTAGGGCACCAAAGTAAAAACCCTGTGGTGGGGGGTAGACATGCACCTTCCTGGGCCAGTGGGGGGTGGGAGTGGGTGGGAGGGATGGGTCACAGTCTTTTGGTGGTGGGAATGCTGTTTATGTACACTCCTAGTAAAATGTAGTCATATAAATCACTAGTTAATTAATATGAGAGGTGGAAAATTAATTGTATGTCTCGAAGTTTTTTAAAACACAGACTGAATCTTTTTAATACATAGGCTGTGTATTTGATAGGCGGACTCTCTCAAAAACCTAGACCAAGTAGATCAGAAGCAACCAATAGCACAGCTATATACAAGATACTGGGTACTGTACAGCAAACCCTAACAAAAGGACTTTTCAAAGTTAACCCAATTACCAAATAATGTGATGATAACATTAACTATCGATTGTCTTTTGGAACCCTAAGACAGCAGGAACCTCACATCTCCACTATAGAGCCCCTACTTCCCCCAGTCCTGGAACCCTTGGATAGGGCCCACTTTCCCATATGCCTCTCCCAATCCATATCAAATAATATTGCATCTGCCGATCACACCCTAATCAACTCAACGATTGTCACCTCAATATGCTTCACTTCAGACTGTGTCCAGAGACTTTACATGTGGAATGATAACTCTTCAGCTTCATTACTCGGGTGAGACCTTTCCTTTTATAGTATACCCTAATTCCATCTCAGGTGGTTCACTTTCTAACAAAGTCCCAAAACCCAGATATACACCAGTTTCTGTGGAGAGAGCATATATTCACACGCATCCGTAAACTACTGCAAAATATATACCTGAAAGCAGAAGTACACTAGAATTTACAGTGAGTATCCCCCTAACACTTCCTCTCCACTATTTCAAGGTTTGGGTCCATGATTGCTGAACAATTTGTTTGGCTTCGTATGTTAACTCTCTTTTCAGTCACCAGGTTCCAGATGTCATCAGGATGCCGGCCAGGCTTCCCTGAACTGAAGACCCCACCAATGTGTTCTGGAGCTCCGCTTCCCCAGAGACCCACCCTACTAGAGAAAGAGAGAGGCAGCCTGGGCGTATGGACTGACCAGTCAACGCACATGTACAGCCTGGAAGCAATTACAGAAGCTAGATCTTCTACCTTCTACAACCCACAATGACCCTGGGTATATGCTCCCAGAGAGACAGAGAGTGGGAAAGCTATCAGGGGAGGGGGTGGGATATGGAGACTGGGTGGTGGGAATTATGTGGAATTGTACCCCTACTACCCTATGGTTTTGTTAATTTATCCTTTCTTAATTAAAAAAAAAAAAAGAAGTGAAGCCACGGTGCTTCACTTTTGTCTTGCTCTGTATTTCCCCTACACTTCCCTATTTCTCTCTATCCTATCAAAATAAATTAAATAAACTATTTTTAAAAATAACTGAAGATTAACTCATAGATTGTACAAAAGTATTATCTTTGTTTTTGAATAGATCACTTAAATTACCTATCTTTCTATCACATGCTATAGCTTTCCATGGAAGTATGGTATCTAATTGAGATATTGCCATTGCACTCTGGGAGGTGGCACAGTGGAGAAAGTGTTGAACTCTCCAGCATGAGGTCCTGAGCTCATTCCCCAGCACTGCATGTACCAAAGTTCCCTCTCTCCCTCTCCTTCTTCCTTTCTTATTAATAAATGTATACTTACTTTTAAAAAATCATCTTATTTATTTTTATAAAGTGATATTATTGACATTACTTTTTATATTTATTGACCACATTCTATGCTAAAATATAGAAAAGTACAGTTCATTCAATGTAATATAAAATAATACATATTCATTCCTCACAAATTGAAGAAGCCAAGTTACAAGTTGATGAAATTCTGAAAAAGATTTCTTTTAACCTGAGAATTGTAAGTTACCATGCAGTAAATAGATACAGTACATAAAATATTGAATATTGAAGAATAATTTTTGAGTGCTGACATAAAAGATCTTAACTTTGCAACTATTCCTTACTATGTTGAAAACACAAGATCTAAAGCAATCACAGGCATACTTTTCACTGAAAAAAAAAAAAAAAGATCATATTAGGAAGACCCACAACTCTGTAAATTACTTTGTGAAAAGGATCTTTGTCAGTATCTACAAAATGGAGGACCCCTCAACTCTTCATCTGCACTTTTTAAGCCTTTAGGTCCATGATTGATCAACAGTTTGTTTGGCTTTGTATGTTAATTCTCTTTCAACTACCAGGTTCCAGATGCTAGCATGATGCCAACCAGACTTCCCTGGACAGACAACCTTACCAATGTGTCCTTGAGTTCCACTTCCCCAGAGCCCTACCCCACTAGGGAAAGAGAGAGAGAGAGAGAGACTGGGAGCATGAATTGACCTGTAAACACCTGTGTTCAGTGGGGAAGCAATTACAGGAGTCAGACCTTCCACCTTCTGATTCCCACAATGACCTTGGTCTATACTTCCAGACGGTTAAAGAATAGAAAAGCTATCAGGGGAGGGGATGTGATACACAGTTCTGGTGGTGGGAATTGTGCAAAGTTGTACCCCTCTTATCCATCCTATGGTTTTGTCAATGTTTCCTTTTTATAAATAAAAATAAAATAAATGAAAAAGAAATATCTGTTGGTAATGGGAAACAGAAAAAAACTTAATCATCAAAACATTTTTATAGATAACTGCTGAAAACCTGGAGTCTTGCATATAGAATGAGAAAAGATAAGGACTACTGGGATCAGGTGGTGGTGCTTCTGGTTAAGCACTCTTATTACTGTGCCCAAGGTCCCAGGTTCAAGCCTCTGGTCCCTACCTGCAGGGGGAGAGCTTTACGAGTGGTAAAGCTGGGCTACAGGTGTCTCTCTGTCTCTTTCCCTCTCTATCTTCCCCTAACCCCTCAATTTCTCTCTGTCTCTATCCAATAATAAAAAATAAAAATATTTTAAAAACTATATAATCAGGAAGAACCAGGAGAAAGAGGGATTGGTTTTAGAAATGATTTGAGGAACTAACCCTTATTGTCCCACCCACTGGGGGATTAATATGAAAGATGTTCTACTTTTCAACATTGACCAATGGTTTTCTCTTTTTTTTCTTTTTAATCAAATTTTACTTTTTCTGTTGCTTGCCACCAGTTGTGTATTATTGGTTTAATAATAAACTATTTTGTTTTCTCTTTCAGTTGGTAACTACAAAGGGATATTTACTTTTTGTCTTGCTTCTGAAAAGAATTCTGCTATGTTTGGGGAATATACCTTACAAAGACCCAGAAGTTGGTGAATTAGTCTAGGAATTAGACCTGAGGGTCCTCTTTTCGTTACTTTGCATGGTAAGAAAGAAGGAAGCTGTCAAACTGATTTTTTTTTTTTTTCTTGAGAAGGTACACAATTCCTGCTCAGACATTCTATTCTGCTTCAGATGAACTGTTCCTAAAATAAAGATCTCATCTTATCTTTCCCCCACTCCTCTCCCTGTCTATCTTCCTCAGAGTCCTTTTGCCTTGGTGCAATATATGAAACTATTCTAAATTTTACTTTGTTTTTTCCATTCTGTTCTTGTTTCTTATGAGTGAGATCATCCTTCTCTTTCATGTTTATCTCTCTTAACAGAATTCCTTCAAGCTCCATTCAAGATGAGATGAAGAAGATGAATTTATCATTCTTAACGTCTGAGTAGTAGTCATATATATCTCATAACTTTCCCAGCCACTCATCTGATGTTGGACACCTGAGTTGCTTCCAGATTTCAGTTATTACAAATTGTGCTGCTATGAACATAGGTATAACAGATCTCTTAGGATAGGTGTGTTTGGTTACTTAGGGTATACTCCCAGGAAAGGAACTACAAGATCAAAGGGTAGGTCCCATTCTAGAATTCTGAGAGTTCTCCAGAATGCTGGGGGTGAGATGTACATATATCTGTCATGACAATTGTCATGGCAATGGAAATTGTACCCATGTGCCAAGAACTGCACTGTAAATCATTAACCTACCAAATAAAATATAAAATTAAACAAATCACTTTTTATGTAAGATACAGAAGTTTAAGTAGAAGCATTAACAATATACGCTTATGCAGACCTACTACTTCCAAGTAACTTCCTTTTGTGTTTTCTCTCTATTTATTCAGATCCTGGTGGAATTGGAGTTCAGAACCCTCTGGTCATCTTCCCCTAAGTTTTATCCCATTCTGGGAGTGTGGACCAAAATTCTTTATGGGGTGCAGAAGGTGGAGCTCTGGCTTCCGTAATTGCTTCTCCACTAGAAATGGATGTTGGTAGGTGGATCCCCATACCCCTAGCCTGTTTCTATCCTGCCCTACTGGAATAGGGCCCTGAAAAGGTAAGAACTGGGGACACATTAGTAGGTTGTCTGCCCAGGGAAGTCAGGATGGAATCATAGTAGCATCTGCAACTTGGTGGTTAAAAAGATATAAGATATAAATAAGTACAAAATGTTTAATAGGAATAGAGTAGACTAGAATATGGATATTAGGTTGGAAAGAGGCCAGGAAGTGTATTTTAGGTATTTTCTGAAAGGCCCATGGCTTTAGTAATTTTTGCTGGAGCCTGATAGCTAAATGGAGGCATATAAAAATATTGTCTGGGAAGATGGTATCAGGGTTGAGAATAGGACTATAAATCTGGGTCAGGGGAGAAAGTAGATCCCAGACTTGAAGAAAATATATAAATACAATTAACTGTTTACCCCATCAATCTGACCCACATATATTCACATTTAGCACAGCAGTCAGTGTAACCTCTGAGTCCCTGTCAGTCTGAACTCACAGTCCATGGTCACAGTTGGAAGCATTCTAGGTTGCACTCAATTCAGGACCAGTATTCCTCAAGTGGCAGGGTAGGTAGGTTGACCTAATCTCTTTTGGGAATGTGAGGCAGAATGGACTTCTGACTTTAGCATAAGAAATACTTTCCCTTTCTTTTTTCTTTCCTTTTCTTTTCTCTTCTCTCTTCTCTTCTCTTCTCTTCTCTTCTCTTCTCTTCTCTTCTCTTCTCTTCTCTTCTCTTCTCTTCTCTTCTCTTCTCTTCTCTTCTCTTCCCTTCCCTTCCCTTCCCTTCCCTTCCCTTCCCTTCCCTTCCCTTCCCTTCCCTTCCCTTCCCTTCCCTTCCCTTCCCTTCCCTTCTCTTCTCTTCTCTTCTCTTCTCTTCTTTTTTCTATTATTCCCAATAGGCCAAAGAGTAATTGAGAGGTGAAGGGAGACAGAGCCAAAGAAAGACACCTACAGACTTACTTCACTGCTTGTAAAGGGACTGCCTTGCAGGTGGGAAGTGGGGGCAGGGCTCAAACTGGGATTCTTGGGTGGCTCCTTGTGTTTCTATTCTATGTGCACTTAACCCAGTACACCACTGCCCACCCCACCCCCCGAGAAATAATTTCTTATATTGTTTAAGTCACAATTATTTGTCATCTCTTAAGTTGTGAAATATACCAAATCTTAAATAATATCTTCATATTTTCCACATTATCAATAGACTTTACTTTTTTCCTAACAGTCCTCGTCATGGCTCACAGGGTATTTTACAATTCAGGGTCCAGTAGAATTGTTTTCCTCTTTCACTATATCATGGCATTAGCCTATAATAATAAATGAAGTTCAAAAGCAAAATGCTGGCAATATCAGCTTTCTTAACAGCTGGAAGCAGTATACAATTGACTTGATAAATGAAGAAACACTTTTTAAAGTACTTAAAACTGTTTTCCAGAAATATTTGTCTTCCTGATTAGTCCACCTGACAAACAATATTGCTTATTGTAACATCTGGTACATAATAATAGCTCACTAAATTGTGGGACATATATTACCAATAGATTTTTATCCTTATTTAATTACTACTTGAGATGATAATTTCAATAATTATATTTATAGAACTGGAGTTGGTAAGCATGTGAGGCAGGAATCATACAGCTGAGCATTCTCATACGAAATGAAAAGAACAAAATTATAAATTGTATCCTATATTTTTTTTCTCATAGACACACACGTATCCAAAAAGGAGCTATCCATGCTTATGATTTTTCAGTCTTTCATAAGAAATAATATATGTAGTGCTGTAGCCTGGGAAGTTATGCAGTGAAAACAGCATTGGACTCTCAGGCATGTTGTCCTGAGTTTCATACCTGGCACTGCATATGCCAGAGTGATGAACTAAAGAAGAATAGTTGTATTACTATCATTCAATTATTAAAGAATATATATTTGAACATTAAAGTTAATATTAATTAATCTTGTAGTAAGAATCAATGAAAAAAATCATTCATTAGCAGGCTGGGGAGATGGCATAACGGTTATGCAAAAGATTCTAATGCCTGAGGCTCTGTAGTCTCAGGTTCAATCCTCAGGTCCCCCCCCCAATAAACCAGAGATGAACAGTGCTCTGATGTTTCTCCTGTATCTCTCTCTCTCATTAAAGAAAGATAAAATATCTTTCTAATAAAAACAATTATTCAGTAGCTAATATTTTCAATATAACACATTTGATATAATATAGATACTAATATAGAAGAATCCAACCAAGATTACTGATACAAAATGTAAATTAATTTGTTATCAGGTGGTCCGGGAGGTGGCGCCGTGGATAAAGCACTGGACTCTCAAGCATGAGGTCCTGAGTTCAATCCCCAGCAGCACATGTACCAGGGTGATACCTGGTTCTTTCTCTTTCCTCCTGTTTCTCATTAATAAATAAATAAACTATTAAAATTGTTATCATAAATTTCTGGCTTCATTATGCTCAATGAAAGTCTTATTATTTTGGTTTATTGCATACGTTTATTTTTTAATTGGTGTTTATTACAGTACAGCTGTTGATCCATGAGTACAATCCGTCATTTCCATGAGGTAAGTTTCTGAAAAAAATTTCACCTCCAATCTTGGTCCTTTTCTACTCTCATACACTAGGACCTCGATGTTTTCCCAGGGCCCTCTTCTCTACTCCTTCCTCAGAGATCTTTGCTTTGGTGCAATACACCAAATGTAGTCCAAGTTTCTTTTCTTTTTTTTTTATTTAATCTTTCTGTCCTTTTTTATCTATTTATTTATTCCCTTTTGTTGCCGTTGTTGTTAGATAGGACAGAGAGAAATAGAGAGAGGAGGGGAAGACAGAGAGGGGAAGAGAAAGATAAATACCTGTAGACCTGCTTCACCACTTGTGAAGAGACTTACCAGAATGTGAGGAGCCGGGGCTCAAACTGGGATTCTTACTCAGATCCTTGCAGCTTCGTGCTATGTGGGCTTAACCCGCTGCGCTACCGTCAGACTCCCCCCCCCCGTTTTTTTTTTTTCTTCTTAAGTTCCACCTATGGGTTATATCATCTAGTATTTATTATTCTCACTGGCTCATCTTACTAGACATGATTCCTTCAAGCTTCATCCAGGATAAGGCTATAGAAATGACATCATCATTTTTAACAGCTGAGTAATATTCTATTGTGTATATATACCACAACTTTCTTAGTCACTCATACTCATTGGGTACCTGGGTTGCCTCCAAGCTTGGGCTATTACAAGTTGTAACGCTATGAATATATATATCTTTAGTTGTTTATATTTGTTTTCTTTTTTTTTGCCTCCAGTGTTATTGTCGGGGCTCAGTACCTGCACCATGAATCCACTGCTTCTGGAGGCCATTTGTTCCCTCTTTTGGTTACCCTGGTTGTTTTTACCATTGTTGTGATTATTGTTATCACTGTTATTGATGTCATTGTTGTTGGATAGGACAGAAAGAAATGGAGAGAGAAGGGGAAGACAGAGAGGGGGAGAGAAAGACAGACACCTGCAGACCTGCTTCACTGCCTGTGAAGCAACTCCCCTGCAGGTGGGGTGCCTGGGGCTTGGACTGGGATCCTTGCACTTTGTGCCATGTGGGCTTAACCCACTGTGCTACTGCCCCATCATGTATATTTGTTTTCTTTGAATACATTCCCAAGAATGGAATTGATGGATCATAGATTAGTTTAGTTTTTTTTTTAATAGCATTTTGGTAAGTCTCCAGACTGTTTTCCAAAGGGTTTGGACCAATTTATATTCCCACCAGCAGTGTTGAAGGGTCCCTCTTCCCCCATCTCTTCACTCACACTGTTGGGAACACTGTTTTATTTACTGTTAACAAAAGTAATTAAGGAACATGAACATAATTAGCATAGGTCTGATGTCAGGCTATTGTCAAGGGCATATGACAGACATACGTAAACTCACAAGAGATTGTAGGCATGTGCAACTGCTTAAGCAAGTCGCTGGTGCAAGTTCAATCTTTTCTGTGCATTCAATTGTTATTGTTCTTGACCTGTCTTCTTCTTGGACCCACACGGGAGACCCACAGTTATTCTAACTGAATGCTGGTTAACTAATTTTAAGGACTAATGGCTCCTGCCACATGTCTAGCTAGCCTTGTTTGTTTGTTTTGTTTTTGTCTGCTTGTTTTGTTTTTGCTTTGTTGCCTTATAATTGAACTTGAGTCCCCAAAGGCACTTTTAAGTCTTAGATTAAAATGAGTTCTATTGGGGCCCTGTGGTGGCACACTGGGTTAAGTGCAAATAGTATGAAGCACAAAGACCCAAGCAAGGATCCCAGTTCAAGCCCCGCCTCCCTACCTGCAAGGGGGTCGCTTCACAAGCCATGAAGCTGATCTGCAGGCGTCTTTCACTTTTACTCTCTGTCTCCCAGTCTGTTCTCAATTTCCATCTGTCCTATCCAATGGGAGAACAATGTCCACCAAGAGGAGTGGATTCATAGTACAGGCACTGAGCCCCAGCAATAATCCTGGAGGCAAAAAATAATAATAAATAAGTAAAAGTAAGATAAAAATAAATGAGTTCTGTCAATGTCTTCTTAAAATTACTTGATGGTTTCTGACCTAATATCCAAAATCTTCCATGCACTTGGTGTTTACTTTTTTCATAGTGCAATGTAGTGTTCCAGTTTCATTTTTGAGCACATTTCATCCCAATTTTCCTAACACTGTTTGTTGAAGAGATTTCTTCTTGCTATATAAATATTTTGGGTCAACTGGTGAAAAATTAGATGTCCACAGTTGTGAAGGCCTAACTGTGGGATCTTATTTTTATTCCACTGGTCTATATGTCTACTTTTGTTGGAGTATCAGACAGTTATGATTGTAATAACCTTATACTATAGCTTTAGGTTTGGAAGTGTCATGCCTCCACACTTGTTCCTTATTCTCAAGATTATTTATTTATTGTTTGTTTGTCATGCACTGCTCAGCTTGGTCTTATGGTGTTATGGGGGACTGAACCTAGGATTTCGGTGCTTCCAAGTATGAGAGTCTTTTGCATAACCATTATGCTATGCATCCTGTCCACATATTCTCAAGGTTGTTTTGTTAATCCCAGTGTATTTTATATGAAAGGGATGTTGACTGCAGCATTACTCTTCTGTGTGAATAATTAGAGATTTCTGTACATACATCAGTCTATGACAAATTTAAATAAATAATGTTATAGGCCTATAGTACGGAAATTGTAGGGAAATTGTGAGGATACGGTTGAGCATGGTGTGGAACCTCCTACTGAAAAGTGGGAGCTTGAGGGGCACGGTCAATCCTATCAGTCTCTCTCTACTAATAGGTCGAGAAAAGAAGGACACGCTCTCTGGGATCGTTTCCACTGATCAGCCTCCCTTCCTCACAATAGCCCACTCCCTTATTATCTACATAATCATTGTTTTGCCTGAAGTCCCCTCCTTATTTCCCCACCCATTCCATTCCTTTGATCATATCTGATCTATCTTCTCTCTGCCCTCAGGACCCCCCACTGGCTGCTGGTTACTGATGACCTTGTTTCCTCGTTCTTTTAACTGATTAAACCTCTTGCTCAACAATTACTGGAAAAGTCCTGAACCTCCCCCATACCCTTTGCCTCCCTACCATGTATGGTATACATATCACTTCCTCCTGCGACACATTATAAACCCTGCTTTGCTGTTCAATAAACGGATTTTGTGCACAAAACATTCCTCTGGTAATCTCTGGTGACACCTCTTGCTACATAAGGAAAGATCCAGTCGCTCACCCCTTCTGCCCCAGAACATTCCTTCTGGGCCCCCCGCATCTGGTGAGCAACAGAGTGGGTAAGCCCTGAAGTGTTTGCTCAGGAAGAGACCTCCCCACCGAAGATTCCCACAGACAATAAGATATATAGCAGGAAAAAATGATTAATAAACAGAAAACAAAAGGTAGAAATAGAGCATCTAATGGTTAAATGAAGTTAGGAAGTCTATTTTAGGTATGTACATAGGGGCCCATGACTTTCATAGTTTTTTTCTGAGCTTTATAGCTAACCTGGAGGTAGACTAAAAATATTGTTTGCTAAATTAGTATGTTTTTATTTATATAATCCTGTATATTTTCCTAAAGTTTTAATCATGATTTCACTGCTGTTGTTTAAATGCATAAATTATATTATGCTCTAACAATTCCTTAATAATTACATTGTAATTTAGAAATATTCCAGAAAACAGTTCTTGGTTTCTAATTCAAGTACTTGCTAGTTTACTATGAAACAATGTTAAATCACAAAGCATGTATTGTCATATATACTCACATACTTGTACACACATAGAAGCAAATCACATCAATAAAGTCAATAGGAATAATTAAGACATATTCATGTGACATGAAACAGCAGGATGTGAATCTTGCTACCAGCAGGTATTTATCATTAACTTTCCCAGAATCTCTGTATTTTTAATTATAAAACTTGGTTAATGATAATGCTCCAAGTATATATGCAAGGTTTTTTGTCTGTTCTATTACAATTTTCCCTTTATGAAGCTGCAAGTAATAAGCTCTTTTATTTATGAAATGGAAATATTGACCAGACTATAGGATAAGAGGGGTATGTTTCCACACAATACCCACTCCCATAGCTCCATATCTAATGTCCTCTCTTTCCTCCCTTGAAAGCTTTCCTATTCTTTATCACTCTGGGAGTATGGACCCAGGATCATTATGGGGTACAGAAGGTGGAAGGTCTGGCTTCTATAATTGCTTCTCCACTCAACGTGGGCATTGGCAGGTTGATCTGTAATCCCAGCCTATCTCTCTCTCTCTCTCTCTCCCTAGTGGGGCAGGGATCTGGGAAGGTAGGGCTCCAAGAAACATCATGGGGTCCTCTGCCCAAGGAAGTCTGGTTGGCATCATGGTAGCATCTGGAACCTCATGTCTGAAAAATAGTTAAGTTATAATGTAGAACAAATGGTTGACTAATCATGAACCTAAAGGCAAGACTATTGCAAATGAAGATTTGGGAACTCCATTTTGGAAAAAGCTAGTAGGTATATGGTATACATACATTTTAAGCTTTAAATGAAGCATTTACCAAAGCTTATGTTATTATCCTTCCATGCCATCCTGATTACTAGTTTATTTCAGAATCCAACTTTATGGCCTAAAGTATATAGGTATTTATTTACTTTTATTATCTTTATCAGATAGAGGAAGCCAGAAATTAAGAGGGAAGGGGGAAATGGAGAGGGAGAGAGACAGGGAGACACCAGCAACACAATTACATCACTCTCAAAACTTTCCCCCTGCAAGTGGAGACCTGGAGTTCAAACCTGGGTCCTTGTGCATTGTAATGTGTGTGCTCAATAAGGTATAACACCACCTGGCATATATATAATCTCATATATATATATATATGAGATTAGAGCACCATATGCTCTAACATGAGGCTGTTCTATGGTCTGAATCTGGAATCTCCGTGCTTTAGTCCTGTATCTTAATGCTCTGTTTTGTCTCAAGTCCTCTGTAATTGATTAAAACCTAGCGTAGCTTACCGCGTTTTGAAGGTTTTTCTAGACGAGTCAGGCCCTATGCTTTTCACCAAGTCTTTAAATTTTATGCCATTTTAAAGCTTCTGCAAAAATTTCTCCCCAGTTATGTTATCCTTATATTCAATGATTATTTTTTTGTGTATTTCTTATATCTCATGCGATGTCTTTACAGATAGCCACAGGACTTATATTCTTGAAAATCCTTATTAAAAAATAAATAGTGGGGCTGGCTGAGTGTTAGGTTCTGAAATGTGCTTAATATAAGATCTATGTTTCTCTGAGTTGGTTAAATCTAAATTGCAATAAACAGACAAAATTAAGATGAAAAATATTTTTGAAGAAAAGTCTTCTGTTGTCTATCTCACCTACGTCTATTATCTTCAGAGAAATTTCTGTATCATTTATTTCTTGGAAATTTATTGAATGACCGGCAAAATGTTCACTGCACAGAAAATACTGAATTACACATTCAGGGATGATTATTCTGAGCAATTTTTAGTGCTAGTGACTCAAGCTACAACTATAGATTGGCAAATATATAATTCAGAAACAATATATTAGATATACATAGGAGTTTCTGACTCCTTGCAACAGAATGAAAAATTATATTACTGAAGAGAATGGGATTAAATTATCCATTCCTCTAAGGTGTGGAAACACAGCCAGGCAAAGTTTTATATTAAAAACAAACAAAAAAAAAACAAACAAAAATGCTATAATAAACTATCATTGTAGAAATTAAAGGAAATACTAGAGCTTAGAGTTATGTTCATTTTATCAATACTTGTACATGCATATTTATCTTTTAATTATTTTATTTATTTTCCCTTTTGTTGCCCTTGTTTTATTGTTGTAATTATTATTGTTGTTGCTGATGTCATCATTGTTGGATAGGACAGAGAGAAATGGAGAGAGGAGGGGAAGACAGAGAGAGGGAGAGAAAGATAGACACCTGCAGACCTGCTTCACCACTTGTGAAGTGACTCCCTTGCAAGTGGGGAACCTGGGGCTCTAACTGGGATCCTTACGCTGGTCCTTACGTAGGTGCGCTTAACCCTCTGAGCTACCCCGACTCCCACATGCATATTTATTGACATAAACTAATGAAAACTAATAGATATCCGTAAAGATCACAATGAAGATCTAATGAGTCGTACAGTGGAAGGGAAGAATACTGTAGGGAGTAGAACTCCTAAGCCCCTTTTTTGGAAAAGAATGAGGGTTTGGTGGGATGTGAAAGGTACTGACAACTATCTTGGGGTAAATGTAGACATGAACCTACCTTACTCTCATGACAACAACAATCCTGTAAATCAAAAGTCCCTCAATAACTGGGGGGGGGGGGGGTGGTGGTGGTGGCAGAAAACCACAAAGATCAAGATGGATTTATAATTGTGTGTGTGTGTGTTTGTGTGTGTGTGTGTGTCTGCCTCCAGGGTTATCACTGGGGCTCAGTACCTGCACTTTGAGTCCACTGCTCCTGGAGGCTATTTTTACACCCTTTTGTTACCCTTGTTATTTATCATTGTTGTTTTTATTGCTGTCGTTGTTGGATAGGACAGAGAGAACTCAAGAGAGGAGGGGAAGACAGAGAGAGGAGAGAAAGATAGACACCTGCAGACTTGCTTCACAACTTGTGAAGAGACCCCCCTGCATGTGGGGAGCCCAGAGCTTGAACTGTAGTCTTTGCTTTGGTCCTAGTGCTTCCTGCCATATGCGCTTAACCCACTGAGCTACCGCCTGGCCCCTGTAAATAATCTTTTAATGAAAATTCGTTGATTCACAATTCCAAAATATGTTTGAGTAGTGCCAGCAAACATAATATTTACCAAGAGAAGAATATGCTAAAAGACATGCAGTTGATAAATATCAAGATAATTATGGTGTCTTATGAACTTAAACACTATTATAGGAACACACAAACAAGCACGTTCATCAAAGTAACTACTAGGCACTAGAAATTGACTAGCACTTGTAGAAAACATTTATATATGACTGAGCAGATATTAAAAATGAGTAGAGAAAAGAATATTAATAAAAGATGTTGAATCACTATATTGTAAAAATGTATCTTCTCATGCTGTTAAGGTTTAATTATTGCTTATGTCAAAATTTAAATTAAACTGAAATTAAGGAGATTCTGTTTATGACACTGAAATTAGTAAAACTGTTGAAACCAGTCACCACATTAACATATCAAGAAAAAGATAAATTATTTAAACTATATTAAGATAATTGGGTAAAAATGTTAACATGTAAAAAGGTATCTGCATGTTCTTGTTCATTGAAGCAGTATTTACAATAGCCAAGACATGGAAGTTATATAAATGTCTATACATTGATGAATTAAGAGAATGTTATATATTTTTTATTTGTATATATGCTCAAATGCAGTGGAATGTAATTTAGCCATTAAAACACACACACACACACACACACACACACACAAACACCACACACACACAACAAAAAACAAACAAACAAAAAAACAAGGCAACCCCTACCCTTTTCATCAGGATGGAAGAGTTTGAGGGCATAATACTGAAGGAAAGGAGTCACAAAGAAACAGTCAAATACAGTATGATTGCTTATTCTATGAAACAGAAGCAAGTAAAATGAAGCATTCATAGACTCAGAGAACAGACAGAGAGATGATTGCCAAGTTGCATGGGGGCTGGGGGGTTTGGTAACATGGATGAAAGTAGTCAAGAGATAAAAACATATCTTTGTGCAATAAATCAGTAGTAGGGGTATGAGACACAACATGGTACCTTGTCAATAACACTGAATGTGTGGAAATCATAAGACACTACTGAAAGCTACATCATGGGAAAAAAAAACAGTTCAATTATATGTGAAGAATGTGAAATAGAATTTTGGGGGAGTCATTTTATATTAATACTGAATTATGTTGTACACCTGAAATTAATATAGATGCCAACTATATCTCAAATAAAAATTAGCAGTTGCTTCAATTCCTGGAACTATAATAAACTAGGTCTGAGTAGTTCTCTGGTTAAAAAAAAAAAAGGATGTATAGAGCACTAAATGCTAGTGTAGTCTAGAAGGTAGTTGATAAAGCCTTAAAGTTGCCTCACCATCATATGTGTTATAGCAATACTTTGGCTCTCTTGCCTTCTCTCTGGTAAATAATAAATAAGTGAATAAATAAATAAATAAGTACTATTTTAAAACATCAGCAGTTTGGTTGGCAAGACAGCTCATCAGATATGGTGCCTACTTTTGACATTCATATAACCCAGGGTCTAGCTTGATATCTTCTCTATTAGAGGGAGAAAGCTTTGGTCTATGATGTCTTTTCCTTTTCCCTCTGTCTTTCTGTCTCTGATTCTCTCTACCTGAAAAAGTTAAACTGGAATGATGCAGCACCAGTTATGAAAACAATAACAACAGCAACATAAATCACTAGCCATTACAGAGGCTGAAATTTAAATCAAAGCAAAAAATAATAATAGCAATAAATGCCATTCACATAAATAATCTTCAATGTTTACTAGTATCTTATATTTATAATGTATATCCAAATCTTGTAAATAAATAAGAAAAGTAAATAATTAGAATTTACTTGAGTGGTCTGGGAGGGGGCGCAGTGTCTAAGGCACTAGACTCTCAAGCATGAGGTCCTGAGTTCAAATCCCTGGCAGCACATGTACCAGAGTGATGTCTGGTTCTTTCTACCTCTCATTAATAAACAAATAAAAACTTTAAAAATAATTTACTTGAGAATAAGAAGATGAATTTTACAAGAGAAAAATTTCAAGTAAGACAATAAATACACTAGTTTATTGGAAAAATTTAAAAATTGGATGTTCCCAAGTACTTACAAGGACAAGAGACAATAGGCTGTCAGCTGGAATGTAATTTGTAAATCTTTTTTTGAAAATTATTTATGGTTAGTCAGAAAACACAGCTGTATATAAGTCTTACAGATATGTGTTGAAGAATGTACATACACATTTACAGCAGTTTGTATGTGAAAACAAATTTTATGAAAAACCTAAGTGTCTATTGTCAGAAAAAATGAGTACAATTTAGACATTTAGTAAAGATTGAATTTTGTGTTCTTCCACACACATTCAAACCCTTAACCTTTTGGTGATAGTTCTAGAAGGCAGTGTCTTTGAGTTTGGAGTTCTCACTTGGGGGTTTTGTGATCTTAGATAGCTCTCTGTCCCTTTTACCAGCTGAGTAATGGAAAGTAACCAACTATCTGTGAGCCAGGAGGCTTCACTACCCTAAATTGTGAACATGTTCAGTGTTTATATATCATATGATGTACGGTCTTTTTTGCTGCAGTACCCTGACCGTGCTAAAACAATCTTCCTACTAAAATGTCACATGGTTATTGAAATGAATGCAAAAGAGCTATCTCCAAAATCACACATGTATCTAGCAGCCAAAACCTGAGCACCATATTAAAAGTTTATGTTGAAATAAATTTAAAAAGAGACTGTTTTTCTACTAACCTTTAAATATGCCAACAGTTCTTGATAATGGCAGAGATGTATACATGATGTATAGGCAATAGATAATTTTCTTGGGAACCAGGGAACTTAAACACCATTTAAATGTATGATTGTCATTTTATAAAAGAAGAGAATTTGCCCTGGGAAATGGCACAGTGGATGAGGCTCTGGGACTCTCAAGCAAAAGAAGAGAATTTGAAGTAAAAGAAATTTTTAATCATTTGAGTGAAGATGAGTCCTCATTGTACAGATATTGTTGCCTGTACATTTAATTTCATAATTGATTACTTACTTGAAAGCAAAGCAAAAAGTGGCTAATCTAGTGGATTGGGACACTCCAAATGTTCCTTTTTTTTAAAGTTATTTATTTATTTATTTTCCCTTTTATTGCCCTTGTTGTTTAATATTGTTGTGGTTATTGATGCCATTGTTGTTGGATAGGACAGAGAGAAACGGAAAGAGGAGGGGAAGACAGAGAGGGGGAGAGAAAGACAAACACCTGCAGACCTGCTTCACCACTTGTGAAGCGACGTCCCTGCAGGTGGGAAGCCAGGGGCTGGAACCTGGTTTCTTACTCCAGTCCTTGCGCTTTGTGCCACGTGTGCTTAACCTGCTGCGCCACAGCCTGACTCCCTAAATAAATGTTCCTTCTTAATGCACATTCTCCTATGACTTCTTTCTTTACAAGTTTACTTGCTTCTTGTATTAGTTTCCTATTTCTGCTGTAACACAAATCTGGATTTTGTGTTACACAAATTTTGGATACAGTAAGGTATCCAAAATCAGTCTGTAGGAATAAAATCAGGACATTACCCTGACTGAGTTTCCATTAGAGGAAATTCTGACTGTTTTAGTTTCCAGAAGTTACCAGTGTGTCTTGGCTCATGTCTGAATCCTCCATCTTGACAACCTACTACTCCAACTGCTGCCTCCATCCTCTAATCTCATTTTGTAAATTCTGCTTTTGTCACCTTCTTCTCACAGGGATTCTCATGATAAAATTAAGACTACTAAAATCATGTCTGCAATGTCTCCTTTACCATGCTCTTTAGCAGGTTCACAAAATTTCAGGAACATCTTGTGGGCAGGAGGATTACTCAGTTTACCATGTCTCACAGTTTAATATAGTCCATACTTCTAATTTTATTAAAAACAAAAGCAGTGGAATGGAGGGTAATAACTCATGTCAATCATTTTGTAAAGCTTTATACTAAATTAATGGAAATGAAAATTTCAGATTCATGTGGGGTTGGGCAGTGGTGCATCTGGTAGTTCAGGTTCGAGCCCTTACTCCCCACCGGCAGGGAGGACACTTCACAAGCAGTGAAGTAGGTCTGCAGGGGTCTATTTCTCTCTCTCCCTCTCCATTTCCCCCTCCTCTCTCAATTTCTCTCTGTCCTGTCCAATAAAAATGAAAAAAATGACTGCCAGGAGAAATGGATTCATAGGGCTAGCTCTGATGCGCAGTGATAATCCTGGAGGGAAAAATAAAATTCAAACTCATCGGGAGTCGGGTAGCACAGTGGGTTAAGTGCAGATGGTGCAAAGCAGAAGGATCTGCGCAAGTGTCTTGGTTGGAGCCCCCGGCTCCCCATCTGCAAGGGAGTCACTTCACAAATGGTGAAGCTGGTCTGCAGGTATCTTTCTCTCCCTTTCTCAATCTTCCCCTCCTCTCTCCATTTCTCCTATCCAACAACAACGACATCAATAATAATGACAACATTAAAACAAGGGCAACAAAAGGGAATAAATAAATAATTTTTTAAAAATGCATTTAAAAAATTCAAATTCATTATAAAGTTTTTACCTCTCATGATTCTCATAATTCTTTAAATGTTCTGGATACTGCTACTTTTCTCCTAATGCACATATTTAAATAATAAAATCTTCACTTTGATTTTTATGTACCATTTCATTAACTTTATAATATCACGAATATGTTCCATTTTGATCAAAAATCTTCACCCTAAACTTTTCTATTATTTCCACAGTTTTTTTTTTACTTGTATTCTTTTCTATACTTTTAAAATAAAACTTCTCTGAGAAATATTCCTTTTCTAGAATAGGTTAACTATACTGTCTCATTCATTTCAAGTTCTAATGGAATATATATCCTCGTGCTCATAAATAGTTTCAGTATTTATTTATGTTGTTGGTATGACTTATTGATCTCTGTCATAAATATCAGTTTCTAACCATGCCTTGCAGTCTTCACCAATGTTTTTGTTTGTTTGTTTGCCTTATAACTTTTCTGATTTGGAGCATCAGCAGTCAAGGTGAAAAGGTGAAGACTTAAAGGGCCAACTGTAAGCTCATGACAAGTAATTTCACAGTTCAAAATATGTGTTATTTAGGTTCTATCTGAAGGATAAGTATTTTAAAGTATGAATGGACATAGAATTGAGGTCACTAAAGTGGGAAGTGGGGTAGAGAATCAAATGTGCTTTGGGGAATGGGATGCTGGCACCTTAGTGGGGGCATGAGATTTGGTAAAATACAGTGTGATGGCAGATGAAGTTATACTAGGTAGAGCATGTACATTCTTGTAAATCAAAGTTATCTCACTAATGGGAGTCGGCGGTGGTGCAGTGGGTTAAGCACAGGTGGCTCAAAGCTCAAGGACCCGCATAATGATCCTGCTAGGAGCACCGTCTCCCCACCCACAGGGAAGTCTATTAACAGGTGGTGAAGCAGGTCTGTAGGTGTCTGTCTTTCTCTCCTCCTCTGTCTTCCCCTCCTCTTTCCATTTCTCTCTGTCCTATCCAACAACATTAATAACCACAACAGTGTTTAACAACAAGGGCAACAAAAAAGGGAAAATCAATAAATAAATATTTAAAAAAGTAAAAAAAGAGTTATCTCATTAATAACAGAAGAGAGTGGTATAATATATAACTTGGAAGCCATAATGGGTAAGTATGCATTGATTATTACAAATCATTTTTTTTCTTTGTCCAGGTTATGGAATGCTGTTGTCAATTATTTATCACATCTTGTTAACTTTTGAAGGAGGTACAGGAAGCAATTATATGAGTATAGCCATCACTCATGCAATTTCTACCATCTGTATACCCTCAGGAAGTCATGAGGCTCTGAAGACTGACCCTGGCTAAGAAGAAAGGTGACTAGGAGAGGTCATCTTCGGCAGGCTTGATGGAGTTAAAAAGAATGCTAATGGACCAGCTAGAAGAATTCACAGAGACTTTTCTAGGCAGGATAAAACCAGCCGCAATGTACTGGACAGCAGCAGAGCTACAACAAACTCATTAAGAGACATTTTTAAGTAGCACAATGGTGAGGAACAAAAACAACAGCTAAATTACTAGATAATACAATGAAAACAATGAGGGATTATTACAATGCTCTCATTCAAGTTGACATAGAGTTCTTCCAAATTCCTTTAGGTCATTTATGTAATTGTTATCCTTTAAATGCTATAGCACAGGTACTTTTTCTTTTTGACTAGAACACTGTACAGCTCTGGTTTATGATAGAGTGGAGGATTGAATCTGGGACTTTGGAGCCTCAGGCATGAAAATCTTTTTACATAACCATTATGCTATCTACCCCTGCCCCAGACACTTTGAGAAATAAAGTGATTTGGGATTTCCAGTTGGGAAATATTTGTAAATACAAATTTTGTCTCTTACTGCATAATAATTTCCCTCACCTTAATTTAATTTCAAAGGATTTTAAAGGATGTTTTATTTATTTTAATGAGAAAGAGGTACAGAAGAATTGATTAAATCTGACAATTTTTCTGTTATGATTTTCTTAGGGGAATGATGATTTACAAGACAGTTGTTGTCACACAAGTCCCTAACTTTTCCCTTAACATAAGATTCCTTTAAGGAATGGCAACAAAATTGAATAAGTAAAATGTAACAATTATTATTAGTTGCTTTAAGAAGAAATTTAGGAACAATTTATTTGGAACCAACATATGTTTATGGCCATTATCAAGCTGTAGGAATAAACAAGAAGGGGAGGCTTGTGTCTTATTGGGATATTAATATTTATGGTAATTTTAGAAGTTCCAGAGTCATAGAATTACATACTAGTTTTCAAAAGATGCCAAGAAAACTATGAAGTTGGTCACAAAGTATGTGTATATTTCATCAAAGAAGAAATAGGAAAAAAATGAACAGAGATGTTGTATAGGACATACATCATCTGCTTTTCAAAACTTGTCCATGAATTAATGGAAGTTAAGTAATAAGTTTGAATATCCAAGTGGTTTGTCATCAATGACCAAATCAATTACAATTACCTTTATCAGAGAACCAGCATGGCATTCTTGGATTGATAAACATCTGTTGAGCCTTGGGCTTGCTCAAGAAAAAGAAACTTATAAAAACTAAGATTTTGAAAAGCATTTGGACATTGTTGCCCACTTATTCTAAGACATGATATATATATATATATATATATATATGTATTATATAGAATATTTACATATGTATATATAAATGTTCTGGGAGTCTTTGAATGCTAGGCTGCAGCATTTTGTTCACATGTCAGGGATGAGAACTAATTTTCATTAGCCTATTTTATAGAGGAGTGTACATCTCACAATGAGGTTCAGAGGAGTGTCTCCCAGACAGGCACCATGAGGTTCTTCTGCTGAAATGTCACCCACATGTGTGTCTCTGCAGGTGTCTGCCTAATCTTTCACACTGGTTCACCATCCTTTTATTTACTGGTATGTGTGAGTATAACTATTTCAGGTGTAAACATCTTAAAAGTATATATATAAACATATAAGGGCATGGATAATTTAATGAACTCTCTTCTTGTCTGTAGAGAACTTTATAAAAGACCTGTTATTTCCAATTTTAGTGGTAGTATCAGATTCTATGTTTATTGTGAAAATCCCAATCTGACCCCAAGGATTTAGGTATAATGTAGGAATATTGGATAAGGCTGGATACGTATTAGCCGGAAGGCCTGTTGACTACTATCTGATTTTAGCTTGATACAGCCAAACCACCCCTGGGGACTGGAGACAGAATTAACAAAGATAACAAAGAATTTCTGACATGTCTGATATAATATGTAGCAATTAAGAAAAATAGTTCAGTAGAGAAATACCAGGCATTATTATTCAGAGATTTGTCAATAAATCTGGAGTTCTCCAACAAGAGTGGATTGCATGTATATGGGAAGGTAGGCAAAGAAACAGCCAGCACATAAAAGCAACTGACATAAACTTCTAAATCCCTGCACTTCCTTTCTAAACCACACCCACACCTATTATAACTTCCAAGTGTTCTTCCTTCTTCTTCTTAGCTAAGGTAAACAAAGTCTGAGATCCTCATGTGCTCCCTCCCAAATTCATTTCCTTCTTAATGAGAAGGCAAAATAAATGTCCTTGGTCACAAAGGTTCCAGATCTTGGTGGAACTAGGGTTCAGTGCTCTTTGGTCATTTACCTTTAAGAAATACACAAACACATCAGGAGCATAGAAAAATGGCTACAGCATGAGTAGTTAGCCAGGTCTTTGCTTAATTTATATTTTACAAAGTTCATATAATACTATTTTTCAAAGGATTGAAATAATCTTTTAAACAATTTTATGTTATAAATATATCATAGGAGTTGAGAATCACATAATTGGGAGCTCGGAGTTAACTCACTCGGTACAGCACACACTTTGCCATTTTGTGAGGCGTTAGATTCAACCTCCTGGTAACCACATAAAATCATTGTGCAAAGAGCAGCATTATGCATGGTATAGTGGTACTGTCCTTTCTCTCTACTCTATCCTTCTCTCTGTCTCTTATCCTCTATCTAGAAAACAAAACAAAATAAATCAAGCTAAAGAGAATCTTATAGGCATGCATGAGACCCCAGTAAAGTCCTGATAGCAAAAATTATAAATAAAAAAGAACCAAAATGGTTATATCACTCTGCTGAAATTGGCATTTAATTGAGCATCAACAAAGCTCTCCTTGTAGAGTTCTGGCTCTAACAAATGGGTAATCCAGGTTTAAATCAGGCTCTCACTACATTGGGGTGGACGTCTTTCCCTTTCTTGCTCTGTCTCTGTAGCTCTTTCTGTCTACAAAAATTATTACCAAGTGATGAAATTCCAGGGACTGGTATATATGTGTGAGTGCTTATACCAAACATATTCATATTTTCATTAACTCCATTGTGGGAAAACTATGATTACTTATTATATTCCACTAGGTACATGGAATGAGGAGTGGCATATGTTGATAACTCTGGCTGATTGGAGACTATAATTTCCTTAAAACTTCTAGGACAGTTATAAACTTTATGTGCAGAAACTACACTAATTGTTTCTGATTAATCAGAAAGAGAATAGAAAATAAAGTTCTAGTTGGTTTATCAATACACTACATGCATAAAAGTGACAACTTCACACACAAAAAATTTGTTTTTACTGGTGCATTTAAACAGTGATAAGATATTACTGTTTATTTTTCTTATTGCAAGATGGCAGTTTGGAGACTACACCTGGGGTGAGCTCTGCAAGGAAGCTGCTTTCAACCTGGGAATCTTGGTTGAGGGTAGTTTTTTGGGCCAGTGCTGGAAGGGAGAGTAGGGGGGTGGCCAGGGTGACACTGAAGAAGAGTCCTATAACCCACTCTTGGGCTGGCAAACAGAGGCTGAAAAGGACAAAGGAAACTTATTTTTGGCTTGGCTATTTCTGCATTCCCCCAACTCCCACCTCTTGCCCTACCCCCACCCCCAAACCAGCCCTGCTTGACCAGGCTAGATGGCCAACTGCTGCTGACAGGCTTCCTGTGGAGCTTTTCCTTCTCAAGATTCCTGGCTCAGCAGGGCTGTCATCCAAGGAGAGCCTTTTTTCTTCTTATTTTTGAAGGGGTCTGGAGCTCTATTTGAGTGACACAATATCTGACCAATCAGAGCCTCAAACTTGCCTGGGAAAGATTACCTATCTCCCTTGATTTACCTCTGGAGTTTCTTTTTCTTTGATATTTGATTATTATAATTGTTTGTTTTTGCTTGTTTTAGGAAGGGACAAGGCTGTGTGCAGTCACTCTGGAGTGGTCTAAGCTGCAGCATGACTGTTAGGGTTTTTTATTCTATTTTATATAATTAGTATTATTATATGTGCATGTCTCCTTTCCTCTCTAGGTTGACCAAAATTAACTGTTGTTGCTTTTTCACTGATAGGTGAGGGGTGTATTATCCATTGTGGAAGGAACTTGCTTTTTATCTCTCTCATTTATCCACCTTTCTTTTCCTCTCCTCCTAACTTATCCAAAAAAAAATCTCTCCTGTTTTTTTTTTTTTATTCACTGGCACTCATTTGTGAATAATCTTCTGGAAGAATTCTGACTCATAGTGGACTCTCTCTCTGTCTCTTATATCCTTTCCTTTCTCTTCCTGCTATCTCTAGAATTTAGAGTGGACAGTTTATTGGTGTAACTGTATATTCATGCTGTCTTTTTTCTTTTATTTTTCTTTTTGTTTTGTTTGCTTTTGTTCTTGGACTGGAGGTGTTGGTTGACTAACTGTCTTTGGTTGAACTGCATCAATTTTTGCTTCAGTTGATATTGTTGTACTTTCTGAGGTTTTTTACTTCATTTGTAAAAAAGATACTAGTTTAGTGTGGCTTGTACTCACAACACAACAACTGAAGAACAAAAGGACAGAAAAATACAAACCACATCAATAAAAAATGGTTAAATAAACAGCAATTAAAACTTCTACCATAATGAGTCAGGATGGGAGCCCAGAAAGAACTCCAAATAATTCAGAAGCAATTATAGATACAAAAATTATCCCAATAATAATTGAACTATTAATCACAGAAATGAGGAGAGCTATTGAGGAAAAGGCTATCAGAAATAGGGAAACACGGATGAGACCCTTGAGGAAAATAATAGCTACCTCAAGGTAATTAGAGAACTGAAAGCTGAAATAGCAGGGCTAAAAGGCTTACTAGCAGAACAAGCTGATACTGTAACTGAACTGAAGAAGAAAACTGAGGAAAGGGAACACAGCATAACAGAAGCAGAAAACAGAATTATCCAGACAGAGGATGAGCTAGAGAAAACTAAGAAGGAGGTAAAAAAGCTCAAAAAAAGATTGAGAGATACTGAAAACAACAACAGAGACATATGGGATGATCTCAGAAGAAGTAACATTCATATAATTGGCCTGCCAGAGGAAGAAAGGGAGTAAGGGTAAGTAAACATCCTAGAGGAAATAATAGTAGAAAACTTCTCAGACCTGAACAACAGAAAGGACATTAAGATTCAAGAGGCCCAGAGAGTCACATCATAGTTACAATGAAAAGAAGTAAGGATAAAGAAAGAACCCTAAAGGTTTCAAGAGAAAAACAAAAAGCCACATACAGGGGGAAAACCCCTAAGACTACCAGCAGACTTTTCCACTCAAAATCTAAAATCCAGAAGAGAATGGCAAGATATCAATCGAGCCCTGAATGAAAAAGGGTTCCAACCAAGGGTAATATATCTTGCTAGACTTTCATTCAGACTAGATGGAGGGATCAAAATCTTATCAGACAAGTAATAATTAAAGAAAACAATCATCAACAAGCCTGCAGTGAAAAAAGTTCTAAAAAACTTCCTACAATCAAGAACATCACCAAAATACTTGCCATATATCAGAGTAAATAAGGAATTGTAGGTTAAGGGGGCAGAAGGTAGCACAGCAGGTTAAACACACATAGTACAAAGTGCAAAGATAAGCATAAGGATCCCAGTTTGAGCCCCCAGTTCTCCACCTGCAGGGTGGTTGCTTCACAAACACTGAAGCAGGTCTGCAAGTGTCTGCTTTTCTCTCCCTCTCTGTCTTCCCCTCCTCTCTCGATTTCTCTCTGTCTTATCCAACAGCAATGACAGCAACAACAACAACAACAATAATAACAACAATGATAAGCAACAATAACAACAAAAAGGGAAAAAATGGCCTCCAGGAGCAGTGGATTTGTAGTACAGGTACCAAGTCCCAGCGATAACACTGGAGGCAAAAAAAAAAAAGAATTTTAGATTAATGGCACTGCAATACCTTAAATCCATAATATCAATAATTGTCAATGGCTTAAAACTCACCCATTAAAAGGAACAGAGTAGGAGGATGAATTATAAAATACAACCTAAACATATGCTACTTGTAAGAGTCTTACTTGATTGAACAGACAAACACAGACTTAAAGTGAAATGATGGAAAATTATCATACAGAGTAATGGACCATGAAAAAAAGTCAGTTACAGCCATTCTCATTTCTGACACAATAAGTTTTAAATTAAATAAAGTAATAAAAGATAGGCAAAGTCATTCAACAATTATTAATAACTATATACCCAATGCGAGCCTATCTAAATACATCAAACACCTACAAAGGAACTACAAAAACACATCAATAGTAGTACAATAAGTAGTAGGAGACTTCAACAGCCCACTCTCAGACTTAGACAGATCAATGAAGTAGAGAATTAACAAGGAAACGAGAGAATTAATTGAAGAGATGGATAGACTAGACCTCCTAGATATTTTCAGAGTAGTTCACCTCAAGAAACTGGAATACACATTCTTTTCAAATTCACACAGCACATCCTCAAGGATAAACCACATGATAGGCCACAAAGACACTGTCATAAAATTCAAGAGCATTGACATCATCCCAAGCATCTTCTCAGTCTACAGTGAAGTAAAGCTAACACTCAACAAGAAATAGAAAATTACTAAAAGTCACAAAATTTGGAAACTCATCAAGATACTGCTTAATAACTGCTGTGTCAAAGAAGCATTCAAGCAAAAAATGCAAATGTTCCAATCTGATCTGATCAAATCTATGGGGTTAACAGTCAACAATGTTTATATGCCTTTCCCATATTTGGGAGCTACTCTCTTTCCTGATCCACCTTTCTAGCCTTTTTCCACCCATGACATCACCTCCCCAGATAATAACTTGGATCCACCTACATACCAGATGTCGGGCTCAAGAAAAAACAAACAAACAACAACAACAACAAAACCCAAAACTAGTATATTTATGGGCCATTTTGAATATAACTAAAATAGGCCTACTAGCTGTCTACAAAATGGAGAACTCCCAACTCTTCAGCTGCACTATTCCAACCTTTAGGTTCATGATTAGTCAACAATTTATTTCGCTTTGTATATTAACTCTTTTTCAGTCACCAGGTTCCAGATGCTAACATGTTGCCAACTGGACTTCCTTGGGCTGATGACCCAGCCTATGTGTCCTGGACCCCCATTTCCCCAAAGCCCCACCCCTCTAGGGAGAAAGACAGGCTGGGAGTATAGATCAACCTGCCAGCACCCATGTTTAGTGGGGAAACAATTATAGAAGCCAGACCTTCCACCTTCTGCACCCCATAATGACCCTGGGTCCATACTTCCAGAGGGATAAAGAATAGGAAATCTATAAGGGGAGGAGATGGGATATGGAGTTCTGGTTGTAGGAATTGTGTGGAGTTATACTCCTCTTATCTCATGGTTTTTGTCAGTGTTTCCTATATATAAATGAAAATTTAAAATAAAATAAGATATTGTAAAATTAAAAAAAATTCAAATGTTCCTAGAAACAAATAAAAATGAAGACACAAGGTATCAAAATATTTGGGAAACAGCTAATGCAGTGAAAGGGAAACTCATACCTATAAAAGCACACATTAGAGAACAAGAAAAAGCTCAAATAAACAACCTTACTGCACACCATATGGACTTAGAAGAAGAGGAACAAACTTACCCCAAAACAAGCAGAAGGACTGAAATCACTAAAATTAGAGCAGAAATAAACAACATCGAAAAAAAAAAGAGCCAAACAAAAGTTCAATAAAACCAAATGTTTATTCTTTGAAAAATTAAACAAAATTGATAAACCTGTAGCCAGACTCACTAAAAAAAGGGGCAGGGGAGAAGACCCAAATAAATAGAACAGTAAATGATAGAAGAGATATCACAACAGACAACACTGAAATCCAAAAAATCATGGGAAGATTCTAAGAACAACTATATGCTACCAAGCTAGAGAATCTGGAGGAAATGGAAAAACTCCTAGAAATATATACCCTTCCAAAACTGAACCAAGAAGAAATATAGAACATAAACATACCAATCATAGATAAATAAATTGAAACTGTTATCAAGAATCTTCCCAACAACAAATGTCCAGGACTGAATGGCTTTACAAATGAATAATACAAGACTTTCAGTTAATAGTTATACTCTAAAAAAATATTTATTTTCCCTTTTGTTGCCCTTGTTTTTTTTTATTGTTGCTGTAGTTATTGTTGTTATTGATGACATTGTTGTTGGATAGGACAGAGAGAAATGGAGAGAGGAGGGGAGTACAGAGAGGGGGAGAGAAAGATAGACACCTGCAGACCTGCTTCACCGCCTGTGGACCAACTCCTCTGCAGGTGGGAAGCCCGGGGCTCGAAACCGGGATCATTAAGCCAGTCCTTGCACTTTGTGTCACCTGTGCTTAACCTGCTGCACTACCACCCGACTCTCCTATACCTATACTTTTAAATACCTTTCCCCAATACCTATACTTTTAAAGCTCTTCTGAAAGATCCAAGAAACAGGAATACTCCCTTCCACCTTCTATGAAGCTAACACCATTCAGATACCAAAGACAGATAGGGACAGAACAAATAAGGAAAACTAAAGACCAATATCTCTTATGAACATAGATGTCAAAATATTAAACAAAATTCTAGCCAACCAGATATAGCAGTATATCAAAAATATTGTTCATCACAACCAAATGGGATATATTCTAGGAATGGAAGGCTGGTTCAGTATATGTAAGCCAATCAATGTCATTCACCATAATAAAAGCAAAACCAAAAGCCACATGATTATCTCAATAGATGCAGAGAAATCCTTTGACAAAACCCAACACCCATTCATGCTCAAAACACTACAAAAATGGGAATAGATGAAAAATTCATCTATTTTATATTCATCTAAATGATATAAAGAAATCACACCCACTAACTGTGACATAAAAAATCAATAAAATATCTGGAAATAAAGCTGACCAAAGACGTGAAAGACTTGTATACTGAAAAGTATTAATTGCTATTCAAAGAAATAGAAAATGACACCAAGAAATGAAAAGGAATCCCATGCTCATGGATTGGAAGAATAAATATCATCAAAATGAATATTCTTCCCAGAGCCATATACAAATTTAATGCAATACCCATCAAAATTCCACCTAGCTTCTTTAAGAGAATAGGACAAAAACTACAATCATTTATCTGGAACAGAAAACACCTAGAGTTGCAAAACCAATCTTGTGGAAAAGAAGCAGAAATGGAGGTATCAGACTCCCAGATCTCAAACTATATTATAAGGCCATCATCATCAAAACAGCCTGGTACTGGAACAAAAATAGGTACCCAGATCAGTAGAACAGAATTGAAAGCCCATAACTAGCCCCCCCCACACCTATGGGCATATAACTTTTGATAAAGGGGCCCAAATTATCAAATGGAAGAAGGAGGATCTGTTTAATACATGGTGCTGGAAAACTGGGTTGAAATATGCAGAAGATTGAAATGGAACTACTTTATCTTACCAGTAACAAAAGTCATCTTCAAATGGATCAAGGATATGGATGTTAGAGCAGAAATTATCAAATTCTTAGAGGAAACATTAGTGAGTACTTTCCCAACTAAACCTTAAGGACATCTTTGATGGTACAAACGCAATTGCAAGGAAGAGTAAAACAAAAACAAATCAATGGGACAACATCAGATTGAAAAGGTTCTGCACAGCCAAAGGAATCACCACACAAACCAAGAGACACCTCACAGAATGCGACAAGATCTTCCCATGCCATACATCAGACAAGAGAGTAATAACCAAAATATATAAAGAACTCACCAAATTTAGCATAAAAAAACAAATAATCCCATTCATAATTGGGCAGAGGATATGAACAGAAAGAACATCCACTACAGAAGAAATCCAAAAGGATAGCAAACATATGAAAAATTGCTCCAGGGCACTGATTTTCATAGAAATGGAAGTAAAAACAACATTGAGATACTACCTCACTTCTGTGAGAATGTAATACAACAATGATCCCATCAACGAATGCTGGAGATGTTGTGGGAACAAAGTAACCCTCCTACACTGCTGGTGGGAATGTAAATTGGTCCAACCCCTGTGAAGAGCAGTCTGGAGGACTCTCATGAGACTAAAAATAGATGTCCCATATGGGTCAGTAATTCCTCTCTTAGAGATATATCGTAAGGACTCCGTAACAACTAACCAAAAAGATATGTGTACATATGTGTACACTTATGTTCCTAGCAGCACAATTCGTAAGAGCTAAAACCTGGAAGTAAACCAGGTGCCCAACAACTGACGAATGGCTGAGAAAGCTGTGGTATATATACACAATGAAATACTACGCAGCTATTAAGAACAATTAATCCACCTTCTCTGACCCATCTTAGATGGAGGTAGAAGGAATTATGTTAAGTGAGCTAAGTTAGAAAGACAAAGATGACTACACTATGGGATGATCCCACTCATAAACAGAAGCTGAGTAAGAAGAACAGAAAGGGAATCTCAAAGCAGAATCTGACTGAGTTTGGAGTATGGCATCAAAGTAAAAATCCTTGGGTGGAGGGTAAGGGTAGATGTTCAGCTTCACTGGGTGGTAGTGGTGGGGAGGGTATGAGAAGAGGGGAGGGACACACCTTTGGTGGTGGGAATGGTGATAATATAAATCCCTTCTAACTTATAGTCTCACAAATAACTATTTAATTAATATGAGAAGGGATAATGGATTGAATATCTCAAGCTTTCTGATGCATAGACCATAGGCTGAGTATATGTTCCATCGGCTGAGTATATGTTCCTTCAATCTAAGCACTTAAGACTTAAAATTAGTAAACAGATTGAATTTTAGCAGTGGGATCAGTTATTAATACATTTCTTCCACTGGTCCTTGAGCTTTGCAACACGTGTGCTTAATCCACTGCACCACCGCCCGAATCCCTATTAACACATTTCTAATAGTGACTTGTTCTTTGAAATATTCTCTCCAAAAATCTTAGACCAGGGAGAACAGAAGCATCTGGTGGTGTTACTTTATAAGATAAAGCTATACATAAATAGCATAAAAGGACATAAATTATGGTGAGGTCCTATATTATACATAAAATCCTAACAATGGGATTTTCAAAGTTAACCCAGTTGACAAATAATTTGGTAATAGCAATAACTATCTATTGTCTTCTTAAACCCTAAGACAGCAGGAAACTTCCTCTTTCTATATAAAGCCCATACATCTCCCAGTCCTAGAACCTCTATGATGGCGCTACTTTCCTGCATACTTCTATCAAGTCATACCAATTGTTACTGCATCTGCTGATCCCAAACCTAATCAATGCACCCAGTACCACCTCTGCATGCTTCACTTCGAACTGTGTCCAGAAATGTCTATCACGGAATATCAACTTTTCAGAGTTATTACTCTGGTGAGACCTTCCTAGCTCACAGGACTCCATAACTCCATTTCTAGTGGTGCACTCCTTAACAAAACCTAAAAACCTAGATATAGACCAGGGCCTATAAGATAGGGCATATGTACATGTATCCATAAATTAGAGGAAAATATATACCTTAAAGCAAAAGTGCACAATGATTTGCAGTGATTCAATAAATGAGGAAAGAAAATAGAAATACCTAAAAAGAAACCTTAAAGTACCTATTCAAATATTTTCTACTTAGGAAAGAAAATAGAAATACCTAAAAAGAAACCTTAAAGTACCTATTCAAATATTTTCTACTTAGATGTAGATACTCTCCTCACCTACCTACACATCCCTCAGTGACTGTAATGCTAACCATTTCAGATCACTCCAAATATAACCTTGTCAGACAAAGTAAAGACTGATTAAGGGCAAGAAACTGACATACATTAACGATGACTCTTTAGTAACTATCAGGCCACCCCATCACCTGGGCCCTAGTCAGGGAGCCCTGGGATTCTTACACAGACACGATGGGCTTAGACCTCTAACTGATCTCTCTCACCACTGTCACTGGTCATCTCCATCAGGAACAACACAATGGGCCCTTTTGTGGGCCCTCTAGGACCTTGCCCTCAGTATGGCTCAATAATGGTAGGAAATGTTACATTCTCTGAAGGGAGGTTGGATAACATACTCTGCCTACCACTCGAGGAAGATGTGTTCTGAAATTAGTACAGACTGGAATATTCCTGTCCCTGACCACAGAATGCAAGCTCAGACTTACAAGGATGCAGAGGAAACATAGGCTCTTATGCTGACTATGGGCTCCAGATCAAACTGGTGGGATTTACAGTTAAGAACATAAGTTTTCCCCATATTTGGATCTTCCCTGATCCAGCTTCCCAGTCCTTTTTATAAATATGACACTGTCTCTCCAGACAATAACTTGGGTCCACTTGCATATTAAATATCAGGTGAAGGCAAAATCTAATAAAGGCATGGGCCCTCTGGAATATACCTAAAACAGACCTACTAAGTTTTTGTAAGACGGAGTTCCCAAATTTTCATGTGCAATATTTTTGCCTTTAGGTTCACGATTAGCCAACAATATGTTCTGTATTATGTCTTAACTCTTTTTCAGCTACCAGGTTCCAAATGATACCATGATACCAACCCGACTTCCTTGGCCCCACCATGTGTCTTGGAGCCCTGTCTCCCCAGATCCCTGCCCCACTAGGGAAAGAGAGATACAGACTGGGAGTATGGATCGACCTGCTAATGCCCATGCTCAGCAGAGAAGAATTACAGAAGTCAGCCCTCCCACCTTCTTCACCCCACAATGATTGCTCCCAGAGGGGTAAAGAAGAGGGAAACTATGAAGGGAGGGGACTGACTATAGAGCTCTGAGGGTGGGGTGGGCATTGTGAGGAAATGTATCCCTCTTATCGTGTAGTCTTGTCACTATTTCCATTTTATAAATAAAACATAAGTAATTTTTAAAAATTTTTTTAAATATTTATTTTATTTATTTATTCTCTCTTGTTGCCCTTCTTGTTTTATTGTTGTAGTTATTATTGTTGTTGTCGTTGTTGGATAGGACAGAGAGAAATGGAGAGAGGAGGGGAAGACAGAGAGGAGGAGAGAAAGACACCTGCAGACCTGCTTCACCACCTGTGAAGCGACTCCCCTGCAGGTGGGGAGCCGGGGTTCGAACCGGGATCCTTATACCGGTCCTTGTGCTTTGCGCCACCTGCGCTTAACCCGCTGCGCTACAGCCCGACTCCCAAAACATAAGTAATTTTTTAAAAAGATATTACTGTTTACAAGGTTATATAAAAACAGTAAGCAGGTCTCTAGCCATATGCATATGTGTCTAGTGATCTTTTTATAAATATTGGAATTTTACTGTGTAAATATGAAAATAAAAGTTCTCATCTCTTATCAAAGTAGTATTTGTGTAAAAATGTTAAAAGTCTACTATGTGAAATGCAGTTGTTTTGGGCTGTTTATTTTTGTTCTCCCTCATTCCACCATAAAAAGTTATTAAAAACATCCATTAACTTTTAATTTGAAATATCTAGACAGGGACTCTAAACCTCTATTGATATCTTCCCAGCACTTTCCTAATCTCTACAAATTGTTGGCAAGTACAACACTAATTTATGAATTCTTTCTTTCAGTTTTTGAATGAATGCAAATAACTTACCTGCGGAACCTTAAAGGAGACACCAGGCAAAAGCAGAGATATGTTAGAAAAAAATTCTTTATAAGCTAGCCTCATGAGCCAAACTCCTCTAATATCTGATGTCACATCAGAAAGGCACTCATATTTTAACTGTGCTTTTCTATAATAAAGAATTGGTGGTATACTTTGCATGCATGCTCATTACCATGTCTAAAATGCTAGACTTAACATTTTCAACCGTCAAGACTATTCATGTTCAATTTTCAGTAATTGTTTCCAAGAAGAAAATGATCAGCTTTCAAAATATCTGGTAACAACTGAATCTATGAAAATATTTTTACTTGATGTGCTAATTTGTATAGATGTTGAACCATATGATTTTCTATTACTAACCTATCATGAGTCAGATATATAATAAAGCTATTGGTTTGTTGAAATTGAGGCTACCTCCTGGAGGTATTGCCTGGGTGAAATTACATACACAGCCTAGCATTAATATATTTTGCGCAGGATTATGAAAAAGTAAGAAAAAATGTAACTGGTATATAAAATATATAAAGGTAATAATCTCTTGAAGAGAAACAAATGAACCATTTGCTTTTATTTCATCAACATAAAATAGACACCTGAAATGGGTAATAGAAAAAAGTGTTAAAAGTAAATATATTTAACTTGTATAAGGAATATAAAAAATTTTTACAGGAAGGTAAATATTTCTTAGTTGTATGCAAATCCACAGTTAAAATTAATTAATAAATTAATGAAATGAACTTCATCAAAATTAAAAATGAGTATGCTTTCTTCTGTTCTGAAAAGAAAAGAACAGGATGGAGTAAAGAGAATATTCTCACTGTGTATAACAGGAAAAAAGGATATTTATCTAGAAAACAGGTTAAAAATTCCTGTATATCAACAACAAAGATAAATTAAAATTAATAAAACATTTGGACAGAAACTTTACTAGTATGAGGTTCAGAATTTGATTCTTGTCAATGTGCGTACCTGAGTGATGTTTTAAATTTTCTCTCTCATACATAAATAATAAAGTTAAAAAATACATTTTAATATCAGTAGCTCAAATAAAAATTAAAAACACACTAAACTATCATTACACATCAATAGAATGCCTTAACAAAGATAATAACAATTATTAGCAAGGGTGTGAAAATATAAATCACTAATATGTTACTGTGAATTGTATAAATGCTTCACTCAACAAAGTAAATATTTAAGTCGTGTTTCTCCAAGAAAATTACTTACTAAATTATAATCTGAAATTTTTCTTTTTGTGTACATTCCAAGAAAAATAGATATTTGCAAGTGGATGTCCACATCATCTTAAGTTCTAGTAGTCTAAACTATATAAGACAGTAGGGCGGAGGGTAGATAGCATAGTGGTTATGCAAACACTTTAATGACTTGAGGCTTCAACATCTCAGTTTCAGTCCCCTGCACCACCAGAAGACAGAACTGAATAGTGTCCTGGTAAAAAAAAAATAATAATAAAAGAAAGAAAGAAAGTAAACACCCTTAAATGGAATACATTAAGAAATAAAAGTCAGTGAGTTATTGATATATGTAAGAAAATTGATAAATATAAAAATAATTATGTTGTATAAAAGTAACCAAACACAAAAAAATAATATATATCAGATGATTCCATTAGTATAAAACTAAAATTATGAAAAGACTAAAATATGTTATCAAAATAAAATAAAACAAAGTAGAGATTAGTGTCCTTTTCATCAATAAATTTGGGGTAAATCTATTTAAAAACTGCAAGATAAAGGAAAACATTCAGGGTTAATGGAGATATGCTACTTCTTTGTTTTATCTTTGGTATATACATTGACCTAAATCTATTAAAGTATATTTTGGAAGAAACATTGGAGTGCATACATTATTACTGTATAATTAATAGTTTTTTATTGATATATGTATATATATATATATATATATATATATGCAAGTATGTATTTCTCTTTCTTTTCTTGCCACCAGGGTTATGCTGGGGCTCTTTGTCAGCACTACCAATCCACAGCTTCTGGCAACTATTTTTCCCTGTTTTTTTTTTTCCTATCCTGTTTTTATTTGGCAGGACAGAGAGAAATTGAGGGAGAAGGGGAGATGGAGAGGGAGAGAGACTACTTTCAGACCTCCTTTATCTCTCTGAAGCAGCTCTGTGCAGGTGGGGAGCTGGGCTTAAACCTGGATCCTTGATCTTAGTAGTGTGTGAGTTTAACCAGGTGCACCACCACTGGACCCCCCAAGTATGTATTTTTACAGGATCACAAAGAAGTATCACACTAGTTCGTACTTTTCCACCAGTTACAAAATCATTGAGGGAATGTGAATTAATTAGAAATATCATACTCGATATCCATGTATTCCCTTGACAAGTGACTGTTAATAATTGGTACCTCTTAAGTGAGATGAAATGTTATATTTCCTTTCAATTTATGTTTTCAAAGTAACTTTTTCTGCACTCCTCTTGGATAACAGCATTCATCTAAAATGTTAAATTAATTTTTAAGTTATGAAAGCATTTGTGAAATAGCAAATCTGTATTCAGCTTCCTCTCTAGCCTGCATTACTGCATGTCATGGTGTCATAATCTCTCTGTAAACTGAGCTATACTGTGAAGCTTAGCTATCTGTTTATTGATGAATCACATAATCGTTTAACCACAATTAGAAACAGAATAAATTGTAGCTGCTTCAAATGTTGTACGCTCATGAAGATGTACTTGAATGTCAAAATATATTCATAGGAAAGGAAAAAAATAGCATAAGTAATTTAATTGAGCTGAATTTTTATATTTCACTAATGGGTATAATCGCTGTTCCACTGACAGCCTAAGTCATTTTTGTGCACAGAGAGAAGCCACTGAGATGCGTTATTCCATCCATTATATGTCATGGTGATATGAATTTGTCCATACCAACTACCTCCTATTAGCTAACTCTTTTTGGAAACTATTTATTTTCTGGTAAATTTTGAAAGGCAAATTACTATACTTTTAAAATCAATTTGCCTGGCACAGAATTTTCACCCTTCACTATATCAAGTACATAATGCTCTATGATTCATCTTCTGGAAACACATGCAATAAACTATTTTTTTAAATTTCTTAGCTTACAACTCATGAAACCACATATTCAGGTCTCTATTTTTCCAAAGTATTCTAAGTTGTGGCATTGAGGTTAAGAGCACACTCTGGAAACAGCTTGTTATAGTCCAAACTGAGTTTCTCTGGCCCTTACTTTCTGTGTTACCAAATAACTTATGTAAGTTACTCAGTCCTTTTGCAACTTAGTGTTTTGATGCACTGAATATGGATAATTATACCTGCAACCCTGCTTCACCACTCATGAAGCTTCCCCACTGCTTGTGGGGAAAAAAAAAGGCTTTTGGGAGCATTGGATCCATCATGCAGGCACCCAGCCTCAATGGTAACTCTGGTGGCAATTTAAGTAAGTAAGTAAGTAAGTAAGTAAGTAAGTAAGTAAGTAAGTAAGTAAGTAAATAAATAAATGCAGTGATTGTAATGTGTTGATACCTTAGAACAATCTGAGGCACCTAATGTTATCACAATGGATTTAGGTTTTGTAATTATGAATTTTACTCTTTTTGATATTGTTGCTTGTTTTAACTTCATCATTTTGGGCTAATTTGTTTTCAGATATAGTTGAGAGATTATAAATAGATAAGATAGATGATGGGTGATGGTATAGATAGATAGATAGATAGATAGATAGATAGATAGATGGATAGATACATAGATGATATAGATAGATACATAGATGATAGACAGATGATAGATAACAATAGAGGGAAATAGAAAGCAGGAGGGAACACACTATGAAAACTTTCTCCAATTCAGTAAGCACTGAACTCAAGCATGGCTTACATACATGGCAATACAGGCATACTATCCAAGTGAGATATTATTTGGCCCTATTAATTTTATTAGTTTGCTAACAAGAACCTTCCACATTAGACAACTGTTCTCCTATAACTATTCACTAGTCTCTTTCTTTAAATATAATGTTCATATTTTACCATCCAAAGTTTCAGGTTTTCAAGGTCAAAGTTTAGTACTACTTGATTTTTAAAGAACTCTTAAAACTTCCATATTAGATTATTTCTATTCTATTTAGTAAACAAATGCTTGCCAATGCCCAAAAAAGAGAACGACAAATACCAGGTAATTTTCCTTACAGGTGGAACTTAAAAAGCAGAAACAGAAAGGGAAAATGTGAAGTGAAACTTGCATTGGTTGTATGTATTCCAGCAAAGCACAGAACTCTTGGAAAAGAGGGGCAAAGTGGAGAGGGCATTGGGGTTCTAGTGTATGTGACTGGGAAAGCCCCTCAGTTTTGGCTGAGAGTCTTTTGAAAACACCTATCACAGGGAAATGAGAGACAAAAATGATAAGAAATGCTTATCAAATATGTTTCCCATAAAGAATTTTGGTCCACACTCCCAGAGGGGTAAATGGTAAGGAAAGATGAAACTAGATGACTCTAAATTCCAATTTCATAAGGACTCAGAAATTGAAAGAAGTGGGGGAAATTTACCTTTGAAAACTGATATATTATAAAACTATTAACATTAATAAAAGTAGATTTATCAACAAATTTAAAAGTTTCACTTCATATTTAAGTATAGATGAAAGTATGACTTACTATTGATATCTGTATAGGCATTTAATATATTTTAAATTTAACATTTTGTCTTATTGAAATAATTTAAGTTCTGACATTAAAAATGTTCAATTCAGTGTTTCACTAAATAAGCAAATAAATTCAACCATTTTTATTTTACGTATCTATATAGTTTCATCTACTCTAGATAAAATGCTATAATTTTAAAAGCATTAACAGCAACACTCTAAGTCCCAGCTCCCATTATTCACTAGGAACCAGTAATCTAATAAATAGATTTATTCCTTTTCTTTTCTTGATGTCCTTTTTAAAAATATTTTATTTACTTATTTATGAAGAATGATAGGCAGAGAGAGAGATAACCAGATAACATTCTAGTACATATGCTGCCAGGGATTGAATTTGGGACCTCACACTTGAGAGTCCAGTGCATTATCCACAGAGTCACCTCCCGGACCACAATAGAGTTCTTTAATTTGAAGTTTCATGTAATGCAAACATACCATATGTGGCTTCTGGTGCCTAACATTCTTCCTTCCTTCCTTCCTTCCTTCCTTCCTTCCTTCCTTCCTTCCTTCCTTCCTAAAAATATTTATTTATTTATTCCCTTTTGTTACCCTTGTTGTTTTCTTCTTGTTGTTGTTATTGATGCCATCGTTGTTGGCTAGGACAGAGAGAAATAGAGAGAGGAGGGGAAAACAGAGGGGGAGAGAAATATTGACATCTGCAGACCTGCTTCACCACTTGTGAAGGGACACCCCTGCAGGTGGCGGGCTTGAACCAGGATCTTTAAGTCAGTCCTTGCATTTAGCGCCATGTGTGCTTACCCCGCTGAGCTACTGCCTGACTCTTTCTTTCTTTCTTTCTTTCTTTCTTTCTTTCTTTCTTTCTTTCTTTCTTTCTTTCTTTCTTTCTTTCTTCTTCCTTCCTTCCTTCCTTCCATCCTTCCTTCCTTCCTTCCTTCCTTCCTTCCTTCCTTCCTTCCTTCCTATCTTCCTTCTTTCCCTTTTTTCCTTCTTTCCTTCCCTCCCTCCCTTCCTTCCCTCCCTCCCTCCCTCCTTTCCTTCCTTCCTTCCCTCCCTCCCTCCTTTCCTTCCTTCCATCCCTTCCTCCCTTCCTTCCCTTTTTTCTTTCCCTCCCTCCCTTCGTTCCTTCCCTCCCTCCTTTCCTTCCTTCCTTCCCTCTCTCCCTTCCTTCTTTCCCTCCCTCCCTTCCTCCCTCCCTCCCTCCCTCCCTCCCTCCCTCCCTCACATCCATCCTTCCTTCTTTCCTTTCCTTACTTTACCTTTCCTTCTTTTTTTGCCTCCAGGGTTATTGCTAGGGTTCAGTGTCTGCACTGCTGCATCTACTGCTCCTGGAGGCTATTTTTTTCCCTTTTGTTGTCCTTGATGTTTATTGTCGTTTTTGTTACTACTATTTTTGTTATTGCTGTCGTTGGATAGGACAGAGAGAAATGAAGAGAAAGGAGGGGAAGACAGAGAGAGGGAGAGAAATACAGACACTTGCAGACCTACTTCAATGCTTGTGAAGCGACACCCCTGCAGGTGTGGAGCCGGGGCTCAAACCTGGATCCCTAGGCTGGCCCTTGTGCTTTGCACCATGTGTGCTTAACTGGCTGCACTACCACCCTCTTGCCTGATTTCTTCCACTCAAGGATCAGCTATGTTGTAGTATTTACCAGTACTGAAGTACTTTCCAAGGTGAAATAATATCTCATTCTGCAGATAGGTCATGTCTTGTTTGTCCATGTATAAATGATGAGCATTTGAGTTGCTTACATTTTGGGACTATTAGCAATAAAACTGCTATACATCTATTAGCAATAAAACTGCTATATGAAAATAGGTCATCAGTTAGGGGCACTGAATATATGTGAAAAACAGTGTCTGAGGGATTATAAGGGAACATTGGCAGTGGAAATGGAGAG
The DNA here is from genome assembly GCF_950295315.1 of Erinaceus europaeus. Classification (NCBI taxonomy): domain Eukaryota; kingdom Metazoa; phylum Chordata; class Mammalia; order Eulipotyphla; family Erinaceidae; genus Erinaceus; species Erinaceus europaeus. The sequence continues at coordinate 86,091,642 of NC_080164.1, read as the reverse complement.
AGTGAAGCAGATGAGATAGAGTATTAATCATGTCTTCAGTGAAATTCATTATCTCTTTTTCTCACTTTATTACTCTCTATCCATCTAAATGAATAATTTACAAGTTTTTGTATAGATTATAGGTATAGCTTTCAAGCAGTACTTTTGCATACACACACCATTCTAACCCAAGATTATTAAACAGATAGATAGATAGATAGATAGATAGATAGATAGATAGATAGATAGATAGATAGATGATAGATAGATACCCACCCTAGTGCAATAGGGGCTTGTGTACAGAGATAGTAAGGGAAAGTGAAAGACAGAGAGAAAGTAAGTCTAGCTTCCAAATTATCCTCATACTGCATTCTGAACATAAATGTATGAGGTCTCCAATATCTCTATATCTTGACCTTATTGCTTTCTTTTAATTAAGAGAATGCCAGTAATTTTGTAATACTGTTTCATTATAGTTCAATTTTTTAAAATGTCTCTAAAGACTAATAATGCTGAGTTCATTGCTTACTTCTTTGGTGCTTTCAATACAACTCATCTGGGAGGGTGCCTGCTTAGTCAGGGATGCAACTTAGGTTCCAGCCAAGCCCCTATTGCACTAGGGTATCCATCCATCTATCTATCTATCTATCTATCTATCTATCTATCTATCTATCTATCTATCTATCTTCTATCTGTCTGTCTATCTATCTATCTATCTATCTATCTTCCTACCTACTTAATAATGTTGGGTTTGAATTGTGAATCCTCAGTGAAAACAAGCAAACACAATTCTTTTTTGAAAAGATGTCTGTGTTACTTTTGCTGATATTCTCAGTGTGGGTATGGTGTGTATGTATATATGAGTGGGAAAGAAGATGCCAATACAGTGTTGTTGACTTCACTGTGATTAATTTGACTTTATGAAGATTAATCTGGACATAAAGATGGATCAGAGCAGACACAGGAGAATAGGTCATCAGTTAGGGGCACTGAATATATGTGAAAAACAGTGTCTGAGGGCTTATAAGGGAACATTGGCAGTGGAAATGGAGAGAGTGAAGCAGATGAGATAGAGTATTAATCATGTCTTCAGTGAAATTCATTATCTCTTTTTCTCACTTTATTACTCTCTATCCATCTAAATGAATAATTCTTACTATGAATAATTTTGATAGGACTAATCACAAACATTCTCATTATTATTAAAACATATTTTACAAATTCAACCATCTGCTGTAAGAAAATGTAAATGCAAAAGTTGGCCTCAGAATATTTCTTAGATCTGGAAAGGTACTTTAGTTAAAAGGATGTATCATGCATGTCCAGTTATTCACTTACTAATGAGTTACTGAAGAGAGCAGCATTAAGATCAAGGAGATGGTAGGGTTGATCTCTCTTAGAAAACTCTGCTGTTTGTTGTTGACTGGAATCAAGATGCAATTAATCATACTCTTAGCTTCTGCCTCAAAGTCACTGTCATCCCCAGTAACTTTAATAGAAGGGATGGAAGGTCATCTCAGACATTTTTGAAGTTAGATTGCCTTTGCTACTAGTCAGACCAAAGGCTAAAATCATCTTGGTTTATTTTAAATGTGTCTTGTAAAAGGAAAATAATTTATCCAAATAATTTCTCTTTAGTGTTGAGTCCTTTTGTGCATGTTATTTTCTTCCAGTAAAAGGGAATAGTGTGTGTGTGTGTGTGTGTGTGTGTGTGTGTACGGGGTGGAGGTTGCAGAAGGCAACTGTTGTCACATCCAATAATTAGGGGCTCAGTCTGTTAACTTCCTCATTGACACCTATCATGTGTTACAACCATTACCTGAAAATTGATCTTTCATCTTTAATATAATGATCTGAGAGTCTTAACAATATTCTTCCATAAAACCTTAAGGGTGTAACTACCAAATGCAGGAGAACACCTCCCTACTTTCAAATTTAAGAATATAATAGAGATAACAATACATTTAGTAAATGACACAAATGAAATAGTACAACCAATACAAAAAAAAAATTAACTACTTTTGTTTTTTGTCCTCTTGAGTGTTTCAGTGGTCCAGGCTTACATTTTCAGATAGACAGACAGACAGACAGGGAGAAAGGTAAAGATACTACAGCACTGACACTTCCCCAGGTGCTATGGAAAACTGGCTCAGACCTGGGTCACACACATGGCAAAACAATGCACTATCCAAGCGGCCTATCCCAACACTCTGAATTGTTAAGAATTAATGGTATTTTCTAGCCTGATAATAAATATTTCTTCAATAATATTTTTGAGGGTTTAGTGAGATTTTTCACTTGGCAGGGCACTGGTCTTGCCATGGACTGTCTCTTAGGTTAAATCGCTCATGTCACATGGAAGTACTGTGAACCAGGGGAAATTTCTGATTCTGTATGTCTCCACCCTCCACTCCCCTTCCTGACCCACCTCCCCACAGACATATTGCTCTACCCTGCCATCATTTCTCTCTCTTTTTCTCTCTGAAGAAAAGTGCAAGACAACAATAAAAAGAATATTTTTCCTAATGAATATTCTGTGTAAATATTCTTTCATATTTCTTTCTTTGATAGATGAACTGATGTCAATTTTTATGTTTTAAAATGCCCACTATCTGTTTGAAGTAAGTAAAATAGACATGGAAACACACTACCACTTTTCTGAATGGAAAACAAAGAAGAAGAACATCAAATCAATGAAGTGATGAATGTCAACCCAAGTGATATTTAAGGAATGATAGAATTTGGAAAACAGAGTCAGCACTGATGCTTGCTTGGCTAAGGACCTGGGCTTGGGAATATAAAATAAAATTTATTTAAGCCAAGTTACAAAGTATCTAAAACTCAATGAAATAGTACAAGCATGTGTATGTGACAATTTTTTTTTGAAAAGTGACATTTTAAGAAAAATGGAAATGCACACTCTTTTTCTTTTTTAAATTTTTTAGTTGTAAGACAGATAAGTTGGCTAAGATAGAATTACTCCTGAGAAGTATTCACCCTGACTTGCTCTAAGACTTTGCGTGCTATGTTTCCTCTCATCACTCAATTAAACATAAATCCATAGATTTCATGGTTAAGGGAACCTGATATGAGATTCTTGTTGCCTGTACTTAGTTCTGCCACTTCTTATCGGACCATCTGCTGTCACCTTAAAAAGCCAAGATTGCACAATCTTGGTAAACATACAAACCATTCTTGCATTTAATATCTGTTGGAAGGAGGACCCCATTATGTGTGTTGATTTTGAAGTCACTACCTGTTTTTGAAGAATTCTTTGAAGAACTGTATGGACTGACTGCCTTTCCATGAACACATTAAATCTTAAAAGTGTTTCCTTCACACTTTTTACATAAAGGCTTAATACAGTCTATCGTCATAGAGGTCAGTCAGATTTGTATGAAGTTCCCCTTATGGGATTTATTCACCTACTAGACTTAAGTGGCATTTGCTATTGATCAAGTTAAATTTGTCGGGGCTGGCATAGCTCGTGACAAATAGAGGTAATAATTTCTGGTTGATGAGACTAACAGTATTGGTTCAGATCTAATGAATGCTTTTTAGGTTAAAGACTTAATTGTATCTGACCACTGAGACAGATGTGCGTCCTCAAATTTGAATCTCTATTTGGGTTCTGGCATTTAAGGGGGATCAAAGCTGAGTCCTTGGAAATTGTGACAAGTATGCTCTGCCAGGTGAGTGCCCTCCTGGTCTGAGAAAACTTCATTATAAACTGTGGAGAACAAAGATAATGTAAAGACATCTTTAACAGTTGAAAAATATATGAAACCCAGAAGATTCCTGTAATAGCAGGTGAAGTAAATCTAGAATAAAATAGAAATATTTCATACCAACTAATACAAAGAAAATTCATGTATATCCCACATTCAATACTAGATTAGCTGAAGCAAGCCTTGACTATGAGAGTTATACTAGTACAAAGTTCATATCTTCAATAATGAATACAAGAGCATGTATACACCAAACACACCAAACAAAGAAGTGTTTTTTGTCAGTACCTTTGAAATACAATGATAGTAGTGTCTTATGGATGTCTGTGATATATATTTTTTGTAGAGTTGTGGGTAAATTTAAATATTTGTGCTCAATCATTCTATAGTAGAAGTAATGTAGATATCTGAATAAAATGTTAAGTGTAAAAGCTGTCATGGTAATTTTAGGAACATCTAAATAAAAAAGAATATAAAGAGGTATAGTTAAAAGAGATTAATTCCAAATGAAATTCTAAAAAAAATATACTGTTTTAATCAATGTGAAAAGAAGTCAACAGGGAGAAGACAGTTATGACAGCATATAGTAGGAACAGAAAAATAACCTACCTAAGGAGCAGACCGCCTTGCCATGTGTGTGCTGCAGGTTCAAGCCTGGCTCCCACCTCATCGGCTTTAAGAATGAAATTTCCCTTAGTTTCAGGGTAGTGGTTGCTTTATTTTCTCTCTTTCCTTCTCTACCTCTCAGTCTTTAAAGAAATAATTATTTTAAAAAATGGAAAATTAAATAATAAAGTAAGAACATGGAGTCAATCATCTAGTAGTTGTCTTTATGTAGAGATTTACCTTACTTCACGAATCATAACCACCTCTAGAACCATCTACCTCTCCAGGGTTATCATTGGGGCTCTGCCTGCACTGAGATCTACCTGCGAACAAGCCCTGGCCCTCTCAACTTACATTGAGAATGGATTCCAGAAGAATTTAAAGACGGGTGCTGTCTTTGTTGATCTCACAGCAGCCTATGACACGGTTTGGCACCGTGGTCTCCTAGTCAAGATCTCAAGATGCCTGCCTCCATGGGTGGCCAACACTATATTGTTTCTTCTCCAAAACAGAAGATTCTGGGTGCATCTGGGTGACAAGTCTAGCAGATGGAGACTTGTCTCAAGTGGCCTCCCCCAGGGCTCTGTTCTGGCTCCTACGCTATTCAATATTTACATCAATGACCTCCCAGAAACTTCTTCAAGGAAGTTCATCTACGCCGATGACATCTGCTGTGCAACTCAGGCATCGAAGTTCGACATCCTCGAGGAAACACTCATGAAAGACATGTCTCTGATATCTGATTAATGTAAAAAATGGCGACTAATCCCTAGCACTGCAAAAACGGTATCATCTGTTTTCCATCTACACCATGCCTCGGTCTCGCGTGAGCTTAATGTGCAGCTTGGCGATACGGGAATCCGGCATGAAGCCCAGCCAGTCTATCTTGGCGTTACTTTCGATCGCACTCTGTCATTTCACAAACATCTCATAAAAACTGCAGCAAAGGTGGGCGCGAGGAATAACATCATTGCAAGACTGGCCAGCTCCTCATGGGGCGCGAGCGCTTCCACACTGCGATCATCATCTCTGGCATTATGCTATTCCACTGCAGAATACTGTGCCCCAGTATGGTTCCGTAGCCCCCATGTCCACTTGGTCGATTCCAAATTATATTCCTCCATGAGGATAATTTCTGGAACCATCCATTCCACCCCGGTTCCATGGCTGCCAGTTCTTAGCAACATCGCCCCGCCAGATATTCGTCGGGATGCGGCATCATCTAATTTCATTTCCCACGTCTACGCTCGACCGGACCTGCCAATATACACGGATATCTTTGCCCACCCTGTCCAACGCTTGACGTCTCGTCACCCAATCTGGTCCCCTACACCTACACTGAACTTCTCTGTTCCAGTCTCTTGGAAACAGAGTTGGCAGTCAGCTGAGGTAAAGAACAAACACCTCATCACAGACCCCTGCAAGCGTCAACCTGGCTTTGACCTAGCGCGTTATTATTGGGCCCTCCTCAATCGCTATCGAACAGGCCATGGCCAGTGTGCCGCTATGTTCCATCGCTGGGGAGCCAGAGATGACCCGAACTGCCCCTGCGGCTACAGACAGACTATGACCCACATAGTCAACGACTGCCACCTCTCCAGATTCAAAGGAGGTCTCGAAACTTTACATCAGGCTCAACCTGACGCTGTTGACTGGCTACGGAAGAAGGGCAAACGCTAGAAGAAGAAGAAGAAGTGCCTGCACCATGAATCCACTGTTCCTGGAGGCTTTTTTTTTTTTTCTTTTGATACCCTTGCTGTTGTTTAATTGTTGCTGTGGTTATTATTGTTATTGATGTTGTTGCTGTTGGGTAGGACAGAGAGAAATGAAAATAGAGAGGAGGGGAAGACAGAGGAGGAGAGAAAGTTATCTGCAGACCAGCTTCACAGCTTGTAGAGCGACCCCTCTGCAGGTGGGGAACCGGGGTCTCAACTGGGATCCTTACACTGGCCCTTGCGCTCTGTGTCATGTGGCTTAACCGTCTGAGCTATTGCCCAACTCCCTCTATCTCTTTCTCTTTTTTTAAAAAAATATTTATTTATATTTATTTTTCCCTTTTTGATGCCCTTGTTTTCTCTTGTTGATGTCATCGTTGTTGGATAGGACAGAGAGAAATGGAGAGAGGCGGGGAAGACAGAGGGGGAGAGAAAGAGAGACACCTGCAGACCTGCTTCATCACCTGTGAAGCGACTGCCCTGCAGGTGGGGAGCTGAAGGCTGGAATTAGGATCCTAACTCTGGTCCTTGCGCTCTGCGCCACATGCACTTAACCTGCTGCGCTACCGCCGACTCCCCTGCTCTACCACCGACTCCCTTTAAAAATATTATTTATTCATTTCCTCTGCCCATTTTTGGATGGGGTCATTTGCTTTTTTGGTGCTAAGTTTGCTGAGCTCTTTATATATTTTGGTGATTTGTTTCTTGTCTGATGTATGGCATGGGAAGATCTTCTCCCATTCTGTGAGGGGTCTCTCTGTTTGTTTAATAGTTTCTTTGGATGTGCAGAAGCTTTTCAATTTGATGTAGTCCCATTGGTTTGTTTCTGCTTTAGTCTTCCTTGCAATTGGGTTTGATTCATCAAAGATGTCCTTGAGGTGTAGGTGGGAAAGTGTTTTACCAATGTTTTCCTAAGTATTTGATTGTTTCTGGTCTGACATCTAACCCTTCAGCTTCATTACTCGGGTGAGACCTTTCCTTTTATAGTACACTCTAATTTCATCTCAGGTAGTTCACTTTCTAACAAAGTCCCATAACCTAGATATACACCAGTTTCTGTGAGAGAGAGAGTTTATGTGCACACGTATCCATAAACTACTGCAAAATATATACCTGAAAGCAGAAGTACACTAGAGTTTGCAGTGAGTACCTCCCTAACACTTCCTCTCCACTATTCCAAGCTTGGGATCCATGATTGCTCAACAAATTGTTCGGCTTCATATGTTAACTCTCTTTTCAATCACCAGGTTCCAGATGCCACCAGGATGCTGACCAGGCTTCCCTGGATTGAAGACCCCACCAATGTGTCCTGGAGCTCAGCTTCCCCAGAGACACACCTTACTAGGGAAAGAGAGAGGCAGACTGGGAGTATGGACCGACCAGTCAACGCCCATGTTCAGCGGGGAAGCAATTACAGAAGCCAGACCTTCTACCTTCTGCAACCCTCCACGACCCTGGGTCCATGCTCCCAGAGGGCTAGAGAATGGGAAAGCTATCATGGGAGGGGGTGGGTTATGGAGATTGGGTGGTGGGAATTGTGTGGAGTTGTACCCCTCCTACCTTATGTTTTTGTTCATTAATCCTTTCTTAAATAAAAAATCAATAAAAAAATATATTATTTATGGGAGTTGGGCGGTAGTGCAGTGGTTAAGCGCAGTTAGCACAAAGCGCAAGGACTGGAGTAAGGATCCCGGTTTGAGCCCCCGGCTCCCCACCTGCAGGGGAGTCGTTTCACAGGTGGTGAAGCAGGCCCGCAGGTGTCTCTCTTTTTCTCTCCCTCTACAACAACAATAAAACGACAACAAAGGCAACAAAAGGGAAAATAAATAAAGAAAATAAAAAATATATTAATTATTTATTCATGAGAAAGATAGGAGGAGAGGAAGAAACAGATATCACTCTGGTATATGTGCTACCAGTGATTAAACTCGGGACCCCATGCTTGAGAGTTCAGTGTCATCTCCTGGCCTACACTTTTTTTTTTTTTTTTGCCTCCAGGGTTAGTGTGTGTGTGTGTGTGTGTGTGTGTGTGTGTGTGTGTGAGAGAGAGAGAGAGAGAGAGAGATGGGGGAGAGAGAGTGGGAAAAAAGATAGAAACCCATCTGCAGACCTGCTTTGTCACTTGAGAAGCATCCATCCTGCATATGGGGAGTGGAGCTTGAACCTGGATTCTTGAGCTTAATACTATGTGTTCCACTGCCCAGTTCCCCAATGCCATCTGCATCATATCAAGAACTACAGTAAATTGTTATAGAGTATATGTTCTAGTAAGAAGTACAACTTTCAGTATGGGTATGAAAACAAGGCTCAACTTGGTATTACTGAAGATACAATTTAAATATGAGAATGCAGGTTGGAAATCAATGGATAGAAAGCTATATAACTTTTAAACATTAAGTATGTGAAAACTAGAATGGATATAGTAATTTCAGAAAGTAGAAACTGTCACTATCAGATATTAAAAAATAAATAACAGTATTACCCCATATCTTGTAGACACCAAAAGGCTAACAGGTTTATGACAATAGCTTTGACAATAAATTTTATTTTTACAGGCATGCATTATTAATATCAACATAAGATAAAACAGAAAAAAATAAGAGTACTCTGCTTGTTAATTAAAAAAAGAAATATATAACAAGAAAACTTAGAGTTTATGTGAACTCTTAAAGTATTTGGTATGAAAGAATGACATACATGGTATCATTATTGGAAACTATATGATATTATTACTGAAATAAATTAAAGAAGATTTCACTTACTGTAGAAATAGACCATGTGTACGGATGGATAGTGTCATTATTGATCATAGATTCGTCTATAGATTCAAGGCTGTCAGGTTTAAACTACCAGTATACATTTCATGGGAATTGATGAGCTGATTCTCATATTTATATGGCAATGATAAAGATCCAGAATAGCCAACTAATTAAAATGAATTTAAAGTACTTATAAACTACCTGGTCTGAAGACTTGCTATAAGGTCACTGCAATTAAGGCAGTATGATTTGGACATTAAATAGATATATAGATGAATGAAACAGAATTTAATACAGTAATAGATAGTCATATGTCGTCAATTAAGTTTTTTACTAAGGTGATAAGACAATTCAAAATGGAAAGTTTTTTAATGAAGGGTTTGAAGCAATTAGATGTCTAAATAAAAATAAAAAGTCTTGAAACATTTCACATACAAATTTAGTTCAAAATCTACCAAATATATTAATGTAAAAGTTAAATATATAAGTTCTAATAGAAATTGTAAATATTCATTAAATCATAGAATGAAAAATGTTTGTAGGAGAGGCACAAAAAAGCACGAACCAAAATATATATTTGATTTTATCAAAATGTATAGCTTTTGTTCCAAAGACAATAATAAAAGGGAAAAGATCAAGACATGGAACTAGAGAAACACTTATCACATTTTGTATATACAAAATTCCTGTATCCAGGCTATACAGATTACTCATAAGTCAATAATGTGATTAAATAACTATTAATAAATCTGACTAATATTTCACAAGAGTAAAAATTCCGGCGTTTATTGATAATACTAAATATTTCTAAGCACCCACTAGAAAAGTAATGATTTGAAAACACCTACTAATCAAGCAACTGAAAATATTCATATGCAGTCCTTTGTAATACAAAGACAGCTATCTTGGAGAAATCTGTACAACTTTTGGAAAATTTTAAATATACACATACATGATCTAGTCTTTCTACTCCTAAGAATATATCCAAGAGATATAAAAACAGATGACCACATAAACACTTATATAAACCAATATTCATGCTAATTCTATTCACAGTAGCTGAAAAAATTAGAAAAATTGAGTTGATCAACAGGAGAATAAAAATCTGAGACTTAAGCTTTAGATTGTAATTTTACTTATTGAATCATTTTACAACAGAAACTGATATAACTACTTCTCTGTAGAAATAAGTGAAAATGAATACTTGTTAAATAGTATTATAAGAACCAATTTCAGAATCATTGTGTGAGGTAAAGAGCAGGACAGAATAGAATTTATGCAACATAATTCTGTTTTTATACAGGTCTAGAAAATACAAACTCATCTGATTTATAGTGACACAAAGCAGATTAGTAGTTGTCAAAACATGGGTTAGAAGGAATCACATACTGCCACAGAGAATGTGAAAATATTTAATGGTGACTTCCATTTTTTTGTATTGGATTGTGGTTTTCTTTTTTCAGTGTTTACTATTATTACTATTTATTTATTTATTTAACCAGTGTATTGCTCAGCTCTGGTTTATGGTGATGCAGAAGATTGAACCTGGGCCACAGGCATGAGAGTTTCTTTGTAAAAACCATTATGCTATCTACACCTGATTGTTTTTCTCTCTTTTAAAAAATATTTTATTGGGGGGATTAATAGTTTTTAAAAATATTTATTTACTATTAGTAGATTAATAGTAAATAAAGATGTTGGTAGATTTATATGTTGTTTCAGTTTTCTATAAAACACTTAACCTACAGCCTAGGTGTTCCTCTACCATCATGTGTCAGGACCAGAATGCTTTCCCCTCAAGACTCCTCACCCCAGTATTTTTGTTTTTCAATTTTTATTAGTGATTTAATAATGATCAACAATATTGTGGGATAAAAGCAGTACAATTCCATACAATTCCCACCACTAGAGTTCTGTGTCTCCTCCATTGGAGGCATCCCTATTCTTTATCCCTCTGGGAGTATGGACCAAAGATCCTTATGGGATGCAGAAGGTGGAAGATCTGGCTTCTGTAACTGCTTCTCTACTGGACATGGGCATTGTAAGGTGGGTCTACATCCCCAGCATGCTTCTATCTTCCCCTTGTGGAGTAGGGCTCTGGGGAGATGGGGCTTCAAAATTCATTGGTGAGATCATCTACCCAGGGAAGTCAGGTTGGCATCATGCAACTTGGTGTGTGTAAAACATTAAACTGTAAAGCAGAACAAGTTGTTTAATAATCATAACCTAAAGGTAAGAATATAGCAGATGATCTTTTGGAGTCTTCCTGTAGGAAGTCTATTTTAGGTATATTCTAAGGGGCCCATGACTTTACTAATTTTTGCCTGAGCCTGATAGCTAACATGCAGGTGGGGCTGAAAGTATTGTCTGGGAAGACGGTGTCAGAATTGGGACTAGGAGTAGAAAGCTGGATTAGGGCAGAGAGAAGCCCCTAAATATGGGAAAAGTATATAAATACCATCAACTATAAAACCCATCTATCTGACCTGGGACCCATATCTATCCATACTTAGCACAAGAGCCTGTGCAACCTCTGCATTCTTGTAGTTTGAACTCACATTTATGGTCATAGCTAGGGACATTCTAGGCTGCACTCGTTTCAGGACTAGGCTTCCTTTAGAGGCAGATCCAGCCTCCCTTTAGAGAGTGTGTAAGTCCCTACCATTGCTGTTCTACATTGAGGGCAAAGTCCTATATAGGTCCACAAGAGGGTTTATGATGTTGTTCCTGATGGAGATAACCACTGATGGTATAGAGAGGGATCTATTAGAGGTCTAGGCCCATAATATCTGCGTGGGAATCCAAGGGTTCCTTGACTAGGGCCCAAGATGATGGGGTGATCTGGTAGTTACCAAAAGGACCATCATTAAGTTGTGCCAGTCTCTTGCCCTTACTCAGATTATGTAGTCCTAACTTTATCTGTTAGGGCTGGGCTTAGAGTTATTGAGAAGAATGAAATAGGAAGTAGGTAAGGGGGGTATCTAGGTCTAAGTAGAAAATACTTGATTAAGTCATTTGTTGTCTTTTATAGGTGTTTGTACTTGCTTGCTGCACTTACTGAGTCATTGTAGACTATTGTGCACTTTTACTTTAAAGTATGTATTTCCCCCATGACATACGTGTACATGTTCTGTGTGCCCTATCTCATGTGCTGTGGTCTACATCTAGGTTTTATAACTCTGGAAAGAAGTGTGCCACCCAAAAATGGAACTTAAGAGTCCTATGAGCCAGGAAAGGTCTCGCTTAAGTATTGGAGCTGGAGGGTGCCATCCTAGGTCTCATGTCTTTTACTTTGATGCAATACATGAAACCTAGCCAACTATCTTGCAGTCCCAAACTATATACTGTAAATAGATGCAGTAGAAAAGTTATATAAGATATAAACATGCTTACATGAAATTTAAAGCTTCAGTTTATACCTGACTGAGAGAAGGAAATAAAATAAGTTATATCAATGAAAGACTGTACAGGGATGAAATATTGAAAATTCTTTTTTTTCTTTTTTATTTAAGAAAGGATTAATTAACAAAACCATAGGGTATGAGGGGTACAATTCCACACAATTCCCACCACCCAATCTCCATATCCCACCCCCTCCCCTGATAGCTTTCCCATTCTCTATCCCTCTGGGAGCATGGACTCAGGGTCATTGTGGGTTGCAGAAGGTAGAAGGTCTGGCTTCTGTAATTGCTTCCCTGCTGAACATGAGCGTTGACTGGTCTGTCCATACTCCCAGTCTGCCTCTCTCTTTCCCTAGTAGGGTGTGTCTCTGGGGAAGCGGAGCTCCAGGACACATTGGTGGGGTCTTCAGTCCAGGGAAGCCTGGCCGGCATCCTGATGACATCTGGAACCTGCTGACTGAAAAGAGAGTTAACATACGAATCCAAACAAATTGCTGAGCAATCATGGACCCAAAGCTTGGAATAGTGGAGAGGAAGTGTTAGGGGGGTACTCCCGGCAAACTCTAGTGTACTTCTGCTTTCAGGTATATATTTTTCAGTAGTTTACGGATACGTGTGAACATATGCTCTCTCTCATAGAAACTGGTGTATATCTAGGTTTTGGGACATTGTTAGAAAGTGAACCACCTGAGATGAAATTAGAGTATACTATGAAGGGAAAGGTATCACCCGAGTAATGAAGTTGAAGAGTTGTCATTCCACACGTGAAGTCTCTGGACACAGTCTGAAGTGAAGCATGTTGAGGTGGCAATCGTTGCGTTGATTAGGTTGTGATCGGCACATGCAATTATACTTGATATGGATTGGGAGAGGCATATGGGAAAGTGGGCCCTAACCAAGGGTTCCAGGACTGGGGGAAGTAGAGGCTCTATAGTGGAGATGTGAGGTTCCTGCTGTCTTAGGGTTCCAAAAGACAATCGATAGTTAATGTTATCATCAAATTATTTGGTAATTGGGTTAACTTTGAAAAGTCCTTTTGTTAGGGCTAGCTGTATAGTACCCAGTATCTTGTATAAAGCTGTGCTATTGGTTGCTTCTTATCTACTTAGTCTAGGCTTTTGAGAGAGTCTGCATATCAATTACACAGCCTATATATTAAAAAGATTCAGTTTGTGTTTTGAAAAACTTCGAGACATACAATTAATTTTCCCCCTCTCGTATTAATTAACTACTGATTTATATGACTACATTTTACCAGGAGTGTACATAAACACCATTCCCACCACCAAAAGACTGTGATGCATCCCTCTTACCCACTCCCACCCCCCACTGGCCCAGGAAGCTGTATGTCTACTCCTCACCACAGGGTTTTTACTTTGGTGCCCTACTTACAATTTGGTCAGGTCCTGCTTTTAGTTTCCCTTTCAGATCTTCTTACTCAACTTCTGTTGATGAGTGGGATCATCCCATACTCATCTTTATCTTTCTGACTTAGTTCACTTAACATAATTCCTTCTAGCTCTGTCCAAGATGGGTCAGAGAAGGTGGGTTCATTGTTCTTGATAGCTGCATAGTATTCCATTGTGTACATATACCACAGCTTTCTCAGCCACTCATCTGTTGTTGGGCACCTGGGTTGCTTCCAGGTTTTAGCTATTATGAATTGTGCTGCTATGAACATAGGAGTACACACCTCTTTTTGGTTGAGTGTTATGGAGTCATTGGGGTATAAGCCCAGGAGAAGAATTACTGGATCATATGGAAGGTCCATGTCCATCCTTGTGAGACTTTTCCAGACTGCTCTCCACAGAGGCTGTACCAATTTACATTCCCACCAGCAGTGTAAAAGGGTTCCTCTGTCCCTACAACCTCTCCAGCATTTGTTGCTGCTGTCCTTTTTGATGTATGCCATTCTTACATCAAAAGAATGAGGTGGTATCTTAGTGTTGTCTTAATTTGCATTTCTCTGACAATCAGTGACCTAGAGCAGTTTTCATATGTTTGTTATCCTTTTGGATCTCCTCTGTGGTGAATGTTTTGTTCATATCCTCTCCCCATTTTTGGATGAGGTCATTTGCTTTTTTTGGTGCTAAGTTTACTGAGCTCTTTATATATTTTGGTGATTAGTTTCTTGTCTGATGTATGGCATAGGAAGATCTTCTCCCATTCTGTGAGGGGTCTCTTTGTTTGTTTCCTAGTTTCTTTGGCTGTGCAGAAGCTTTTCAATTTGATGTAGTCCCATTGGTTTGTTTCTGCTTTAGTCTTCCTTGCAATTGGGTTTGATTCATCAAAGATGTCCTTGAGGTGTAGGTGGGAAAGTGTTTTACCAATGTTTTCCTCTAAGTATTTGATTGTTTCTGGTCTGACATATAGGTCTTTGATCCATTTGGAGTTGATTTTTTTTTCTGGTGAGATAAAGTGGTTCAATTTCATTCTTCTGCATGTTACAACCCAGTTTTCCCATCACCATTTATTGAAGAGCCTCCTTCTTCCATTTAATACTTTGGACCCCCTTATCAAAGATTAGATGTCCATAGGTTTGGGGATTTATTTTGGGGCTTTCAATTCTGTTCCACTGGTCTGTGTGCCTATTTTGGTTCCAGTACCATGCTATTTTGATGATGATGGCTTTATGGTATAGTTTAAGGTCTGGGAGTGTGATGCCTCCATTTCTGTTTCTTTTCCTCAAGATGGTTTTGGCAATTCTAGGTGTTTTCAGGTTGCAGGTGAATGATTGTAGTGTTTGTTCTATTCTCTTAAAGAAGCTTGGTGGAACTTTGATGGGTATTGCCTTAAATTTGTATATGGCTCTGGAGAGAATATTCATTTTGATGATATTTATTCTTGAAATCCATGAGCATGGGATATCTTTCCATTTCTTGGTATCAGTTTCTATTTCCTTGTGTAGCAACTCATAGTTTTCAGCATACAAGACTTTCTCTTCTTTGGTCAACTTTATTCCTAGGTATTTGATTGATTTTGCTGAAACAGTAAATGGGAGTGATTTCTGGATGTCTTCTTCAGATTTAGTGTTTGCATAAAGAAATGCCACTGATTTTTGTACATTGATTTTGTAGCCTGATACCTTGCTATATTGCCTAATAACCTCCAGTAATTTTCTGCTGGATTCTTTAGGTCTTTCTTTGTATACTATCATATCATCTGCAAATAGTGAGAGCTTGACTTCTTCCCTTCCAATCTGTATTCCTTTGATTTCGTTCTCTTGTCTGATTGCTATGGCAAGAACTTCCAATACTATGTTGAAGAGTAACGGTGACAGTGGACAGTCCCCGATCTGAGGGGGAATGCTTTCAGCTTCTGTCCATTGAGTATCATGTTGGCTGTAGGTTTGCTAGATATAGACTCCACTATCTTGAGGAATTTCCCATCTATTCCCATTTTTTGTAGAGTTTTGAGCATGAATGGGTGTTGGATTTTGTCAAAGGTTTTCTCTGCATCTATTTAGATAATCATGTGGTTTTTGGCTTTGCTTTTATTGATGTGGTGAATGACATTGATTGACTTATAGAGGTTGAACCAGCCTTGCATTCCTGGGAAGAATCCCACTTGGTCGTGATGAACAATCTTTTTGATATGTTGCTGTATCTGCTTGGCCATGATCTTGTTTAATATTTTTGGCATCTATGTTCATCAGAGATATTGGTTTGTAGTTTTCCTTTTTTGTTCTGTCCCTGTCAGCTTTTGGTATCAGGGGGATGTTGGCTTCATAGAAGGAGGAATTGAGTATTCCTGTTTCTTCAATCATATGTCAAAGCTTAAGAAATATGGGTACTAACTGTTTCCTGAAAGTTTTGTAGAATTCGTATGTGAAGCCGTCTGGTCCAGGACTTTTGTTGTTGGGGGGATTCTTAGTAACGGTTTTAATTTCTTTTTCTGTGATTGGTGCATTTAGATTTTGTAGCTCTTCTTGGTTCAGTTTTGGAATGGCATATGTTTCTAGGAATTGTTCCATTTCTTCCAGATTCTCTAGCTTGGTGGCGTATAGTTCTTTATAGAAGTTTCGCAGGATTTTCTGGATTTCTGTGGTGTCATTTGTGATATCTCCTCCATCTTTAACAATTCTATTAATTCTATTAATTTGAGTCTTCTCTCTTTTTTGTTTAGTGAGTCTGGCTAGGAGTTTGTCAATTTTGTTAATCTTAAAGAACCAACATTTGGATTCATTGATCTTTTGTATGGTTCTTTTATTTTCGAAGTTGTTTATTTCTGCTCTAACTTTAGTGATTTCTGTCCTTCTGGTTGCTTTAGGGTTCCTTTCTTCCTCTTCCTCTAAGTCCTTGAGGTGCGCAGTGAGGTCGTTCATTTGAGCTTCTTCTTTGTGTTTAATATATGATTGTATGGCTATAAGTTTCCCTCTCAGTACTGCTTTAGCTGTGTCCCAGATATTTTGATAGGTTGTGTCTTCATTTTCATTAGTTTCCAGGAACATTTGAATTTCATGCTTGAGTGAGTCTCTGACCCAGTGGTCTTAAGGTGTATGTTGTTTAGTTTCCAAATTCTGTGTCTTTTAATAATTTTCTGTTTGTTGTTAAATGTTAGTTTTACTCCACTGTGGTCTGAGAAGATCCTTGGGATGATTTCAATGCTCTTGAATTTATTGATGCTGTCTTTGTGGCCTAACATGTGGTCTATCCTTGAGTATGTGTTATGTGGATTTGAAAAGAAGGTGTACTCCAGTTTTCTGGGGTGGAGGAGTCTGAAAATGTCCAAGAGGTCTAGTCTGTCAATCTCTTCATTCAATTCTCTTGAATCTTTATTGGTTCTCTGCTTTGGTGATCTTTCTAAGTGTGAGAGTGGGGTATTGAAGTCTCCCACTATTATTGTATTACTAATGATGTATTTTTGAAATTCTTTCAGTAGGTGCTTGCTGTATTTATATGGTCCCTCATTGGGTGCATAGATGTTAATAATTGTTTAGTCTTCTTGGCTGTTTGATCCTCTAATCATTATGTAATGTCCTTGTCTATCTTTTATTACTTTATTTAATTTAAAATCTATTGTGTCTGAGATGAGAATGCCTGTTCCTGCCCTTTTTTTGTGGTCCATTAGCCTGTATGATAGTTTTCCATCCTTTCACTTTAAGTCTGTGTTTATTTTGTTGTGACAGATGGGATTCTTGCAAGCAGCATATGGTTGGGTTATGTTTTCTGATCCATCCCCCCATCCTGTGCCTTTTTATGGGTGAGTTTAAGCCATTGACATTTATTGATATTATGGATTTAATGTATTGTTTTGCCAATGTTCAAAAAAAATTTTTGTTTGCTCTTCTTCTTCTAGCGTTTGCTTGCTCTGATATATTGCAAGTATTATAGTGATATTCTTGTTTATAAGAGGTCTTTTAGAACCTCTTTCAGGGCCGGTTTGGTGATGATTGCCTCCTTTAACTATTGTTTGTCTAAGAAGGTTGTGTTCCCTCCAACTAGTTTGAATGAAAGTCTAGCAGGATATATTATCCTTGGTTGAAACCCTTTTTCATTCAGGGCTCAATAGATATCTTGCCATTCTCTTCTGTCTTTTAGAGTTTGAGTGGAGAAGTCTGCAGATAATCTTATGGGTTTCCCCTTGTATGTGACTTTTTGTTTCTCTCTTGCAGCCTTTAGGATCCTTTCTTTATCCTTACTTCTTCTCATTGTGACTATGATGTGTCTTGGTGTCTTCAGGTCTGGGTTGATTCTGTTTGGTACTCTCTGGGCCTCTTGAATCTTGATGTCCTTTCTGTTATTCAGTTCTGGGAAGTTTTCTTCTATTATCTCCTCTGGAATGTTTGCTTCCCCTTCCTCTCTTTCTTCCTCTGGCAGGCCAATTATATGAATTTTACTTCTTTTGAGATCATTCCATTTGTCTCTGTTGTTTTTTCAGTGTCTCTCAATCTCTTTTTAAGCTCTTTCATCACTTTCTTAATTTTATCTAACTCATCCTCTGTCTGACTAGTTCTGTTTTCTGCTTTTGTTAGTCTGCTTTCCCTTGCCTCAGCTTCTTTTTTCATTACAGCTTTTTCAGCTTTCAGTTCTCTAATTGCCTCAAGATAATCAGTATTTTCCTTGGGGGTCTCAACTGTTGTTTCCCTAATACTGCCATTCCTTTCCTACAGTGTTGTTTTCATTTCTGTGATTAATAAGTTTATTATTGCTTGCATACTTTTCTTATCTATGGTTACTTCTGGCTGATTTGTATTTCTTCTGGGCTCTTGTCTTCATTCATTGGAGTACCAGTTTTATTTGTTTTTGATCTACCCATTTTTTAAATTTATGTGTTTCTTTTTTATGCTCTGTTGTTCCTCAGCTGTTTTGTTTTGAGTAAAAGCAACACTGTACTAAATACCCTTATGACAATTGAACTCACCAACCTAGGAATTACAGTAGCAACTGAAGCAAGTATTGAAGCAGTTTAATCACTACCAGTTAGCCAAACAATTTCTCCAGTCCGTGAAAAAATAGTAACCAAATCCCAGTGAAGAAGAAAGAGAAAAGAAAGAAGGGACAGCTAGAATAGAAAATTATGCAAATCTACTATCCACTGTATATTCTAGGGGTAACAAGAGGGGAAAGGGAACTAGAGCAGACATACACACATAGGGAGTCCACTCTGAGTCAGATTTCTTCCTCAAAATAATTCACAAATTCAGAAAGGCAAAGAAGGAAGGAAGAAGTGTATGACAAGATTAAAAAAAAAGAAATAAGAGACAAGAGAGAGAAAAGAGAAAAGATAAGAAAAAGAGCTGTAATTAAAGAGTAGTGAAAGGAAATTTTTTTGATTACTTTATTTTTAGTTTAATTTAATTTTTTTAATTAGCTAAGAGGAGGAGGGAGGGGAGAGTCTGTAGAGGAGGTAGGAGTAACGAGACAAGTTCCTCCCACAATAGATAAGATGCCCACTACCCTAGCAATGAAAGATACCCTAAAAGTTAATTCTGATCAACCTAAAGGGGTGGGGAAGATATATGCCTTTATATAATATTAATAATAAAATACATCAGGGTAAAAAAAAAAAAAAACAAACCTGTCCCAGATTACCTCAAACCTCATGATCAGAGGCATCTTACTGTTAAGAAAGAGAAAAAAAAAAAAAACAAGCCTCAGGACTAGACAAGGGATAGCTGAAATAGACAGCTATGCAAATCTACTATCCACTGTACATTCAAGGGTAGCTAAAGGAGGAAGGGAAGTTGAGCATAGATACTCACAGTGAGAGTCTACTCTGAGTCAGAATTCTTCCCCAAAATAATTCCCAAATGTGTATCAGTAAATTCATAAAAGCACACTGTTTAGTGTGTGAGGGATGGAGCCTGTGGCTTTGGAAGCTGTAGGATTAAGGAAGAAAGGATGGCAATAATGAGAAAAAGAAAAAAAAAGAAAGAGAGAGAAAAAAAGAACAAGATAAGAAAAATAACAGTCATAAAAGAGCAGTGAAAGGAAAGAGTTTTTTATTGATTTATTTTTAATTATTTAATTAGCTATGTGGGGTGAGGTGGGGGGGGTTGGCTACTTAGAAATAAAAAAGGCCAGAGGTTTTAGAAGGGTGTAGACTTAGAATGAATGATACTCCCTGGTGGGACAGGAAAGAAGCTCAGCAGGAGAGCCTGCTAGGAGCTGGTCCCCAGGGAGTGGTTATGGGGGGGGGGGATGGAGGGGGAGGTGGTGTGCTTAATAATTTTAAAAGTAAAAATTGTTTTTCCCTTTTTTATACTCTGTTTTTTAACCCAAATTAAGTTATAGTCACCTCCTTGGTGTCACCGCTAGGACCCCTTATTGACTGGCCTACTAAACGCAGAAAATCCGTTTCCAGAAGATGTGGTCAGAGCTCAAGCCACTAGCAGCTTCTCAGTCCGCCATCTTCCGGGAACCCCCTTGAAAATTCTTGAGTAGAGAAACTTAGCCAGTTGCCAGGGCCTTGAGAGTAGATGCATCCTAGGGTGGAGAGAGAATAACCACAGTCAGTCACCATACAGCTGATCAGAAGAAATCAGGTGAGATACACACATAGGATATCCCTAGCTGGGACAGTATCATTCCAACCTTCAAAGAGCATTTGTTAAGGTACAAATAACAGATAGTTAGTTATACATCACACAGATAAAGATTAGAGTACATTTCTAAGGGGGTGGGAGCATCAGGGTAAGGATACTTAAAGTTGTCATTATCCAAATGTATTTATGTCAAATACATTCTTTTGATGCCATAAGATATTGAATTGATTCTCGTTATCTCATGCATAATCTCTAGACCCTTAGGGAAGCAGTCAGGCATTAGTTATGTTTGATCACTGTGGAAATCCAACCCCTCTACAGCCTGTGAACAGAATCCCTGAGATATCCCAAAATTTTCTTGAAGGAAATGGAACACAACCTGAAATACACACCTCATGGTATAATTACGCAAAGGAATGTCTCTTGTAGGCAAACAACAAGCAACACATATGTTTTCTGAGCATAGAAGCAATGTAACAACTCAGTAAGATTTCTAATAACAAGTGTTAGGAAGTCTGAGATCAGTAATTTCTTCAACATTAAATACAGAAGCAGTGCGTGGTTCTCATCATGAGCCAACTCCCTTTAACGTCAGCTGGCACAAACAGGATGTGCTCACACTACGGGGAAATGAGACTGAAACAGAAGTTCTGAAATCACTTTGGTATTACATCATCAGGTCTTTCATAAATCACGATTCCCTGTCCTTCTCCTTAAACCCTGTATATAAAATATGGAGATAAACATCAGAAATTGTGCTACAGTAAAATCAAAAAGCTACATGGGAGTTTAGATGACAGATTAATTCCCAACTGAGCAACACTGGAGAAGCTGTTATAGAAGAGCAGTAGCTCTTAAACGCTGGTGAGAAATTAGGCAGCTTCAGGTTGTGCAATCAAAGAAATCCTAAGAGCTATCAAAGAGAGAAAAGAGGACACAAGAGACCATAGGGAGGTGGAAATATAGAGAAGACAATTGAAGAAGGCAGCACTGCAGCTTCTGTCTGCTCCATTAGTCCCAATATCTAATAACAATATTTGTTGGAAAAATTCGACACATCCCAGACCTGCATGAAGAACACTACTTTCAATTTATAATGCGTCTACAGGCTGTGAATAGTGATCTCGACATGCTCAACTGGGAAGTCTGCCATTGGTAAAATGAGACTTCACATACACTTGTTCCTTTGCTAACTCCATTCTAGGCAGTATAATGCATTTTCACAATTAGTCTGACATTCACAGAGGCTAAAGGCAGCCAAGCAGCAAAGATATGGATCAGTTTTACAAAAGGTATTCAAAGAGCATTAGACCCACAGAAATCTTGTGGTTTTATAAACTCAGATTAATTCTCTAGGGTACCTTCCCTGCTTTCTGCCCTATGTGTATTTGGCAGATCCCATTCTACTCCTATTTGCTACAGGTATGCTTCCAGTCTCCACAGGCACCTCCCACATGGTCAGTCAGTTGTCTTTGCTTCATGCTCTGGAACAAACAGTGGTCAATCAATCCACCTTTATAAATACTTCCCAATCTACCTTCATAATGGTCTCATTTTCTTAATGAAGAATATCTTCCCATCTGCATGGGTAGATTGTTGCTGGAAATTTTCTGACTTCATTTAAGGCTACTGTCAGTGCATATAACACACAGATAATAATATTGGGTTGTTGGAAAAGTCGTGACATATTTCCTCTCCTTTTTTTTTCTTTCTTGTTTTTTGTTTTTCTTTTTGCCTACAGGGTTATTGCTGGGGCTTGGTGCCTACACAATGAATCCACTGCTCCTGGATTACATTTTTTTCCATTTTATTGGGTAGGACAGAAAGAAATTGATAGGGGAGAGGGAGAAGAGAGGGAGAGAGAGAAAGACACCTGCATCACTACATGTGAAGACTACAAATAGTTGGGGGCTCAAACTCGGATACTTCCTCAGTTCCTTGCACTTCCTATTATGTGCACTTAACTGGGTGTGACACTTAGACCTTCATGACATACTTTTCTATGAAAAGTACATCATGACTTCTTTGTTCTGATAGCCCAATAGATAGTGGCAGGAAGGTTGCTCAGAGAGTAGAGTGTAATTTTATAGCCTGGGGACTACATGTGACATGGACTCCAATCACAATACTACTTATGACCAAGAGAAAGAGCTATGCTCTGGTCCCTCTCACTAAACCAACACACACTTTAAAAATCATGATAAAGTGCCATATTTAGTAACTATTTTTACTCTCCACTTTTTAATTTATTTATTTATTTATTTATTTATTGCCTCCACAGTTATCTCTGGGTCTCAGTTCTGGCACTATAAATTCACTGCTCCTGGAGGTCATTCTTTCCCATTTTGGTGCCTTTGTTGTTGCCCTTGTTGTAGTTGTTATTGTTGTTATAGCTGTCATTGTTGAGTAGAACAGGGAGAAATTGAGAGAGAAGGGGAAGACAGAGAGGAAGAGAGAAAGACACCTGCAGACCTGCTCCACCGCTTGTGAAGTGATCCCCTTGCAGTTGGGGAGCTGGGGTTTGAATTGGGATTCCTACATCAGTCTTTGCACTTTGTGACATGTGCGCTTAACCCTCTGTGCTACCTCCCAACCCCCTTCACTTTATTTTTATAGAAACTAGAAGAGTGGAACTGTGAAGAGTTCCTTAGCAGTTCTCTTTGCAAATTAATTTGTAATGATTCTTAAGAAGTTGCCCTTCAACACAAACTCCCTTCTACTTCAGTAATTCAAACATTAACCTCTCTTAATTTAATGGAATCATAATAACATTTCTGAACCCTTGTTGCCACAAGCCGAAAGATTACTAATGACAATTTTTAGGCTATCTAGTCAGTCAAGCATTCAGCCATCCAGAAATTTGGCTATGTTTATTATAAACGAAGCTCTCAAACCCAAGTGTATTGTCACACATTTAATTTTTCAAACATGGTAATGATAGAAAAAACATACAAGGAAAAATGTTTTTCATTAATTCATATGAGATTAGTTTTCTTCTGCCTGGCATGCACTAATTCATACATATATTAATTCCACAAATATTTTGAGGCCCAAATGTGGCTTAAGTTTATGAGACCAAAAGTAGAAAATGTCTAGTTCTTTTTTGGGGGGGGCAGGTAGTGATGCACACAGTTAAGTACTCACATTATAGTGCACAATGATGTGGACTCAGACCCCTGGTCCTCACCTGCTTGGGTAAGCTACAGGGCTGCAGGTGTCTCTCTGTGTCTTTCTTTCTAGCTCTTCCTCCCTTAAAAATTTATCTCTGTCTTTATCCAATGATAAACAAATGAAAAATATTTTTAAATGTCTAGTTTTAGTGAAAAATTGACTGTTTACATAATTGCAATATCGTGAGTTCTGCCATTATTAAGCACACAACATTTAAGGAAATAAAGGGGTAGTGGGGAGTATTAATTTTCTGGGTATGTCTCCAAAATAGAGAAGGCTTTGGACATGGGTGCTAAAGACTAAATAGGAAACCAGCAAGATAGCGCAGCTGAATAGTGTCCCTGCTCTGTCATGCTGATGGTGGAGTGGAAGGATATGCACTTAGTAATTCTGAGATGATTCTTGTGCATATCTGAGAGGTTCAATCTAGAGAAGTCATTTTTTTTCCCTTGACTCCAGGGTTATTTCTCTGTCTTATCCAAAAACAACAACAATAATAACAACAACAAAGATTAACAACAAGGGCAACAAAAGGAAAAAAAATAGTCCCCAGGAGGAGTGGATTTGTTAGTACAGGTACCAAGCCCCAGTAATAACCCTGGAGGCCAAAAAAAAAAAAAAAAAGAAAGAGCGAGAGAGAGAGAGAGAGAGAGAGAGAGAGAGAGGAAGTCAGGAAGTAAGGCGGTAACTCAGTGGGTTAAGCGCAGGTGGCCACTAATTGCAAGGGCCTGCATAGGATACTGGTTTCAGCCACTCGGATCACCACCTGCAAGGGGAGTAGCTTCACAAGCAGTGAAGCAGGTCTTCAGGTGTCTTTCTCTTCCCCTCTCTGTTTTCTCCTCATCTCTCCATTTCTCTGTGTCCTATCCTTCAATGATGACATCATTAACAACAACAATAACTACAACAATAATAAAATAAAACAAGGACAACAGAAGGAAAAATAACTAAATTAATTTTTTTTTATTTAAGAAAGGATTGATTAACAAAACCATAGGGTAGGAGGGGTATAACTCCACACAATTCCCACCACCCAATCTCCATATCCCACCCCATCCCCCGATAGCTTTCCCATTCTCTATCCCTCTGGGAGCATGGACCCAGGGTCATTGAGGGTTGCAGAAGGTAGAAGGTCTGGCTTCTGTAATTGCTTCCCCGCTGAACATGGGCGTTGACTGGTCGGCCCATGCTCCCAGTCTGCCTCTCTCTTTCCCTAGTAAGGTGTGTCTCTGGGGAAGCTGAGCTCCAGGACACATTGGTGGGGTCTTCAATCCAGGGAAGACTGGCTAGCATCCTCATGATATCTGGAACCTGGTGATTGAAAAGAAAGTTAACATATAAAGCC
Source organism: Erinaceus europaeus (assembly GCF_950295315.1). Lineage (NCBI taxonomy): Eukaryota > Metazoa > Chordata > Mammalia > Eulipotyphla > Erinaceidae > Erinaceus > Erinaceus europaeus. The sequence goes on along the minus strand of NC_080164.1, from coordinate 86,066,951 downwards.
AAACAAATTGTTGAGCAATCATGGTCCCAAAGCTTGGAATAGTGGAGTGGAAGTGTTAGGGAGGTACTCACTGAAAACTCTAGTGTACTTCTGCTTTCAGGTATATATTTTGCAGTAGTTTGTGGATACGTGTGAACATAAGCTCTCTCTCACAGAAACTGGTGTATATCAAGGTTTTGGGACTTTGTTAGAAAGTGAACCACCTGAGATGAAATTAGAGTGTACTATAAAAGGAAAGTTCTAACCCAAGTAATGAAGCTGAAGGTTGTCATTCCACACATGAAGTCTCTGGACACATTCTGAGGTGAAGCACGTTGAGGTGGCAATTGTTGTGTTGGTTAGCTTGTGGTCGGCGGATGCAATATTATTTGATATGGGTTGGGAGAGGCATACGGGAAAGTGGGCCCTATCCAAGGGTTCCAGGACTGGGGGAAGTAGGGGCTCTATAGTGGAGATGTGAGGTTCCTGCTGTCTTAGGGTTCAAAAAGACAATCAATAGTTAATGTTATCACCACATTATTTGGTAATTGGGTTAACTTTGAAAAGTCCTTTTGTTAGGGTTTGCTGTACAGTACCCAGTATCTTATATATAGCAATGATATTGGATGCTTCTAATCTACTTGGTCTAGGATTTTGAGAGAGTCTGCACATCAAATATACAGCCTATATATTAAAAAGATTCAGTATGTGTTTTGAAAAACTTTGAGACATACAATTGATTTCCCCCCTCTCGTATTAATTAACTAGTGATTTATATGACTACGTTTTACTAGGAGTGTACATAAACACCATTCCCACCACCAAAAAACTGTGACCCAACCCTCCCACCCACTCCCATCCCCCACTGGCCCAGGAAGCTGCATGTCTACCCCTCACCACAGGGCTTTTACTTTGGTGCCCTACTTACAATTTGGTCAGGTCCTGCTTTTAGTTTCCCTTTCAGATCTTCTTCCTCAACTTCTGTTGATGAGTGGGATCATCCCATACTCATCTTTATCTTTCTGACTTAGCTCACTTAACATAATTCTTTCTAGCTCTGTCCAAGATGGGTCAGAGAAGGTGGGTTCATTGTTCTTGATAGCTGCATAATATTCCATTGTGTATATATACCACAGCTTTCTCAGCCACTCATCTGTTGTTGGGCACCTGGGTTGCTTCCAGGTTTTAGCTATTATGAATTGTGCTGCTATGAACATAGGAGTAGACATCTCTTTTTGGTTGGGTGTTATGGAGTCCTTGGGGTATAACCCCAGGAGAGGAATTACTGGATCATATGGAAGGTTCATGTCTAGCCTTGTGAGACTTTTCCAGAGTGCTCTCCACAGAGGCTGTACCAATTTTCATTCCCACCAGCAATGTAAAAGGGTTCCTCTGTCCCTACAACCTCTCCAGCATTTGTTGCTGCTGTCCTTTTTGATGTATGCCATTCTTACATCAAAAGAATGAGGTGGTATCTTAGTGTTGTCTTAATTTGCATTTCTCTGACAATCAGTGACCTAGAGCAGTTTTTCATATATTTGTTAGCCTTTTGGATCTCCTCTGAGGTAAATGTTTTGTTCATATCCTCTGCCCATTTTTGGATGGGGTTATTTGCTTTTTTGGTGCTAAGTTTGCTGAGCTCTTTATATATTTTGGTGATTAGTTTCTTGTCTGATATATGGCATGGGAAGATCTTCTCCCATTTTGTGAGGTGTCTCTTTGTTTGTTTAATAGTTTCTTTGGATGTGCAGAAGCTTTTCAATTTGATGTAGTCCCATTGGCTTGTTTCTGCTTTAGTCTTCCTTGCAAATGGGTTTAATTCATCAAAGATGTCCTTGAGGTGTAGGTGGGAATGTGTTTTGCCAATGTTTTCCTCTAAGTATTTGATTGTTTCTGGTCTGATATCTAGGTCTTTGATCCATTTGGAGTTGATTTTTGTTTCTGGTGAGATAAAGTGGTTCAATTTCATTCTTCTGCATGTTACAACCCAGTTTTCCCCACACCATTTATTGAAGAGAGCCTCATTTTTCCTTTTAATGATTTGAGCCCCCTTATCAAAGATTAGATGTCCATGGGTGTGGGGATTTATTTTTGGGCTTTCAATTCTGTTCCACTGGTCTGTGTGCCTATTTTTGTTCCAGTACCATGCAGTTTTGATGACAATGGCTTTATAATATATTTTAAGGGGTTGGAGTGTGATGCCTCCATTTCTGTTTCTTTTCCTCAAGATGGTTTTGGCAATTCTAGGTGTTTTCAGGTTCCAGATAAATGATTGTAGTGTTTGTTCTATTCTCTTAAAGAATCTTGGTGGAACTTTGATGGGTATTGCATTAAATTTGTATATGGCTCTGGGGAGAATATTTATCTCGATGATATTTATTCTTCCAATCCATGAGCATGGGCTATCTTTCCATTTCTTGGTATCAGTTTTTATTTCCTTGAGTGTCGACTCATAGTATTCAGCATACAAGTCTTTCACTTCTTTGGTCAACTTTATTCCTAGGTATTTGATTGATTTTGCTGAAACAGTAAATGGGAGTTATTTCTGGATGTCTTCTTCTTCAGATTTAGTGTTTGCATAAAGAAATGCCACTTATTTTTGTACACTGATTTTGTAGCCTGATACTTTGCTATATTGCCTAATAACTTCCAGTAATTTTCTGCTGGATTATTTAGGTCTTTCTATGTATACTATCATATCATCTGCAAATAGTGAGAGCTTGACTTCTTCCTTTCCAATCTGTTTTCCTTTGATTTCTTTCTCTTGCCTGATTGATATGGCAAGAACTTCCAATACTATGTTGAAGAGTAACGGTGACAGTGCACAGCCCTGTCTAGTCCCCAATCTGAGGGGGAATGCTTTCTGCTTCTGTCCATTGAGTATGATGTTGGCTGTAGGTTTGGTATATATAGACTCCACTATCTTGAGGAATTTCCCATCTATTCCCATTTTTTGTAGAGTTTTGAGCATGAATGCGTGTTGGATTTTGTCAAAGGCTTTCTCTGCATCTATTGAGATAATCACGTGGTTTCTGGTTTTGCTTTTATTGATGCAGTGAATGACATTGATTGACTTAGGATATTGAACTAGCCTTGCATTCCTGGGATGAATCCCACTTGGTCATGATGAACAATGTTTTTGATGTGCTGTTGTATTCACTTAGCCAAGATCTTGTTTAATATTTGGCATCTATGTTCATCAGAGATATTGGTCTGTAGTTTTCCTTTTTTTGTTCTGTCCCTATCAGCTTTTGGTATCAGGGTGATGTTGGCTTCATAGAAGGTGGAAGGGAGTATTCCTGTTTCTTCAATCTTATGGAAAAGCTTAAGAAATATGGGTACTAACTGTTTCCTGATAGTTTTGTAGAATTTGTTTGTGAAGCCATCTGATCCAGGACTTTCGTTGTTGGGGAGATTCTTAATAACGGTTTCAATTTCTTTGTCTGTGATTGGTGCATTTAGATTGTAGTTCTTCTTGGTTCAGTTTTGGAATGGCATATGCTTCTAGGAATTGTTCCATTTCTTCCAGATTCTCTAGTTTGGTGGCGTATAGTTCTTCATAGAAGTTTCGCAGGATTCTCTGGATTTCTGTGGTGTCAGTTGTGATATATCCTCTATTGTTTATGATTCTATTAATTTGAGTCTTCTCTCTTTTTTGTTTGGTGAGTCTGACTAGGGGTTTGTCAATTTTGTTAATTTTTCAAAGAACCAACATTTGGCTTCATTCATCTTTTGTATGGTTCTTTTATTTTCGATGTTGTTTATTTCTGCACTAACTGTAGTGATTTCTGTCCTTCTGGTTGCTTTAGGGTTCCTTTGTTCCTCTTCCTCTAAGTCCTTGAGGTGTGCAGTAAGGTCATTCATTTGAGCCTCTTCTTGGTGTTTAATATGTGATTTTATGGCTGTAAGTTTCCCTCTCAGTACTGCTTTAGCTGTGTCCCAAATATTTTGATAGGTTGTGTCTTCATTTTCATTAGTTTCCAGGCACATTTGAATTTCATGCTTGAGTGAGTCTCTGACCCAGTGGTCTTAAGGTGTATGTTGTTTAGTTTCCAAATTCTGTGTCTTTTAATAATTTTCTGTTTGTTGTTAAATGTTAGTTTTACTCCACTGTGGTCTGAGAAGATCCTTGGGATGATTTCAATGCTCTTGAATTTATTGATGCTGTCTTTGTGGCCTAACATGTGGTCTATCCTTGAGTATGTGTTATGTGGATTTGAAAAGAAGGTGTACTCCAGTTTTCTGGGGTGGAGGAGTCTGAAAATGTCCAAGAGGTCTAGTCTGTCAATCTCTTCATTCAATTCTCTTGAATCTTTATTGGTTCTCTGCTTTGGTGATCTTTCTAAGTGTGAGAGTGGGGTATTGAAGTCTCCCACTATTATTGTATTACTATTGATATATTTTTGAAATTCTTTCAGTAGGTGCTTGATGTATTTATATTGTCCCTCATTGGGTACATATATGTTAATAATTGTTAAGTCTTCTTGGCAGATTGATCCTCTAATCATTTTGTAATGTCCTTGCCTATCTTTTATTACTTTATTTAATTTAAAATCTATCATGTCTGAGATGAAAATAGCTGTTCCTGCCCTTTTTTGTGATCCGTAAGCCTGTATGATAGTTTTCCATCTTTTCACTTTAAGTCTGTGTTTGTCTTGTTGTGACAGATGGGATTCTTGCAAGCAGCATATGGTTGGGTTATGTTTTCTGATCCATCCCCCCACCCTGTGCCTTTTGATGGGTGAGTTTAAGCCATTGACATTTATTGATATTATGGATTTAATGTATTGTAGTGCCATTGTTCAAAAAAATTTGTTTGCTCTGATATATTGCAAGTATTATAGTGATATTCTTGTTTATAAGAGGTCTTTTAGACCTCTTTCTGGGCTGGGTTGGTGATGGTTGCCTCCTTTAACTGTTGTTTGTCTAAGAAGGTTTGATCCCTCCATCTAGTTTGAATGAAAGTCTAGCAGGATATATTATCCTAGATTATGGGACTTTGTTAGAAAGTGAACCACCTGAGATGAAATTAGAGTGTACTAAAAAAGGAAAGGTCTCACCCGAGTAATGAAGCTGAAGGGTTGTCATGCCACACGTGAAGTCTCTGAACACAGTCTGAAGTGAAGCATGTTGAGGTGGCAATCATTGCGTTGGTTAGGTTGTGATCGGCGGATGCAATATTATTTGGTATGGATTGGGAGATGCATACGGGAAAGTGTGCCCTATCCAAGGAATCCAGGACTAGGTGAAGTAGGGGCTCTATAGTGGAGATGTGAGGTTCCTGCTGTTAGGATTCAAAAAGACAATCGATAGTTATTGTTATCATCACATTATTTGGTAATTGTTTTAACTTTGAAAAGTCCTCTTGTTATGGTTTGCTGTACAGTATCCAGTATCTTGTATATAGCTGTGCTATTGGACGCTTATAATCTACTTGGTCTAGGCTTTTGAGAGAGTCCGCATATCAAATACACAGCCTATATATTAAAAAGATTCAGTTTGTATTTTGAGAAACTTTGAGAAATACAACTGATTTTCCCCCTTTCATATTATTGACTACTGATTTATATATCTACATTTTTCTAGGAGTGTACATAAACACCATTCCCACCACCAAAAGACTGTGACCCATCCCTCCCACCCACGCCCATCCCCCATGGCCCAGGAAGCTGCATGTCTACCCCTCACCACAGGGTTTTTTCTTTGGTGCCCTACTTACAATTTGATCAGGTCCTGCTTTTAGTTTGCCTTTCAGATCTTCTTACTCAACTTCTGTTGATGAGTGGGATCATCCCATACTCATCTTTATCTTTCTGACTTAGCTCACTTAACATAATTCCTTCTAGCTCTGTCCAAGATGGGTCAGAGAAGGTGGGTTCATTGTTCTTGATAGCTGCATAGTATTCCATTGTGTATATATACCACAGCTTTCTCAGTCACTCATCTGTTGTTGGGCACCTGGGTTGCTTCCAGGTTTTAGCTATTATGAATTGTGCTGCTATGAACATAGGAGTACACACCTCTTTTTGGTTGGGTGTTATGGAGTCCTTGGGGTATAACCCCAGGAGAGGAATTACTGGATCATATGGAAGTTCCATGTCTAGCCTTCTGAGAGTTTTCCAGACTGCTCTCCACAGAGGCTGTACCAATTTACATTCCTACCAGCAATGTAAAAGGGTTCCTCTGTCCCCACAACCTCTCCAGTATTTGTTGCTGCTGTCCTTTTTGATGTATGCCATTCTTACAGGAGTGAGGTGGTATCTTAGTGTTGTCTTAATTTGCATTTCTCTGACAATCAGTGACCTAGAGCAGTTTTTCATATGTTTGTTAGCCTTTTGGATCTCCTCTGAGGTAAATGTTTTGTTCATATCCTCTACCCATTTTTGGATGGGGTTATTTGCTTTTTTGGTGCTAAGTTTGCTGAGCTCTTTATATATTTTGGTGATTAGTTTCTTGTCTGATGTATGGCATGGGAAGATCTTCTCCCATTCTTGAAGGGTCTCTCTGTTTGTTTAATAGTTTCTTTGGATGTGCAGAAGCTTTTTAATTTGATGTAGTCCCATTGGTTTGTTTCTGCTTTAGTCTTCCTTGCAATTGAGTTTGATTCATCAAAGATGTCCTTGAGATGTAGGTGGGAAAGAGTTTTACCAATGTTTTCCTCTAAGTATTTGATTGTTTCTGGTCTGACATCTAGCTCTTTGATCCATTTGGAGTTTTTTTTGTTTCTGGTGAGATAAAGTGGTTCAATTTCATTCTTCTGCATGTTTCAACCCAGTTTTCCCAGCACCATTTATTGAAGAGAGCCTCCTTTTTCCATTTAATCTTTTGGGCCCCCTTATCAAAGATTAGATGCCGATAGGTGTTGGGATTTATTTGTGGGCTTTCAATTCTGTTCCACTGGTCTGTGTGCGTATTTTTGTTCCAGTACCATGCTGTTTTGATAATGATGGCTTTATAATATAGTTTAAGGTATGGGAGTGTGATACCTCCATTTCTGTTTCTTTTCCTCAAGATGGTTTTGGCAATTCTAGGTGTTTTCACGTTCCAGGTAAATGATTGTAGTGTTTGTTCTATTCTCTCTTTTTAAAAAATATTTATTTTTTAAAAAATATTTATTTATTTATTTTCTCTTTTGTTCCCCTTGTTGTTTTACATTGTTGTGGTAATTGATGTCATTGTTGTTAGATAGGACAGACAGAAATGTAGAGAGGAGGGGAAGACAGAGGTGGAGAGAAAGATAGACACCTGCAGACCTGCTTCACCACCTGTGAAGCGACTCCCCTGCAAGTGGGGAGCCGGGGGCTCAAACCGGGATCCTTACGTCGGTCCTTGTGCTTTGCACAACATGCTCTTAACCCACTGCGCCACCGCCCAACTCCCTGTTCTATTCTCTTAAAGAAGCTTGGTGGAACGTTGGTGGGTATTGCATTAAATTTGTATATGGCTCTGGGGAGAATATTCTTCTTGATGATATTTATTCTTGCAATCCATGAGCATGGGTTATCTTTCCATTTCTTGGTATCAGTTTCTATTTCCTTGAGTAGTGACTCAAAGTTTTCAGCATACAAGTCTTTCACTTCTTTGGTCAACTTTATTCCTAGGTATTTGATTGATTTTGCTGAAACAGTAAATGGGAGTGATTTCTGGATGTCTTCTTCTTCAGATTTAGTGTTTGCATAAAGAAATGCCACTGATTTTTTACATTGATTTTGTAGCCTGATACCTTGCTATATTGCCTAATGACTTCCAGTAATTTTCTACTGGATTCTTTAGGTCTTTCTATGTATACTATCATATCATCTGCAAATAGTGAGAGCTTGACTTCTTCCCTTCCAATCTGTATTCCTTTGATTTCTTTCTCTTGCCTGATTGCTATGGCAAGAACTTCCAATACTATGTTGAAGAGTAGCGGTGACAGTGCACAGCCCTATCTAGTCCCCAATCTGAGGGGGAATGCTTTTAGCTTCTGTCCATTGAGTATGATGTTGGCTGTAGTTTTGGTATATATAGACTCCACTATCTTGAGGAATTTCCCATCTATTCCCATTTTTTGTAGAGTTTTGAGCATGAACGGGTATTGGATTTTGTCAAAGGCTATCTCTGCATCTATTGAGACAATCATGTGGTATCTGGCTTTGCTTTTATTGATGTGGTGAATGACATTGATTGACTTACGGATGTTGAACCAGCCTTGCATTCCTGGGATGTATCTCACTTGGTCATGATGAGTAATCTTTTTGGTATGTTGCTGTATCCGGTTGGCCAAGATCTTGTTTAATATTTTGGCATCTATGTTCATCAGAGATATTGGTCTGTAGTTTTCCTTTTTTGTTCTGTCCCTATCAGCTTTTGGTATCAGGGTGATGTTGGCTTCATAGAAGGTGGAAGGGAGTATTCCTGTTTCTTCAATCTTATGGAATAGCTTAAGAAGTATGGGTTTCCTGAAAGTTTTGTAGAATTTGTTTGTGAAGCCATCTGATCCAGGACTTTTGTTGTTGGGGAGATTCTTAATAACGGTTTTAATTTTTTTGTTATTGGTGCATTTAGATTGTAGTTCTTCTTGGTTCAGTTTTGGAAGTGCATAGGTTTCTAGGAATTGTTCCATTTCTTCCAGATTCTCTAGCTTGGTTGCATATAGTTCTTTATAGAAGTTTCACAGGATTCTCTGGATTTCTGTGGTGTCAGTTGTGATATCTCCTGCATCGTTTACAATTCTATTAATTTGAGTCTTCTCTCTTTTTTGTTTGGTGAGTCTGACTAGGGGTTGTCAATTTTGTTTAATCTTTCAAAGAACCAACATTTCGCTTCATTCATCTTTTGAATGTTTTTTTTTATTTTTGATGTTGTTTATTTCTGCTCTAACTTTAGTGATTTCTGTCCTTCTGGTTGCTTTAGGGTTCCTTTGTTCCTCTTCCTCTAAGTCCTTGAGGTGTGCAGTAAGGTCATTCATTTGCGCTTTTTCTTGGTGTTTAATATGTGATTGTATGGCTATAAGTTTCCCTCTCAATACTGCTTTAGCTGTGTCCCAAATATTTTGATAGGTTGTGTCTTCATTTTCATTAGTTTCCAGGAACATTTGAATTTCCTGCTTGTGTGAGTCTCTGACCCAGTGGTTCTTAAGGAGAATGTTGTTTAGTTTCCAAATTCTGTGTCTTTTAATAATTTTCTTTTTGTTGTTAAATGTTAGTTTTACTCCACTGTGGTCTGAGAAGATCCTTGGGATGATTTCAATGCTCTTGAATTTATTGATGCTATCTTTGTGGCCTAACATGTGGTCTATCCTTGAGTATGTGTTATGTGGATTTGAAAAGAATGTGTATTCCAGTTTTTTGGGGTGGAGGAGTCTGAAAATGTCCAAGAGGTCTAGTCTGTCAATCTCTTCATTCAATTCTCTTGAATCTTTATTGGTTCTCTGCTTTGGTGATCTGTCTAAGTGTGATAGGGTATTGAAGTCTCCCACTATTATTGTATTACTATTGATGTATTTTTGAAATTCTTCCAGTAGGTGCTTGATGTATTTAGATGGTCCCTCATTGGGTGCATAGATGTTAATAATTGTTAAGTCTTCTTGGCTGATTGATCCTCTAATCATTATGTAATGTCCTTGCCTATCTTTTATTACTTAATTTATTTTAAAATCTATCATGTCTGAGATGAGAATGCCTGTTCCAGCCCTTTTTTGTGATCCGTAAGCCTGTGTGATAGTTTTCCATCCTTTCACTTTAAGTCTGTGTTTATCTTGTTGTGACAGATGGGATTCTTGCAAGCAGCATATGGTTGGGTTATGTTTTCTGATCCATCCCCCCACCCTGTGCCTTTTGATGGATGAGTTTAAGCCATTGACATTTATTGATATTATGGATTTAATGTATTGTAGTGCCATTGTTCTAAAAAAATTTGTTTGCTCTGATATATTGCAAGTATTATAGTGATGTTCTTGTTTATAAGAGGTCTTTTAGTTTTCTTCTATTATTTCCTCTGGAATGTTTGCTTCCCCTTCCTCTCTTTCTTCCTCTGGCAGGCCAATTATATGAATGTTACTTCTTTTGAGATCATCCCATATGTCTCTGTTCTTGTTTTCAGTGTCTCTCAATCTCTTTTTAAGCTCTTTCACCTCCTTCTTTGTTTTCTCTAACTCATCCTCTGTCTGACTAATTCTGTTTTCTTCTGTTAGTCTGCTTTCCCTTGCCTCAGCTTCTTTTTTCATTACAGCTATTTCAGCTTTCAGTTCTCTAAATGCCTCAAGATAATCAGTATTTTCCTTGGGGGTCTCAACTGTTGTTCCCTAATACTGCTATTCCTTTACTCCAATGTTGTTTTCATTTCTGTGATTAATAAGTTTATTATTGCTTGCATACTTTTCTTATCTATGGTTACTTCTAGTTGATTTGTATTTTCTTCTGGGCTCTTGTCTTCATTCATTGGAGTAGCAGTTTTATTTGTTTTTGATCTACCCATTTTTTTAATTTATGTGTTTCTTTTTTTTATGCTCTGTTGTTCCTCAGTTATTATGTCTTGAGTACAAGTAACACTGTACTAAATACCTTTATGACAATTGCACTCACCAACCTCAGGAATTACAGTAGCAACTGAAGTAAGTATTGAAGTAGTTTAATCGTTACCAGTTAGCCAAACAATTTCTCCAGTCTGTGAAAAAATAGTAACCAAATCCCAGTGAAGAAGAAAGAGAAAAGAAAGAAAGGTTAGCAAGAATAGACAGTCATGCAAATCTACTATCCACTGTATATTCTAGGGGTAACAAGAGGGGAAAGGGAACTAGAGCAGAGATACACACATAGAGAGTCCACTCTGAGTCAGATTTCTTCCCCAAAAATAGTTCACAAATTCAGAAAGGCAAAGAATAAGGAAGAAGTGTATGACAAGATTAAAAAAAGAGAGAGAGAGAGAGAGGGAGACAAGAGAGAGAAAAGGGAGAAGATAAGAAAGTGGTTGTAATTAAAGAGCAGTGAAAGGAAATTCCCAAATGTGTATCAGTGAATTCAAAAAAGCACCCTGTTTGGTGGTGTGGGGGATCCTGCTAGGAGCTGGTCCCAGGGACTGCTTATGGGGTTGGGGGCAGAAAGGAGGTATGCTTGAAAATTAAAAGGAAGAAAAAAAAATTTTCCCCTTTTTTCCCTACTCTAATTCTTAACCCAAATTAAGTTGTAGTCACCTCCTTGGTGTCACCACTAGGACCCCTTATTTGCTGGCCTGCTAAAGGCAGAAAATCCTACTGTTTCCAGGAGATGTGTTCAGAGCTCAGTGGCTAGCAGCTTCACAGTCCGCCATCTTCCAGGAAACCCCCCCTCCATACTTTTTTAAAGGATTTCTTGAAAATGAAAACTAGCTCCAAGTCCTTTGATCCAATGAGAGCTATACTCAAGAAGTCTTCGGATCCGCCCTCAGGGTCGTGGTGATTTTTAAAGTTAGTTTATGTGAAACACAGCTCATAAAAATGCCATGTTTTGGACCTCAACACAAAGTTTCTTCTATCTCAGACTTGGATGGGCTTCAGAATCACATAATTTCTTTAAATTTGATTTAATTATTGGATAGAAACAGAGAGAAATTGAGAGGAAAGAAGAAGACAGAGAGACACCTACAGTGTTGTTCCCTTGGTCATGAAGTTTTTTCCCTTTCATACAGGAACTGAGTATCTTTGTACAAGGCAACATAGGCTCTCAAATAGGTTTGCCACTTCCTGGCCCATAGAATTACATTTCCAGCAAGTTTTCCAGATTATGTCAGTACTACAGTTCCTTTGAGAGCATGGATGTGATTTAAAGATGTGAGTAGCTGTTATAAAATTTTCGATGTAAATGTAAATTTCTGATGTAAATCAGGACCAGGTAATGTAAGTCCTGTGTGAGAGGCAGCATTTTAACATTACTCCCCAAATTACTCTCTCCTGTATAAGTACTAGTGAATACTTTGAATAGATTGTGAAACTGCAAGTACGCATCCAATAGGTTCAATTTCAAAAAGGATATTACAAAAAGGATTGAAATAATTACTTGAGACCTTTAAATCTGAACCTAAGTGCCAGAGGTTTGAAACACAAGGGTTTGAAATATCATTTGGCCCTAACCCTCATGCTAAGAACTGTGAGTGATTTCTAGGAGTCCAGTGGGATTCCAGGCCAACAGGCAAGAAATAGCACTTTTAGCTTTACAACTAAGAGGTTCTGTTGGTTTGTGTTTTACCTCAAAAGTAAGATGTAGTAGGAGTCCGGCAGTTGTGCAGTGGTTAAGCACATATGGTGCAAAGCTCAAGAACCAGTGTAAGGATCCCGGTTCGAGCCCCTGGCTTCCCACCGGTAGGAGTCACTTCACAAGCAGTGAAGCAGGTCTGCAGGTGTCTGTCTTTCTCTCACCCTCTCTGTCTTCCCCCCCTCTCCATTTCTCTCTGTACTTCCCAACAACGACAACAATAATAACTATAAAAATAAAACAGCAAGTGCAACACAAGGGAATAAATAAATATTTTTTTTAAAAATAAGGCAGTTAGAAAGTATTATTTTCCTTAGAGTATCCAAATAACAATTTTGCCTGTCTGACAACCTTCCTCTCATCTACGTAATACCCTTGTGTCATAACATGCTAGTCTTCTGATCTATATAACTCTCTAGCTATTGTTTTAACTGTCGATTGTCTTTTTGAACCCTAAGACAGCAGGAACCTCACATCTCCACTATATAGCCTCTACTTCCCCCAGTCCTGGAACCCTTGTATAGGGCCCACTTTCCCATATGCCTCTCCCAATCCATATCAAATAATATTGCATCTGCCGATCACAACCTAACCAACACAACGATTGCCGCCTCAACATGCTTCACTTCAGACTGTGTCCAGAGACTACACGTGTGGAATGACAACCCTTCAGCTTCATTACTCGGGTGAGACCTTTCCTTTCATTGTGTACTCTAATTCCATCTCAGGTGGCTCACTTTCTAACAAAGTCCCAAAACCTAGATATACACCAGTTTCTGTGGAGAGAGCATATGTTCACACGTATCCGTAAACTACTGAAAAATATATACCTGAAAGCAGAAGTACACTAGAGTTTGCAGTGCGTACCCCCCCCCAACACTTTCTCTTCACTATTCCAAGCTTTGGGTCCATGATTGCTCAACAACTTCTTTGGCTTCATATGTTAACTCTCTTTTCAGTCACCAGGTTCCAGATGTCATCAGGATGCCGGCCAGGCTTCCCTGGACTGAAGACCCCACGAATGTGTCCTGGAGCTTCGTTTCCCCAGAGACCCACCCTACTAGGGAAAGAGAGAGGCAGACTGGGAGTATGGACCAACCAGTCAACGCCCATGTTCAGTGGGGAAGCAATTACAGAAGCCAGACCTTCTACCTTCTGCAACCCACAATGACCCTGGGTCCATGCTCTCAGAGGGATATAGAATGGGAAAGCTATCAGGGGAGGGGGTGGGATATGGAGAATGGGTGGTGAGAATTGTGTGGAATTGTACCCCTCCTACCCTATGGTTTTGTTAATTAATGCTTTCTTAAAATAAAAAAAAAATACTTTATTAGGAAAAAAAAAAGACAGTATGTTTTTAGTAAAACACAATGATTGAGAACACATGAATAGTGAATATCATCTATTAAAATGATTGCATTTAATATTCAGTATCTAAGAAATGTGGAGTCATTAAAATGCTTCTAAGTAAACATCTAAGTATTTTTAAACAAACATCTATGAATTTATATTTGTCATTAACAGGTCTAATCATGGAAGTATGATGGAAACTGTTTGAAGAATGGGAAAGAGGAGGGAAGAAGTAAATGTCTAGCATGGGTCCAGATCAAGTAAATAAAAAATAGATGAAGGTAACAATGGTGGTAAGCATATTTGAAATAAAAATTTTTAATGGACTTGGTATCAAAGACTAGGGTGAAAAATTGATTAAGTGTGACTTTCTAGGTTGATAGACTGAGTGAATCTCCTAAAAATTAATGATAACCGAAATTCTAAATAAACTAGACTACTTTAAGTTTATTCAAAACAATATTTTTATAATTTTCTAAACAAATTGAAATAAAAATCAAATTGTATTCTCAAAATATCAATTTAAAACAAAGGTTAAATATATTTTGTATGAATTGTTAATAACCAAAATTAACTTACCTTAGCTCTTGATAAAACCAACTTTTAATTCTAAATATGTATGATGTTCCTTTAATTTTATTAAATATCAGTATCTTTTCCCTAACACGGTGATATGAAGACTCAACATGTATCAAAGAACTGAGAATGCTTCAAAATAAATGTTTTGAAAATTAGCCATATGCCCTGGGTTAAAGGGCAATGAGAAACTATTTTTTTCTTTTTTATTTAAGAAAGGATTAATTAATAAAACCATAGGGTAGGAGGGGTACAATTCCACACAATTCCCACCACCCAATCTCCATATCCCACCCGCTCCCCCGATAGCTTTCCCATTCTCTATCTCTCTGGGAGCATAGACCCAGGGTCATTGTGGGTTGCAGAAGGTAGAAGGTCTGGCTTCTGTAATTGCTCCCCGCTAAACATGGGCATTGACTGGTCACTCCATATTCCCAGTCTGCCTCTCTCTTCCCCTAGTAGGGTGTGTCTCTGGGGAAGCAGAGCTCCAGGAAACATTGGTGGGGTCTTCAGTCCAGGGAAGCCTGGACAGCATCCTGATGACATCTGGAACCTGGTGACTGAAAAGAGAGTTAACATATGAAGCCAAAGAAGTTGTTGAGCAATCATGGACCCAAAGCTTGGAATAGTGAAGAGAAAGTGTTGGGGGGGGGGGGGGTACGCACTGCAAACTCTAGTGTACTTCTGCTTTCAGGTATATATTTGCCAGTAGTTTACGGATACGTGTGAACATATGCTCTCTCTCACAGAAACTGGTGTATATCTAGGTATTGGGACTTTGTTAGAAAGTGAACCACCCCCCACACCTATGGACATCTAATCTTTGATAAGGGGGCTCAAAGGATTAAATGGAAAAAGGAGGCTCTCCAATAAATGGTGCTGGGAAAACTGGGTTGTAACATGCAGAAGAATGAAATTGAACCACTTTACCTCACCAGAAACAAAAATCAACTCCAAATGGATCAAAGACCTAGATGTCAGACCAGAAACAATCAAATACTTAGAGGAAAACATTGGTAAAACACTTTCCCACATACACCTCAAGGACATCTTTGATGAATCAAACCCAATTGCAAGGAAGACTAAAGCAGAAACAAACCAATGGGACTACATCAAATTGAAAAGCTTCTGCACAGCCAAAGAAACTATTAAACAAACAGAGAGATCCCTCACAGAATGGGAGAAGATCTTCCCATGCCATACATCAGACAAGAAACTAATCACCAAAATATATAAAGAGCTCAGCAAACTTAGCACCAAAAAAGCAAATGACCCCATCCAAAAATGGGCAGAGGATATGAACAAAACATTCACTACAGAGGATATCCAAAAGGCTAACAAACATATGGAAAACTGCTCTAGGTCACTGATTGTCAGAGAAATGCAAATTAAGACAACACTAAGATACCACCTCACTCCTGTAAGAATGGCATACATCAAAAAGGACAGCAGCAACAAATGCTGGAGAGGATGTGGGGACAGAGGAACCCTTTTACATTGCTAGTGGGAATGTAAATTGGTACAGCCTCTGTGGAGAGCAGTCTGGAAAAGTCTCACAAGGCTAGATATGGACCTTCCATATGATCCAGTAATTCCTCTCCTGGGCTTATACCCCAAGAACTCCATAACACCCAACCAAAAAGAGGTGTGTACTCCTAGCACAATTCATAATAGCTAGAACCTGGAAGCCACCCAGGTGCCCAACAACAGATGAGTGACTGAGAAAGCTGTGGTATATATACACAATGGAATACTATGCGGCTATCAAGAACAATGAACCCACATTCTCTGACCCATCTTGGACAGAGCTAGAAGGAATTATGTTAAGTGAGCTAAGTCAGAAAGATAAAGATGAGTATGGGATGATCCCACTCATCAACAGAAGTTGAGTAAGAAGATCTGAAAGGGAAACTAAAAGCAGGACCTGACCAAATTGTAAGTAGGGCACCAAAGTAAAAACCCTGTGCTGAGGGGTAGACATGCAGCTTCCTGGGCCAGTGGGGAATGGGAGTGGGTGGGAGGGATGGGTCACAGTCTTTTGGTGGTGGGAATGGTGTTTATGTACACTCCTAGTAAAATGTAGTCATATAAATCACTAGTTAATTAATACGAGAGGGGGAAAATTAATTGTATGTCTCAAAGTTTTTCAAAACACAAACTGAATCTTTTTAATATATAGGCTGTGTAATTGATATGCAGACTCTCTCAAAAGCCTAGACCAAGTAGATCAGAAGCAACCAATAGCACTGCTATATACAAGATACTGGGTACTGTACTGCAAACCCTAACAAAAGGACTTTTCAAAGTTAACTCAATTACCAAATAATGTGATGATAACATTAACTATTGATTGTCTTTTGGAACCCTAAGACAGCAGGAACCTCACATCTCCACTATAGAGCCTCTACTTCCCCCAGTCCTGGAACCCTTGGATAGGGCCCACTTTCCCATATGCCTCTCCCAATCCATATCAAATAATATTGCATCTGCCGATCACAACCTAATCAACGCAACGATTGCCACGCCAACATGCTTCACTTCAGACTGTGTCCAGAGACTTCATGTGTGGCATGACAACCCTTCAGCTCCATTACTCGGGTGAGACCTTTCCCTTCATAGTATACTCTAATTTCATCTCAGGTGGTTCATTTTCTAACAAAGTCCCAAAACCTACATATACACCAGTTTCTGTGAGAGAGAGCATATGTTCACACGTATCTGTAAACTACTGCAAAATATATACCTGAAAGCAGAAGTACACTAGAGTTTGCAGTGAGTATCCCCCTAACACTTCCTTTCCACTATTCCAAGCTTTTGGGTCCATGATTGCTTAACAATTTGTTTGGCTTCGTATGTTTACTCTCTTTTCAGTCACCAGGTTCCAGATGTCATCAGGATGATGGCCAGGCTTCCCTGGACTGAAGACCCCACCAATGTGTCCTGGAGCTTCGTTTCCCCAGAGACCCACCCTACTAGGGAAAGAGAGAGGCAGACTGGGAGTATGGACCGACCAGTCAACGCCCATGTTCAACGGGGAAGCAATTACAGAAGCCAGACAGACCTTCTACCTTCTGCAACCCACAATGACCCTGGGTCCATGCTCCCAGAGGGATAGAGAATGGGAAAGCTATCGGGGGAGGGGGTGGAATATGGAGATTGGGTGGTGGGAATTGTGTGGAATTGTACCCTTCCTACCCTATGGTTTTGTTAATTAATCCTTTCTTAAATAAAAAGTAAAAAAAAAGATAGAAAGTAAACCACCTGAGATAGAATTAGAGTATACTATGAAATGAAAGGTCTCACCGGAATAATGAAGCTGAAGTGTTGTCATTCCACATGTGAAGTCTCTGGACACAGTCTGAAGAAACTCTTAAGGAGTCATGTGTTTTCAGCTTCTATTCTGATGAATTGCAGGTCAAGGAGGGTTGTGCTTAATAGTATATGTCTCAATGAAATGTCACTTTTCCCTCAATGTGTCCTCTGTGTAAGCTCATTAAAATTATATTTTGTTGCATTGTCAGCACTCTGAGTTGCTGACTTACTTGTCTTACCATAAATTCTGTCATATGATACATTTAATATCTCAAAGTTTCTCTGACATGGGATATAATGAACATATCTTGCACACCACCCTACTTGTTTCCTTCCTCTATCACACATATTGTTACCACTAACTTTTTTTCAGATACGGTGTATGGAACTAAGCTGAAAAGGCATTCATGCTGTCTTTTTGTCCAAAGCTAGAGAAATAATCCAAACTTTAGTAATTCCGCTTTAGTGTTTCAGTACTCAATGAAAACTCCTTATATATTTCTTTCCATTTTGTTTTATTTATTATTTTTTTTTTATTTATGAAAAGGAAACATTGACAAAGCCATAGGAAAAGATGGGTACAACTCCACACAATTCCCACCACCAGAACTCCATATCCCATCCCATCCCCTCATAGCTTTCTATTCTGTAACCCTCTGGGAGTATGGACCCAAGGTCATTGTGGGATGCAGAAGGTTGAAGGTCTGGCTTCTGTAATTGCTTCCCCGCTGAACATGGGTGTTGACTGGTCGATCCATACTCCCAGCCTGCCTATCTCTTTCCCTAGTGGGGTGAGTCTCTGAGGAAGCTGAGCTTTAGGACACATTGGTGGGGTTGTCTGTCCAGGGAAGTCTGGTGGGCATCATGCTAGCATCTGGAACCTGGTGGCTGAAAAGAGAGTTAACATACAAAGCCAAACAAACTGTTGAACAATATGGACCTAAAGGCTGGAATAGAGCAGATGAAGTGTTGGGGGGTACTCACTGCAGACTCTTGTGTACTTCTGCTTTCAGGTATATATTTTGCCCTAGTTTATGGATAAGTGTGAACATATGCTCTATCTTAGGGGGCCTGGTCTATCTAGGTTTTGGGAATTTGTGAGGAAGTGAACCACCTGGAATGGAATTAGAGAATACTGTGAAAGGAAAGGTTTCACACTAGTAATGAAGCTGAAGGGTTGTCATTCCACACCTGATGTCTCTGGATACAGTCTGAAGTGAAGCATGCTGAGCTGGCACTTATTGTGTTGATTAAGTTGTGATCAGCGGATGCAAAATTATTTGATATGAATTGAGAGAAGCATGCAGGAAAGTGGGCCCCACCCTAAGGTTCCAGGACTGGGGGAAATATAGGCTCTATAGTGGAAATGTGAGGTTCCTGCTGTCTTAGGGTTCAAGAAGACAATGGATAGTTATTGTTATCACATTATTTGGTAATTGGGTTAACTTTGAAAAGTTCCTTTGTTAGGATTTGCTGTATAATACCCAACATCTTGTATATAGCTGTGCCCCCGGTTGTTTCTGTTTTCCCTGGTATAGGCTTTTGAGAGAGTCAACAAACATATCAAAGACTCAGCCTATGTATGTATTAAAAAGACTCAGTCTGTGCTTTAAAAAGTTTGAGACATACAATCAATTTTACCCCTCTCATATGAATTAAATAGTGATTTATATGACTACAAATTGATAGGAGTGTACATAAACACCATTCCCACCATCAAAAGACTGTTTATCATTCCACCCCCCCCCACCACCACCACCCCCCCACCGCCCCGGGAAGCCAGATGTCCACCCTCACCCTCACTACAGGGTTTTTACTTTGGTGACCTACTGTCAATTTAGTCAGATCCTGCATTTAGTTTCACTTTCTGTTCTTCTTTCTCAACTTCTGTTGATGAGTGGGATCATCCCATACTCATCTTTATCATTCTGACTTAGTTCACTTAACATAATTCCTTCTAGCTCCATCCGAGATAGTCAGACAAGGTGGGTTCATTGTTATTAACAGCTGTGTAGTATTCCATTTTGTATATATACCACAGCTTTATCAGCCTCTCATCTGTTGTTGGGAACCTGGGTTGCTTCCAGGTTTTAGCTATTATGAATTGTGCTGCTATGAACATAGGTGTACACATATGTTTTTGGTTGGGCATTATGGAATCCTTGGGGTATATCCCCAGGAGAGAAATCACTGGGTCATATGGAAGGATGTCTAGCCCTGTGACAGTTCTTCAGATTGCTCTCCAGAGAGGCTGGACCAATTTACATTCTGACCAGCAGTGCAGAAGGGATCCTCTGTCCCCACAGCCTTTCCAGAATTTGTTGCTGCTGTCCATTTTGATGTATGCCATACTCACAGGAGTGAGGTGGTATATCAATGTTTTCTTTATTTACATTTCTCTGAAAATCAGCGACCTGGAAGAATTTTTTATATGTTTGTTAGCCTTTTGGATCTCCACTGAAGTGAATGTTTTTTTCATATCCTCTGCCCATTTTTGGATGGGGTATTTTGCTTTTTTTGTTGCTAGGTTTTCTGAGATCTTTGTATATTTTGGTTATTAGTCTCTTGTCTGATGTATGGCATGTGAAGCTCTTCTCTCATTCTGTGAGGGGTCTCTTGTTTGTGTGATAGCTTCTTTGGTTGTACAGAAGGTTTTCAATTTGATGTAGTCCCATTGTTTTGTTTCTGCTTTTTGTATTTCTTGCAATTGGTTTTGTTTCCTCAAAGATGTCTTAGAGGTTTAGGTGGGACAGTGTTTTACCAATGTTTCCTCTAAGTATTTGACAGTTTCTGGTCTAACCTCCAGGTCGTTGATCCATTTGGAGTTTTTTTTTGGTTTGTTTCTGGTGAGATAAGGTGGTTCAGTTTCATTCTTCTGCATGTTTCAACCCAGTTTTCCAAGCAACATTTATTGAAGAGAGCCTCTTTCCTCCATTTAATACTTTGGGCACCCTTATCAAGGATTAGATGTCCATTTGTGTGGGGGTTTAGTTTTGGAATTTCAATTCTGTTCCACTGATCTGTGTGCCTATTTTTGTTTCAGTACCAGGCTGTTTTAATGATGATAGTCTTATAATATAGTTTGAGATCTGGAGTGTGATAGCTCCCTTTCTTTTTCTTTTCCTCAAGATGGTTTTGGCAATTCTAAGTGTTTTCTGGTTCCAGATAAGTGATTGTAGTTTCTGTTCTATTTTCTTAAAGAAGCCTGGTGGAACTTTAATGGGTATCTCCTTATCTCATTAAATTTATATATGGCTCTGAGCAGAATATTCATTTTGATAATATTTATTCTTCCCCATGAGCATGGAATGTCTTTCCATTTCTTGGTATCAGTTTCAATTTCCTTGAATATTGACTCATAGTTTTTAGTATACAAGTCTCTCACGTCATTGGTCAGCTTTATTCCTAGGTATTTTATTGATTTTCACAACAGTGAATGGGACTGATTTCTGGATGTCTTCTTCTTCTTCAGATTTAGTGTTTGCATAAAGAAATGCCACTGATTTTTGTACATTGACTTTGTAGCCTGACACCTTGCTATATTACCTAATAATTTCCAGTAGTTTTCTGCTTGGTTCTTTAGGTTTTTCTATGTATACTATCATATAATTTGCAAAGAGTGAGAGCTTGACTTCTTATCTTCCAATCTGTATTCCTTTGATTTCTTTTTCTTTGCTGATTGTTATGGCAAGAACTTCCAATACTATGTTAAAGAATAATGGTGATAGTGTACATCCCTGTCTAGTCCCCGATCTGTGTGGCAATGCTTTCAGCTTCTGTCCATTGAGAATTATGTTAACTTTAGGTTTGCTATCTATGGATTCCATTATCTTTAGGAATTTCCCATCTATTCCCATTTTTTGTAGTGTTTGGAGCATGAATGGGTATTGGATTTTGTCAGTGGCTCTCTCTGTATCCATTGAGATAATCATGTGGTTTTTGGCTTTGCTTTTATTGATGTGGTGAATGACACTGATTGACGTATGTGTGTATTACTGGGATAAATCCCTCTTGGTCGTGACGAACAATCTTTTTGATATACTGTTGTATCCTGTTGGCCAAGATCTTGTTTAATATTTTGGCATCTATGTTCATCAGAGATATTGGTCTGTAGTTTTCTTTTTTTGTTGTGTCCCTATCTGCTTTTGATATCAGGGTGATGTTGGCTTCATAGAAGGTGGAAGGGTGTATACCTATTTTTTCGATCTTGTGGAAAAACTTTAGAAATATGGGCATTAACTGTTCCCTGAAGGTTTTGTGGAATTTGTTTGTGAAGCCATCAGGTCCAGGACTTTTGTTGTTGGGGAGATTCTTAATAACGGTTTCAATTTCTTTGTCTGTGATTGGTTTATTTAAGTTTTGTAGTTCTTCTTGATTCAGTTTTGGAAGGGCATATGCTTCTAGGAATGCTTCCATGTTTTCCAGATTCTCTAGCCTGGTGGTGTATAGTTCTTCATAGATGTTTCGCATAATTTTCTGGATTTCTGTGGTGTCAGTTGTGATGTCTCCTCTATCACTTGTAATTCTATTTGTTTGAGTCTTCTATTTTATTATTATTTTTTATGAGCCTGGCTAGGAGTTTGTCAATCCTGTTTAATTTTTCAAAGAACCAACATTTGGCTTCACTGATCTTTTGTATGGTTCTCTTATTTTCGATGTTGTTTATTTCTGCTCTAATTTTAGTGATTTCTGTCCTTCTGGTTGCTTTAGGGTTTCTTTGTTCCTCTTCCTTATGCCAGTCCTTGTGTTTTGCACCATATGCGTTTAACCCACTGTGCTACCACCTGACTCCCATCCCTACTTCTTTTAATTGTAACCATGATGTGTCTTGGTGTCTTCAGATCTGGGTTGATTCTGTTTGGAACTCTCTGGGCCTCTTTAATCTTAATGTCCTTTCTATTGCTCAGGTCTGTGAAGTTTTCTTCTATAATTTCCTCTACAATGTTTACTTTCCCTTCCTCTCTTTCTTCCTCTGGCAGACCAATACTACTCAATGCTACTTCTCTTGAGATCATCCCATATGTCTCTGTTGTTGTTTTCAGTGTCTGTCAATCTCTTTTTGAGCTCTTTTACCTCTTTTTAGTTTTCTCCAGCTCATTCTCTGGCTGGCTAACTCTGTTTTCTGCTTCTGTTAGTCTGCTTTCCCTTCCCTTGGGTTCTTTCTTTGGTTCAGCTATTTCAGCTTTCAGTTCTCTAATTACCTAGAGGTAGCTAGTATTTTCCTTGAGGGTCTCATCTGTTGTTTCCCTAATTCTGCTAACTCTTTCCTCCATAGTTGTCTTCATTTATGTGATTATTAAGTTTACTACTGCTTGCATACTTTTTTTTATCTATGGTTACTTCTGACTTCGTTGTAGTTTCTTCTGGGCTCCTGTCTTGATTCATTGTAGTAGCAGTTTTATTTTATCTTGATTTATCCATTTATTTTATTGATGTATTTTTTACTTTTATGTTCTGTTATTCTTTATTTATTGTGTTTTGAGTACAATCCACACTATACTAAATACCTTTATGACAAATGTAGTCACCAACCTGGAAATTACAATAGTAACTGATGCAAGGAATAAAGCAGTTTAACCAATACCAGTTAGCCAAACAATGCCTCCAGTCCAAGAAAAAATAACAACCAAATCCAAATGAAAAAGAAAGAGAAAGGAAAAAAGATATCAAGAATAGACAATTATGCAAATCTACTGTCCACTGTAAATTCTAGGGGTAGCAAGAAGAGAAAGGGAAGTAGAGAAGAGACACACACAAAGAGAGTCCACTCTGAGTCAGATTTCTTCCCCAAAATAATTCCCAAGTGAGTATCAGTGAATTCAGAAAGCAGAAGGAGGAAGAATGAAAATAAGACAAGAATGAGAAAAAAAGAAAAGAAAAAAAAAGTAGTGAAGTAGTGAAAGAAGTTTTTTTTTTTTTTTCTTTTAATTAGCTTGGAGGAGGGAGAAGGGGGAGAGTGGATATAGGTGGTAGGTAGAGTGAAACAAGTTCCTCTCACAATGGATAGGACACTCAGTCACCTAGCATTAGAAAATACACTAAAAGTTCATTTTGGTCAGCCTGAAGGAGGGAGAGAAAGGGACACGTGTATATATAATAGTAATAATAAAATAGAACAGAGTAAAAAACCCTAAGCGTCAGTACTGCAGCTTGAACGGCTTCTGACTGGCTCAGGCACCCTGAGCAAAGACAGCCAATTGTAAAAAAAAAAGAAAGAAAAGAAAAGAAAACCTCCAGGTAGTCTTTTTCGGGCAGGGTGAGGTTCTGATTGGTCAGATATATTGTCACTCCAATTGAGCTTGAGCCATTTAGAAAGAGAAAAAAAGAGCAAATGGAATCAGAAAGGTAAAGGATTGGAATCACACCTCTGGTGAGCCAGGACTCTTGGTAAAGAAATAAGCTCATGGAGGAGCCTACTAGTAGCAGCTCTCCAGAGTCTGTTTACAGGGTGGGGGAGAGGGGTGCGCTTCAAAAATAATAAAAAAAATTTTTTTTCTCTGTTTTCTAACCCAAAATGAGCTATAGTCACCTCCTTGGTGTCACACTCAGAACACCTTACTCACCATCCTGCTGACAGTCAGGTATCCTACCCTTTCCAGCAGTTGTTTTTGGAGCTCACGCCAGCAGCTGCTTCCAAGTCATCATCTTGATCTGCCCCCCCGATATCTCTCTTTTTAAGGAGCTAAGGGAATATCCACTGTTCTCTTGCCAACATATCACACACAATACTGCACCTGAGCTGCCCCTGGTACAGTGGTCTTCTCATATGGTGCTGCATCTTGAACAGACAGCAAAGCACATACACTATCAGTTAGTTATCTTTCTGGATCTCTCAAATGCATAATGACCAGTAAGTTTGTTTGTTTTTTGGTCCTCCGGTTTATTAAATGAGAATGGTTGTAAATTGTACATTAGTAGAGCTATCATTGCCTATTTCCTTCAACCAAGTTCTTCTTCGCACTAAGGATAGTAGAGATATTTTTTCTACATGTGATTATTAAAATTTAGTACATTTTATATGATTAAGTTGGCCAACACAAGTATGAAATGCACAAATAAATCAAGTTTGGAATTAACTAATCAATTTTATTTTTATTGGCACCAGTGTTATCACTGGAGGGGAGGGAAAAGGAGGAGAGGAGAGGAGAGGAGAGGAGAGGAGAGGAGAGGAGAGGAGAGGAGAGGAGGGAATGGGAAAGGAGGGGAGGGGAATAGACAGGAGGGGATAATGGAGGAAAACCACCACTTAAAATTGTGTATTTGGCATGCAGACATCAAGCCCCAGCCATAACCCTTCTAGCAGCAAATACATATATAGTTCAGTGAATCATTATTACCTCAGTAAAATAAAAAAGTATGACTATATTGAGCAGGTACTAATTTAATTATTTTCACTCAATTATAGAATTAGGATTTCTCATCCTCAGATTTTTGCTTTCATTCAAATTCGTGTTATAGTTAATGGCTTCAACAATATCTGTAAAGTATCATGTAGTTAGTATTTACGATATGACTAACAGTTTCTATATAAAACCTCTTATTCTTAGAGTAACTCTGAAACAAGACTAGGAAAATAGTTCAGTAAACATTTCACTCAGTTTTAGAAGTCCAGAAGTCTTATATCTACTTCATAATGAGTTAAAGATGACTCTTCCTTTTTTTTATTAGAGCAAAATGGATTTCTCTAAATACTTGAATCTGGGTGAAGTTTGTCACTGTTTTATTTGGCAAAATATTTTGGGAACCTTTCTATAATTTTCATCTTTTTTTTAATAATTTATTTCTTTATTGGGGAATTAATGCTTTACATTCAACAGTAAATACAATAGTTTATACATGCATAACATTCCCCAGATTCCCATTTAACAACCCCCACTATGTCATTCATCATCTTTCATGGACCTGTATTCTCCCCACTCACCCACCCACCCACCCCAGAGTCTTTTACTTTGGTGTAATACTCCAATTCCATTTCAGGTTCGACTTGTGTTTTCTTTTCTAATCTTGTTTTCCAACTTCGGCCTGAGAGTGAGATCATCCCATATTCATCCTTCTGTTTCTGACTTATTTCACTCACCATGATTTTTTCAAGGTCCATCCAAGATTGGCTGAAAACGGTGAAGTCACCATTTTTTACAGCTGAGTAGTATTCCATTGTGTATATATACCACAACTTGCTCAGCCACTCATCTGTTGTTGGACACCTGCGTTGCTTCCAGGTTTTGGCTATTACAAATTGTGCTGCCAAGAACATATGTGTACACAGATCTTTTTGGATGGATGTGTTGGGTTCCTTAGGATATATCCCCAGGAGGGGAATTGCAGGGTCATAGGGTAGGTCCATTTCTAGTCTTTTGAGAGTTCTCCAGACTGTTCTCCACAGAGGTTGGACCAATTTACATTCCCACCAGCAGTGCAGGAGGGTTCCTTTGACCCCACACCCTCTCCAGCATTTGCTGCTGTTACCTTTTCTGATGTATGACATTCTCACAGGAGTGAAGTGATATCTCATTGTTGTCTTGATTTGCATTTCTCTGACAATCAGAGACTTGGAGCATTTTTTCATGTGTTTCTTGGCCTTTTGGATCTCTTCTGTGGTGAATATTCTGTCCAAGTCCTCCCCCCATTTTTGGATGGGGTTATTTGTTGTCTTGTTGTTGAGTTTGGCAAGCTCTTTATATATGTTGGTTATTAAACTCTTATCTGATATATGTCATGTAAAGATCTTCTCCCATTCTGTGAGGGGTCTTTTGGTTTGGGTAGTGGTTTCTTTTGCTGTGAAGAAGCTTTTTAATTTGATGTAGTCCCATAGTTCTTGCCATAGCAATCAGGCAGGAGTAAGGAATTAAAGGCATACAGATTGGAAGAGAAGAAGTCAAACTCTCCTTATTTGCAGATGACATGATAGTATACATGGAAAAACCTAAGGAATCCAGCAAGAAGCTTTTGGAAATCATCAGGCAATACAGTAATGTGTCAGGCTATAAAATTAACATTCAAAAGTCAGTGGCATTGCTCTATGCAAACACTAAGTTAGAAGAAATTGAAATCCAGAAATCAGTTCCTTTTTCTCTAGCAACAAAAACAATAAAATATCTAGGAGTAAACCTAACCAAAGAAGTGAAAGACTTGTATACTGAAAATTATGAGTCACTACTCAAAGAAATTGAAAAAGACACAAAGAAGTGGAAAGATATTCCATGTTCATGGGTTGGAAGAATTAACATCATCAAAATGAATATATTACCCAGAGCCATCTACAAATTTAATGCTATCCCCATCAAGATCCCAAGCATATTTTTTAGGAGAATAGAAAAAATGCTACAAATGTTTATCTGGAAACAGAAAAGACCTAGAATTGCCAAAACAATCTTGAGAAAAAAGAACAGAACCGGAGGCATCACACTGCCAGATCTCAAACTGTATTATAGGGCCATTGTCATCAAAACTGCTTGGTACTGGAACATGAACAGACACACTGACCAGTGGAATAGAATTGAGAGCCCAGAAATGAGGCCCCACACGTATGGACATCTAATCTTTGACAAAGGGGCCCAGACTATTACATGGGGAAAGCAGAGTCTCTTCAACAAATGGTGTTGGAAACAATGGGTTGAAACATGCAGAAGAATGAAACTGAATCACTGTATTTCACCAAATACAAAAGTAAATTCCAAGTGGATCAAGGACTTGGATGTTAGACCAGAAACTATCAGATACTTAGAGGAAAATATTGGCAGAACTTTTTTCCACATAAATTTTTATCTTTAATTGGAACAAACTTCTGCTTTTGGGGGCATTTGCTTTATGGAAAGTCCCTCTAGTATTTTAGACATCATATACACTATAGACAGGTTCTGTTTTCCCAAAATCCACACCTGTTCTTTTATATTTTTAATTTTTTATTTGTGATTTAATAATTGTTAAGAAGATTTAAGTTAACGGGTAGAATTCTATACAGTTCCCACCACCAATTCTATGTCCAACCCCCTCCATTGGAAGTTTCCCTATTCTTTATCCTCTGGTGGTATGGACCAAAATTCTCTTTGGGGTGCAGAAGGTAGGAGTTCTGGCTTCTATAATTGCTTCTCCACTGGACATGGATCTGGCACATTGATTCAAACTCCCAGCATGTTTCTATATGTCCCTAGTGGGGTAGGGCTCTGGAAAGGTGAAACTTTGGGATACATTTGTGAGGTCATCTGTCCAGGAAAGTCAGGATGGCATCCTAGTAGCCTCTGCAACTTGCTGTTGTTTTTTCTCTCTCTCTCTCTCTTTTTTATTGTTGTTGTAGTTATTATTGTTGTTGCTATTGATGTCATTATTGTTGGATAGGACAGAGAGAAATGGAGAGAGGAGGAGAAGACAGAGGGGGAAAGAAAGAAAGACACCATTTGTGAAGCGACGCCCCCCACAGGTGGGGGCTCGAGCCAGGATCCTTACGCTGGTACTTGTGCTTTGTGCCACCTGCGCTTAACCCACTGTGCTACCACCCGACTCCCTGTTGTTTGCTCTTATACACCTTTCTAGCCCCATTCTAAACTCTGACACCATCTTCCCAGACAACATTTTTAGTTTTCCTGCATACTATCAGGCTCAGGCAAACATTACTAAAGTCACAGGCCCCTTGGAACATACCTAACTTAGACTTTCTAGTTTCTTCTCACACAAAGACCCCTAGTTTCATCTGCTATATAACCATCTTTGAGTTCCTATTATTAAACAATTTTTCCTGCTTTATATCTGCCTTTCAGCCTCCAAGTTCCTTTTCATTCTTAATGTGTGATATTCTTACAGGTGTGAGGACTTGCCTGGATTTGAATTTATCTGATAATCAGTGACTTTGAACATATTTTTATATGGTCTGTTGGCTATTTGTATCTATTTTTTGATGAAGAGTGTGCATTTCCTTCTCTCTCTCTCTCTCTCCCTCTCCTTCTTCTTCTTCATCTCCTTTTCTTCATCTCTCTGTTTCTCCCTCTATTTCTTTTTCTTTCTTTTTTCTTTTGTTTCTTTTGTTGAGTTCTTTATACATAT
This sequence comes from Erinaceus europaeus, assembly GCF_950295315.1. Classification (NCBI taxonomy): domain Eukaryota; kingdom Metazoa; phylum Chordata; class Mammalia; order Eulipotyphla; family Erinaceidae; genus Erinaceus; species Erinaceus europaeus. The sequence continues at coordinate 86,038,488 of NC_080164.1, read as the reverse complement.
GAGAGGTATTGGGCTATTTGTTCTTTGACTGATATGTAGTGTGGTGCTTAAAAATCTCCCACATAGAATATTTTCTTTTAATTTTGGTTACAACTTCTTTTACTGTGCACACATTTTTCAGTTTTGTGTAGTGCCATTGGTTTATTTTTGCCTTTGTTTTTTTATTAATTTGGACTTGAGTTGAATTTTGAGTCTTCATTTCCAGAGGAGATGCCATGGGATGTTCAGTCAAAAATTTTTTTCCATCTATTTATAAATTCAAATCTAACATTCAAGTATTTAATTAATTTTTTGAGTTGGCTTTTGTGCACAGTGAGTTGTTATCTTGTGTCATTCTCCTATGTGTTACAACTCAATTTTCCCAACACCATTTATTTAAAAGACTCTAATTTCTCCACTTATTCTTCTTTGTTCCTTCATCATAAATCAATTTTCTATATGTGTGAGAACTAACTTCTGGGCTTTCAGTTCTTTTCCAATAAAAAAATTGGCAAAAGATTTGGATAGGCATTTCTCCAAATAAGAAATACAGATGAACAATAGGCATATGTGATGATGTTCATCATCTCTTATTATTAGGCAAATGAAAATAAAATCCACAATAAGCTATCACTCCACACATGTGAGAATGACTATAATCCCAAAACAACAACAACAACAACAAAAACCCAAGACATAAGCATTGGAGAGGATGTAGTGAGGATGAAACACTTACACATTACTGGTAGAATATGAATGGGTGTAGCCACTAGCCATTATACAAAATCAGTAAGGATATTTCTTAGAAAATCAAAAGGAGAAATTCTATATTATCTCTAGTTGTCCTACTTCTGAGTATTTACCCTACAAATGAAAAACTACAAATTCAAAGAGAATATGCACACCCATATTTCTTGCTGAATTATTTAAAACAGTCAAAAACTAGAAACAACATAAATGCCCAATGACCAATGACTGGATAAACAAGGTGTATACAAATATATACATTTATATATTAAATATAAACATCTATTCTATGTAATATTAATCAACTATCAAAAATATGTTATGCTCCCACTTATAATGTGGATGGACCTAAAGGGTATTATGCTAAGCAAAATAAGCCAGATGGAGAAAGACAAATACCATATGATTTCACATATATGTGGTATAGAGAGAAGCTAAACAGATGAATGAAGTAAAAACAAAAATAAACATTTAGACTACAAGACCAACTAATGTTTACAAGCAGTGAATGAAGGAGGAGTTGGATTAAATGGGTAAAGGGGAGAATAATATGGTAAGGGATAGAACTAAACTTTTGATGGTGAACTTAAGGTTGTAGATGTGTAAACATGCTGGTTTTTATAATGGATATTCAAATTTATATACTACTATAATACAATGTTACCTCCATCAAAATTAATATAAACCTATTGAAACAGCAGCAAAATTATAAAACATTTAAGAATAAATTTCTTTAGGTTATAAATCTGGATGTGAATCAATGACCTAAAAATCAATATGCACACAAGACTGATTTCTTTCTGGAGGCTGCTGTATTCTTTGACCCATCAACCCCTTCTTCCATTTCAAAACCATCATCGGCAAGTCTTTCTGCATTGCTTATTTCCAAGGTCAAGACATATAAAGAAAGTCTAATTTCTGACTATATAATGGAACACTAGGCAATTCTCTAAATCTGCAGGTTTTAAGTGGTTTAAGCATTTATACTGATAAAAGCACTACAAATTAATTTTTTAATTATATTAAAATTATGAAAATTATTATGATTGATTTATAAACCTCTGAATTTTATTTATTTTATTTATTTGGGATGAGAATTTATTTATTTTAAGACCAGCTGTTCAATAAGCTTTAATCTATAATTTTAAACATGCTTATGACTAGGCTGTAAAGGTCATCATTAATTTTCTCTTCTTCTTTCCACACTCCCTTCTTCCTGCTTCCCTCTCCCCTCCTCCTCCTCCTTCTTTTTTTCTCTCTCTCCCTCCTATTCTTCCTCTTCCTCCCCCTTCTTTTTTTCTCTTCATTTTTTTTTTCAAATTCTTCTTCTTCTTCTAGCATTTGCCCTTCTTCCGTAGCCGTAGCCAGTCAACAGCATCAGGAGCTGCTTGTTGCTGGCTTTGAAAGTGACTGGGATCCATGTGGATTCAGTCGGCTAGGAAGGATCTTCAGTTTCCCCAATGAATGGGTACTCACGGGATGCACCTAACATCACTGCTCACCTGGCTGCTGTGAAGTAAACCTGGGAAGTTGGAACAGAAATTCAGGCATGAATTTTTTTTGGATAACTATACCTGGTACTATTCATTGTTTTTATTATTATTCCTGGTTCCAGGCATCCACTGGGGATCTAGATGCTTATTTATTAGGATCAGAGGGACTACTTTATTTATTTATTTATTTTAATAATATTTATTAGGGCAGATATGCAATTAGTTCTCTTAAGTCACCATCACTGCTTTATCATCCTCAAATATGATATTTTAAGTTATGAGTAATCAAGGGGTACTAGCCATTATAATAACACATTACTTGCTTATTTACTTACTAAATTTTAGTGCAATTTCATTTTCTTTTTTACTTTATGTTTTCCATAGAGGAAAAAAAATCTCTCAGCTTCTTGTTTTGCCTCCCATCTCAAGCATAGTCTTATTTCTTTTCTATGGTGATTCTAATTATTCTCACAGTTTTTTTAAGCACCACTCCAATGTCATCTAGCAACTACAACAACCATAGTGGTTCCTGGGCTTTTATAGTTAGTTAAATTGATTTTCTGGAAGCATTTATGATCTGTGCACAAAGTTGACATGGAATTTTTTTAATGTTTCAGTGTTTTGATTTAATTTTAATTTTAAATTATAGAATTACATGTCGACAGGGGTTTGAATCCACACAATTCCCACCACCAGAGTTCTGAGTCTTCACTCTCCCCACTGCAATCCACCACAGTTCCCCTAAAGTTGTAGATATGGGCTTACCATCTTCTCTATAACTATCTGTATACATTTATACAAAGTTACCCCTTCTTTTCCTGATTCAACTCTCTCTTTCCCTGTAAACCACTCATGACATCAAAGCTACCTCCATATATCCCTCTTCTTTTCCTTCTCTCTGGGTGCTGATGGAGCTGGAGTGTAGAGTCCCCTTATCTTCATCCTATCACTTCTCCCCCACTGGGAATATGGATCAAGGTCATTTATGGGGAGCAGAAGGTAGGAGTTCTAGCTTCTGTAGCTACTTTTCTGCTGAGCTTGGCATTAACAGGTTGAACCATACCCTCAGCCTGTTTCTATCTTTTCCTAGTGGGCCAGATCGTTGGAGATGTGATGGTCCAGGACACACTGGTGACATCATCTTCCCAGAGAAGTTGGGTTGGAGTCATGGTAGCATCTGCAGCCTGGTGTCTGGAAGGTGGCATGAGCTAAGTTGAGACAAGATGGTTAATGAACAGGAACCAGAAAGTAGGATTAGAACAGATGAGATTAGGGATTTTAGGGAAGAAGAAAACTAAGGAAACAATTTTAGTCATGTTTCTGGGGCCTGGTACTATTCAGTTTTTATTAAACATAATGAGAATGATTCTAGATAGATTATTTTCCAATTCTGTTTGGTTAAATGGGAAAATAGTAATGGGTGATGGTAAACCACTGACAAAACAGAGACCACGAAAGATAGTGGTATGACATTCTAAGGAGTAATGGGTATTAAATTAATAATAAACTATTCAATTCTGAGTTGAGAACATATTTTATGGAAAATATGAGCTTACTTACCAGAATATATATTGTGCTCAATGGGGATAAAAAGTGAGTGGATTGATATACACATACTACAAACTAAAAGAGAAATTTTAGTTCACAATTTGAAAATATTTTCCTTTTCCCTGCTAATCAAACTGACAATTCAAGGGCCTTATTTTAAAAATTGTTTATTTATAAAAAGGAAATATTGACTAAATCATAAGATAAGAGGGGTACAACTCCACACAGTTCCCATCACCAGAACTCTGTATCGCATCCCCTCCCCTGATAGCTTTTTTATTCTTAAACAAAGCAATTTAAATTTTTTTTATATTTATTTATTTTCTCTTTTGCTGCCCTTGTTTAACATTGTTGTGGTTATTGATATCATTATTGTTGCATAGGGCAGAGAGAAATGGAGAGAGGAGGGGAAGACAAAGAGGGTGAGAGAAAGACAGACACCTGCAGACCTGCTTCACTGCTTGTGAAGTGACTCCCCTGCAGGTGGGGAGCTGGGGGCTTGAACTGGGATCCTTAAGCCAGTCCTTGTGCTTGGTGCCATGTGAGCTTAACCAGTTACCCCTCTGCCCTACTCCCAGCTTTCTTATTCTTTAACCCTCTGGGAGTATGCACCCAACGTCATTGTGGGATGCAGAAGGTTGAAAGTCTTACTTCTGTAATTGCTTCCCCACTGAACGAAGGCCATGACAGGCCATTTCAAACTCGCAGCCTGCCTCTCTCTTTCCCTAGCAGGGAAGTGTTCTGGGAAAGTGGAGCTCCAGGACACAATGGTGGGGTTGTCTGTCCAGGGAAGTCTGGTCGGCATCATGCTAACATTTTGAAAGTGTTGAGTATAGAACTTATTGGCAATGAGAAATTTTATGGACTGGATTTGGAAGACAGAAAGGAGAGAATGAATAGTAATTACAAAACTTGATATTTAAAGAAAATATTTAAAAGTAAAAAAAAAAAAAACCTGAACAATGACAGGATCAGTATCAAGAAGTACAGTCTATCAATTCCTCTTCTAACTTTGTTAAATTGGGAAAAGTATGAGAAGAATCTGCCTTGCATCTTTAATTAAATTCCTAATTAATTTTTAGAATATTCACATATAGTCAGGTTTTATTTAAATAATATCCTGAGGCATTATTGCATGTTTTATAAAACAAAATCACCTATGGTTCTGTTTGAATTCTTTTATAAAACACTTGGGAATAGTTCTCCAAAACAATAATTACTTAACAGAATCCATCAGTTATTAGCAGTGAAAAGAGAAAGACAGACTTTGTACTATACCTTATAGTCTATCATGGTGAAAAGCATTAAGTAATATAAAAATATAAGTCAGAATAAATATGAATCACAATTCTGTCTCATGCCCAGCTGTATGAATTTGGACAAAGATACTTTCTTATGGACTCTTACTAAATATATATATATATATATATTTAGTATATATATATATTTAGTATATATATATTTAGTATATATATTTAGTATATATATAATTGTAGGTATTTCATAGTTTTTCTGACAAATAACAAAAATATTATCTAGTAAAGTATCTTGTGTATTACAAATAGAAATGAGGCAGTTTACTTACTAAGTGAAGTGACTTTTTTTTTTTTTAATTCTGCCCTATACAGGGTATTCCAGTTTTCCAGCATATCTGTGACTAAGGGCATAAAGTATTTTTCTGAGGATATTAGGAAATATATATATTTCCTAGGTTGTTTCCAGGTTTTAGCTCTCACAAATTGTGTTTCTATGTATGTAAGTACACATGATATCTTTTTGACTGGGTGTGTTTGGTTCTTTAGGATATATACCCAGGAGAGAAATTCTAGCCTTCTGAGAGCTCTTCAGACTGCTCTCCACAGGGATTGAATCAATTCACATCCCCACTAGCAGTGCAGGAGGGTCCCTTTGCCCCTACAACCTCTCCAACAATTGTGGTCATCATCTTTTCTGATGTCTGGAGATCTTACAGGGGTAATGTCGTGTCTCACTGATGTCTTTATTTTTATTTCTCTGATAGTCAATTATTGGAGCATATTTCCATGTCTGTTGGCCTTTTTGGCCAGTTTGAATCTAGGCACACCAAATATGGCTTCTTGAGTTCTGAGAATCTCTTATTCACCCCTTTTCCACCCACTAGCCACATGTATCTAGATTCATCTCTGGCTTACTGAGTTTCTGAAGAAATCCTGGTTGAATACTATTGAATTTTCAGGTGATTTTTCCACTTTTTTTTTCTAGTTTTTCAGTCTGAAATGGCTCCTACTCCACAGCCACACCTCCAGAAGTTCCTTCCTATCTGAGTAATAGTCTCCTAGGTAAAATATGCATGGATGTTATTTTTTGTCTTTTAAAATCTTGAATATACACTATCTTAGCTCCAAAAGTTTGATGCAGGTCTGACTCAATTGTTTTTATAACTCACTTTCTTGTATTTTTTTCTTTATTATCTCTATTTATTGGATCGAAACAGCCAGAAATTGAGAGAGAAGAGGGTGATAGAGAGGAAGAGATACAGAGAGACACCTGCAGCACTGCTTTACCACTCACAAAACTTTCCCCCTGCAGGTGGAGACTAGGGGCTTGAACCCTGGTCCTTGCACATTGTAATATGTGCACTCAACCAGATGTGCACTCACCACCTGGTCCCCTCACTTTCTTGTTTTCTCTGAAAACTTATAAACTTGTTTGTCCTTGACTTTTGATAGTTTCAGAATTATGAAGCTCTATTTGGGTTTTGGAATTTGCAATTGTTTTTTCTGTTTCCTGAGCATCTACAGCCTTACCACATCTCAGATTTTGGGGAAAAAAAAAGGTATTAGTTCTTTGACTATGATTTCTGCTTCCTTCTTTTGCTCCTTTCTTTCAGAGACCTCTATAATTATGTTATATTTTTTAAGTTTATTTATTTATTTTTGATATTTATTTATTTCCTTTTGTTACCCTTGTTTTGCTGTTTTAGTTATTATTATTGTTGTTGATGTCATTGCTAGATAGGACAGAGAGAAAAGGAGAGAGGAAGGGAAGACAGAGAGAAGGAGAGAAAGACACCTGCAGACCTGCTTCACTGCCTGCTACTCACAGGAGCATGAAAAGACATTAAGGGAGACATTAGTAGTTTATTCACAACTTTCACATATCACTTTACTTTTACTAGAGATACCCTTCACAATTCTCATTGTGTTTTACATGACCTCATCTTTATGTTGACTTTTGAAATCCTGCTCTTCTCCCTTCATTCACATTTATTGCTACTTTTGCATCATGTCTTACTCTACTGTAAACTATTGTAAATGAACTCAACAGGATTACAAGTCATTTTCAAGATACTAGTTTACAGCTAGAGTGTTATTGTTAATAATTCTTTAGTTTATTCCTTTACATAACTTATTTTTACTTAGCAGAATTTTTTCCAAAAGACTTCTTTCAATGATGCCTTATTTGGGTGGTGCTTTCTATGTAGTTTTCATGTTTAAATGTGTAATAAATAATATTTCACTGGATTACCTATGTTCCTGCCAAAAGAGTAACTGCACAAAGAGTCCAGCTGCTCCAATTAAAAAGTACTAATTGCTTTAATTAGCATTTTTGAAAATAAATATAAAGTTGTTTTATTCTTTCCTTATTGAGACTAATCTCTAAATTATTGAGTAGGCCATAGTAAAGTCTCAGTTATAGAGTATTGCTTTCAAGGTCTTAAAATATGATTAGACCACATAGCTCATAAAGCCCTTTGTTTATCCTTTACTTTTTTTTGTTGTTGTTTATTCTAAATTCATCCTATTTCCATTTAAACTGTGATCCAATAAACTATTTGAAGCCATAGATTTAGTATTTATTCAACATATAAAAGGTTAAAGCCCCAGATAGAAAAAAAATAGAAAAGGGATGTTATGGTCCAGGAGGAGGCACAATGGATAAAGCATTCAACCCTCAACCACGAGGTCCCGAGTTCAATCCTCCAGCAACACATGTACCTGAGTGATGTTTGTTTCTCTTCCTCTTCTCTCTTTCTCTCTCTCTCTGCCTATCATTCTTCATGAATAAATAAATAAAAGAGCTGTCAAGTTTGACTGCATCATTGCACACAGAATTCATGTATCTTAGTATGCAGTAGATAGTAGGGAAATTCTTATTGGTAAGATAGAAACAGGAAAAATAGGTAGATTGCTATAATCTACTGCTTTTGTTTCTCAAGTTTGGTCAGTCTATTTAATTATGTATGAGGAAGAGCCAGAGTGCCAGGTATACCTCTATTTGGAAACATATAAATAATACCACAGGTAATCAGTATTGTCTGGAAAATCATGATCCTCCCTTATTTGGGGTATCCTTTAACAACATTAATTAGTTCTCTTTCTTTTTTTTTTTTATTTAAGAAAGGATTAATTAACAAAACCATAGGGTAGGAGGGGTACAACTCCACACAATTCCCACCGCCCAATGTATTTCCTTTCCACACATATAGCAACTATATATGGTACTCATCAGTATTACTATTAAATATCATAAGTTTAAAGAGAATAGGAAAAATGTACATAGTATGTGGAAATAAAGCAAATTACTATTTTTATCTGTGGAAAAGAATTACAACAGTTCTTTCTCATTCACATATATTTTAAAGGTTGGTTTGCACTATAATTTCAGAATGGGCATTTGGGAAACAGACTAATTCACATCATATATTTATTTCTTGGTTTTTATTGTTTACCTCTGTTAATAAAGACTTTATCTAAACACAAGTCTCATACAGTGGTGAGTTAAGGATATTTTATCTTCCTACCTTTAGTGTCTAACAATGTAAGTACTATGTAATTGATTTTTATGTTCTCTTCAATGATTACTTAAAATAATATCTTAAAATTATTTTATATCATTTGCTTTGGAAAATCATAGATTATATTTTTTATTTCATTAGTTATTTAATAATGATTGACAAGTTTACAGGTTGATAAGAGTACAATTCTATACAGTTTCCACCACCAGTGTTCTGTATCCCATGTCCTGCACTGGAAGTTTTCCTATTCTTTATCCATCTAGAAGTATGGACCAAAGATCTTTATTATCATCATCATCATCATAATCATCATCATCATCATCATCATCATCATCATCATTATTGCCTCCAGGTTTATCACTGAGGCTCGGTGCCTGCATTACAAATCCCCTGCTCCTGGAGACCATTTTCCCCATTTTTTGTTGCCCTTGTTGTTGTTGTTATTGTTGTTGTTGTTCTTGGGTAGGACAGAGAGAAATTAAGAGAGGAGAGGAAAAGAGAGAGGAGGAGAAAAAGACACATGCATACCTATTTCACCACTTGTGAAGCAACCCCCCCTGCAGGTAGGGAACCAGGGGCTGTAACTGGAATACTTATGCTGGTCCTTGTGCTTCATGCCATGTGTGCTTAACTCACAAAACTTCTGGGCCCCTTATATTATTATTCTTTATTGACTTAATAATGATCAGCAGAACAGTAGGATAAGTGGAGTACAGTTCCACCCAACTCTGACAGGCAGAATTAAGTATCACTTCTACTCCACTGGTAACTCTTGTATTCTTTATTCCCCTGGGAATATGGACCCAAAATCACCATGGCACTCAGAAGGTAGATGGTCTGACTTCTGTAATTGCTTCTCTGCTGGATATAGGTGTTGGCAGGTGGATCCACACCCCCAGCCTGTTTCTACCATTCCCTAGTGGGGTAGGACTCTGGGTAGGTGGGGTTCTAGGAAACATTGGTGAGGTCCTTTGCCCAGGGAAGTTAAGTTGGCAATATGGTAGCATCTGCAACTTGGTGGCTGAAAAGCATTATGACATAAAGTAGAACAAATTGTTTAGTAATCAGGAAGCTAAAGGTAAGAATAGAGCAGATAATATTTGGGGTCTTCCATTTGGTAAAAAGCTAGTAGGTCTATTTTAGGTATAGTCCAAAGGGGTCCATGCATTTACTATATTTGTCTGAGCCCAAGAGTTAACATGCAGGTGGGCTAAAAGTATTGTTTGGGGAGATAGTGTAAGAATTGGGAATAGGAATAGAAAGCTGTATCAGGGAAGAGAGTAGCTCCCAAATATGGGAAAAGTATATCAATTACATTAATTGTAAACCTCATCAATCTGATCTGGGGCCCATATTCAGTGGAGGAGACTGTGTAAACTCTGCATCCCTGTAAGTCCGAGCTTGTAGTCTGTGATCATAGCTAGAAACATTCTAGGATGTACTCAGTTCAGGACAACTGAACAAAAATAGATACACAGACCAGTGGAACAGAATTGAAAACTCAGAAATACCCCCCCCCCTCACACACATAGACACACACACACACACTTATGGACATCTAATTTTTTATAAGGGGGCCCAAAATATAAAATAGAAGTGTCTCTTCAAAAATGATGCTGGGAAAACTGAGTTGAAACATGCAGAAGAATGAAACTGAACCATGTTATCTCACCAGAAACACAAGTAAACTCTAAATGCCTGAAGGACCTGGGGATGTCAGACCAGAACCTATCTTAGAGGAAGTCATTGATGGAACACTTTCCAATCCAAACCTCCAGGGAATATATGATGATTCAAATCTATTTGCAAGGAAAAATAAAACAAAAACAAATCAATGGGACTGCATCAAACTGAAAATCACCAAAGCAAAAGAAACCATTACCCAAATAAAAAGACCCCTCATACAAAGGGAGAAGATCTTTACATGCCATACAGCAGACAAGAGACTAATAATCAAAATATATAAAGCAGCCACTAAAATTAGAAACAAAACAAGCAAATGACCTAATCCAAAAATGGGAAGAGGATATGAACAGAATATTCACTACAGAAGAGATAAAAAAAAAAAAGGCCAACAGACATATGAAAAATTGCTCCAAGTCACTGATTGTTAGAGAAATTCAAATAAAGACAATGGGATACTACCTCACTTCGTTGAGAATGTCATACATCAGAAACAACATCAACAACAACAACAACAAAATGCTGGAGAGGTTGTGGGGACAAAGGAACTCTTCTTCACTGCTGGTAGGAATGTAAACTGGTCCAACCCCTATGGAAAGCAGTCTAGAGAACTCCCACAAGGCTAGACATGGACCTTCCCTATGACCCAATAATTCCTCTCCTAGGGACATAACATAAGGAGTCAAGTGCATCCATCCAAAAAGATATATGTATTCCTACGTTCATAGTAGCACATTTCATAATAGCCAAAACCTGGAAACAACCCAGGTGCCCAACAACAGGTGAGAAAAGTTGTGGTATACATACACAATAGAATACTACTCAGCTATTAAGAATAATGAGCCCACCTTTTCTGACTCATCTTGGATCAAAGATCTTTATGAGGTGGGAGGTCTGGCTTGTATAGTTGCTTCTCTGCTGGGCATGGGCATTGGCAGGTCAATCCATACCCCCAGCCTGTTCCTACCTTTCCTTACTTTGGTTGGGCTCTGTGGAGATGGGGTTCCAGGACACACTGGTGAGGCTGTCTGCCCAGGGAAGTCAAGTTGATGTCATGGTAGCACCTGTAACTTGGTGTCTGAAAAGTTCTAAGATATAAAGTAGGACAAATTAATGACTAACTGTGAACCTAAAGGCAAGAATATAACAGATGGAATTTAAGGTCTTCATATTGGAAGAAGCTAGGAAGTCTATTTTAACCATGTTCTAATGGGCCTGTGACTTTAACAATTTTTGCCCAGGTTGGAAAGCTAACATGCAGGTGGGCTAAAAGTACTGTCTGAGAGGATTGTGTCAGAGTTGGGAATAGAAGCTGGATCAGGCCAGAGGGTAGCTCCCAAATACATAAAAAATATTTAAATACTGTTAACTATAGTGCCCATTGATCTAACCTAGGGCCTATGTCTATTTGTGTTTAGCACCAGGAATCTACATAACCTTCCATGATAATAGCTACTGACATTCTAAGCTGCACTCATTTCAGTACCAGTCTTACTTTTTAATGCAATATTTTGATGTTAACATTTGTTTGCATTTTTACAGCACATGCCTGGTAAACCCATAGATGATTGTTTCTTCTTATAAAAATAAAGTATTAACTGTTAGAGCTAGGAAAAAAGGTGATATTTTAAAGAGTAGTCTATCTGAAGTATTTTTTGTATATGTTCAAATTCTGCTTTTTATACAAAAACACAACTGCTGACTTCAAAAATAAGTTTAAAACTAAGATGTTGAAATCTAGAAATGAAGAATACTCTAATTATGCTGAATCTTAAATGCTAAGAACTTGATTTTTTTTTTAAAGAAAATAGTTTTCTGGCTTCTATGAACTAAGGCATATATAATTTCCAAAGTATGCCTAGCAGCCTCCCTGACATTTTCCCCTTTTATTTAAATAGAAAAAAAGAGAAAAGTATATGAGAGAGTATAGAGGAGAGAGAATGGATGAAAGAAAGAAAGAAATAAAAAGAAAGAAAGAAAGAAAGAAAGAAAGAAAGAAAGAAAGAAAGAAAAAAAAAAAGACAGCCTAATACTACCACACCATCATCATGGAGTTCCCTGATGTTGTCTATGTTTCTCCATGTGGTGCTGGGATTTGAACCCAGGAATTCATACATGGTAAGAATCTCCGAGTAAACTATCTTTTGGTCCATATAAATGCTTTAGATCTGAATTCTATGAATCAGAACCATACATTCACATTTTTTTTTCTTTCTTCCTCTTTCTTCCCATTGTAACCACCCTTTCTTATATAGTCCTGTCATTACTTTCCTTTGTGCTCAAAAATGTCTTATTTTCTGCTATATAGACTTCATTCTTGTTATTTATTATATGAAATATATTAACCTTTCATAGAAATTTTGGGTGGATTATTACCAGTTGTCATCCTTCCATAATTGAAATAAAACAAATTAGCATTGAAATGATTAGTTAAAAAGCCTTGGGAGAAATGCCTAACTGAAGCACATTAATCAGCTCATTTAGTAATATTTTATAACACTCATGCCACTCATTTAAATGTTGAGAAACGTACCCAACAATAACTTTATAGAAATGAATTATCTCTTATATGATGCAACTATCGCAATAGCAATACAAACTAAACAAGAATAAAATTAAAATTTTTTTTTAAAATTGTTGTAGTAGTTATTATTGTTGTTGCTATTGATGTTGTTGTTAGATAGGACAGAGAGAAATGGAGAGAGGAGGGGAAGACAGAAATGGAGAGAGAAAGATAGATACCTGCAGACCTGCTTCACCACCAGTGACTCCCCTGCAGGTGAGGAGCCAGGGGCTCGAACTGTGATCCTTAGCAGGTCCTTGCACTTCACACCACTTGGGCTTAATCCACTGCGGGTCTCTCTCCCTTCCTTCTCAATGTCTCTTTTTTAAGGAAAAAAAATAGAAAGAAAGGAAAGAAAAAATGGAGTATAAGAAAAGATGTGGAAAGAAAAGAAGAGGAAAGAAGAAGAAAATGGACACCAGGAACAGTGAATTCTTCATGTTAGCATCAAACCCCATCAAGAACCTTGGTGGTGATAGTATTTTTAAAGCAGGAGAATTTGGAGAAATTACCAAAGTATATCGGATATTTCTGAGATTGCCAACACCAGGTTCCCAATTTAAGGTTTATAACTATAGATCTCTTTCCCCTTACTGTAAAAGAATAAAGTAATAGCGCTTGGAGAAACTCTACAGTTAGCCTGCCTTGACCCTGAGAAGTGGTAAAACTTTTGGTTATTGAACAGTCTAAAGTCATGGAAACTCTGCCATGATGAGGTTATGATGAAGATAACTTAGCAACAGGCTCAACCATAGGGCCATGGCAATACCTATAGACTTTTGAAAATGCACCTGCTATAGGATGACATCAATTCAAGAACACTGACTCAGCTAGTCTATCTACCAGATATTGGAGAAAAGTCATCAGAACTAATTTCACGAAATGGCCATATGTCTTTGTAATTTATAGGTTTCTTTACTCTCACACCCATATTTTATTACCCAGTCAAATAATCCATAACTTATAGTTGACAAGTAAATGACATATCCTATTATAATTTCATTAATTTTATTTTATATAATCTTTTATTAAATAAAAGATAATGTTCAAGCCTATAGTATAGCTCTACCCCAAATTCTTGGAAAGTAATAACTCTTTAGTCATTGGTAAGCTGGAAAACAAAACAAAACAAAACAAAGCCACGTCCTATCTTACTAAGTAAGCATGACTCTGAAGATTATAAAATACATTGTCGTGTAACTTACACTTAATGAAACTATTAGTTTTCTGTTGCCATGCTAACACTTATATCATATTCAAAATCAGTAGTACAAAACATATTCACAGCTTGGCAATACATAATTTAAGGATGGGTTCATGTGGTCTCTCTATCTAGGATTTCACAGATCAAACATCATGGAAAGTTGGCCTGCCCCACTCTGAAGCACTATGAATTTTTATTTAAAAATTTTCCCCAGTTTCTGGGGCACTCCTGGCAGCTATTTTTCAATTCTTTTTTTTTTTTTCATTTGATAGAACAGAGTGAAATTGAGAGGGTAGGGGGAGATAGAGAGGGAGCGGGAAAGACAGACACCTGCAGATCTGCTTTCCAGCTTTTGTAGCATCCCAGCTGCAAGTAAGGAGAGGCGGTTCAAACCAAGGTCCTTGCACATATTACTATGTGCACTTAATCAGGTTCACCAATGCCTGGCCACTTCAGCTATTTATTAAGAATGATGAAATTGTTTTCTTTCTACTTATTTTTTAAATTAATTTTATTCATTTAAATTTTTATTTATAAAAGTGAAACACTGACAAAAACCATAGGATAAAAGGTCTTCTTTCTTCACCTCATCTTGGATTGAGCTTGAAGGAATTGTGCTAAGTGAGAAAGAGAAGTATGAATATAGTATGATTTCACTCATAGGTAGAACCTAAGGAACAAGAACAGAAAGGAGAAACACAAAGTAAAACTTGGACTAAGTGAGGTGGCTTGTACCAAAGCAAGGGGAAGGAGACAAAAAAGAAGGGCTTAGAGGTGTTTGACATCCCCTGGTGCATGATGGGGGAAAAGATGCCATGTTGGAGGTGAGAATGTTTTGCAGATGCCTATCATGTTCAGATGAAAAAATTTACCCATCTATCAACAACTGTACTGTAAAACAGTATTTCTCATATTAAAAAAGAAAGAAAAAGGAAGAGAGGAAGAAAGAGAAAGTAAGAAGGTAAGATAGGAAGGAAGGGAGGAAAGGAAGGAAGAAATTAGGAAGGAAGGAAGAAATTAGGAAGGAAGAAAGGAAGGAAGGAAGGAAGGAAGGAAGGAAGGAAGGAAGGAAGGAAGAAACTAGGAAGGAAAGAAAGAAGAGAAAGAAGGAAGGAAGAAGGGAAGGAGAGGAGGAGGGAGGATAGGGCTGACAGGGCACTTACCAGAAAACCCAGTGAAAAACATATGAACAAGCTCACTCAGGAGGTCTCTTAAATTCCATTAATTTCCTCACATACTCATTACCAAGTCCTTTTTTTCCCCCTCTTGGCTGAAAATTTGAGGTAAGTTTCTTCTTTTTTTTTTTTTTTCTTTCTCCAGGACTATTGCTGGGGCTAGGTGGGTGCCTGCACTAATCCGCTGTTCCTGGTGGCCATTGTTTCCATTTTTTATTAGATTGGATTGAGAGATATTGAGAGGGGTGGGGGAGATAGAGATGGAGAAAGACAAGACACCACAGACCTGCTTCACCACTTGTGAGGTGACAACCTTCCTGTAGGTAGGGAACAAGGATCCTTATGTGAGTCCTTGTGCTTCATATTATGAGTTTAACCTGGTGTGCCCCCGCCCTGCCCCCTTGAGGTTATTTTCAATAGTAGTTTCCCTTTATACTTAAAATTATTTCCAAGTTTTCAAACAACACAAACTAACTGATTTTAATAAAGAGCATGTTATTAGGCAATATTCTTTCAGAAAACCATTTTTAAATAAACCACCAGGAATATATGACCAACAATACTCTCTATAATAGATTATTCCTTAAGTGTGAGGGCTATATAATTAAAGATTTTATTTAGAGATATAATTTAATGATCACCTGTGTGTTTGTATGAATAATGAATTTTAAATCTTACAGAATCTTTTATTCACCACCTTTTCCATTTGCTTTCTATACAATCAATCTGAATTAGTTGGATTCCTCCAGTTTTTTACTTTGCATACTCCTAAAACATTTGGCAATGTCAAGGAAAACTGTAAGTCACACAAAGTCATATTTTTCAAGAGCTAGTTTCCTTTCAAATGACTGAATTTTAGGTGCATCTGAATTAATTAGCAAAGTAATCAATTAGCATTTTCAGAAATAGCTGCTATAACTCAGGTTTGAATCTGGACCTTAACAGAATAGGGGAGACTTCAGCAATATTGTGATGTCTCCCCATTACCCCTAGTCTGTAGTCTTTTTCTTTGTATTCAAAAAAGTTGACCTGGACTGGTAAAAGCCTGGAAATGAATGTGAAAAGTGACTTTAAGAATACTGGAGTCTGTGTAAACTCTGAGTTCCTGTCATTCTGAGCTCGCAGTCCATGGTCATAGCTAGGCATATTCTAGACTGCGTTTTGATTTTAGGCTCACAAGAGCTTCTTCTTCTCCTTCTCCTTCTCCTTCTCCTTCTCCTTCTCCTTCTCCTTCTCCTTCTCCTTCTCCTTCTCCTTCTCCTTCTCCTTCTCCTTCTCCTTCTCCTTCTCCTCCTCCTTCCTCTTCCTCCTCCTCATCCTCCTCCTTCTTCCTCTCCTTCCTCTCCTCCCTCTCACTCTCACTCTTCTCCTTCTCCTCCTCCCTCTTCTACTCCTCCTTCTTCTTCTTTCTTCTTTTTGTAACTGAATAAGTGTCAGAGTGAGATCAAAAGGGTTCATCTATTGCCTTTCTGTGTACACACAAGACTATTACAGGTACAAGGATACATTTCATAAGCCTTTGAATGTTTGATGACCCCCCAGATAAATACATGGACTTAAGGTGTATGAACCCTAGCCCCCAGAACCTGTAAGTGTCTCCTTTGCATGGCAAATTACTTCACTGATGTAATAAAACTGATGGTTGTAAATTGAGAAGTTGTCAGTATGGGACTGCTGTAATAACCATGTTTGTTACAGAGAGAAGTCAAAGGATCAGGGTCAGTGCTAAGATATCATAAAAAGAAAGAAGAGATTGAGGTGAGGTCAGGAATGAGTAATAATGGGACATGGGCAAAACAGAGACATTGGAATGACAAGGAAATGAAGCATTCACTGGCTGACACCTTGGTCTTAGACATCTCAACATCAAAGCTAACCATATTTAATAGTAAAATATATGCTTAATGCACACTTTTATGTGCTTTTTGTTTGTTTATTTACCTTACTTTCTGAGCTTGTGGGAAATTGCTGAAATAGTAACAGGAAGTCAATTACTACTACATTTTATTGGTGAAAGTTTTAAAAATCAAAATGCAGGATTTAAAAAATATTATTGCAAAGGAGTATCTTTAAAATTGGGAAAAGATCTCTAACAACAAAATTGAAGTAGTCATAAACAAAAACATTAATATTCATAATTAAGCTCATTTTATGTCCTACACACATGTTAAATAGCTTAATTATAATAACATATAATTGAATTCTCACAGCCTTATTTGTTAAGAGTTAAGAGATATGAAAATGAGGTCCAGAGGGGAAATTAAACTGGTTCATAGGAGAGGTTTCAAATTCCCCTATTGCCTATTATTTTATACAAGTGGGCAGTGAGAATGAAACTTTTAAAAGACGTTCTGCTCTACAGTAAAGCACAAAATGATGAAAATTTTGTTGACATCTGCCACTTCAAGGTATATGGGTCTTCTCCTTTAATTATAGAACAACTTCAAGAATGACTATAACTATCTGATTGTAAAGTTCATTTCTAATGTATTATTCATATTAGAAACGGAACTGTTAGATAATTCTGATTTTTCTGAAACCACAAATCTGTTGTTGCAGACAGTTTTATGGCATATTGATGCTGCTTTAAAGTTCTTTCACAAAGGCATGCAGTTATTCCTTATAGTCACTTCAATATATGGGCTCTATTACAATGTAACTGTGTAAAACCATATTCTATATTCTGGCTTCTTAGATTTTCTTTACTCTTTTAGTGATGTTTTGTTTCAAATAACCCATACTGATAGCAATGTGATTCTCACTTGAGAGTAATCTGAAAAATCTCAGTATGAAAAGACCATTAAGAACCCCTTTTAGTCCAGCACTTCTATGAATGGGTGTGTTCATTCTGTAAAGTTCAAAGGTGGAGATGGAGCTTCTATAACTAAACTACAAATAAGATTTCACAACATAGGCTGTCATTTAAAAGTACATATTTTACTTTTCAAATAGTTTTTATCTTTTTGATTGATTTACTCTTATAGAGACAGAGAGATATCAAGAGAAAATTGGGAAATAAATAGGGGAAAAGAGAGAATATTGGGAGTCGGGCTGTAGCGCAGCGGGTTAAGCGCAGGTGGCGCAAAGCACAAGGACAGGCATAAGGATTCCGGTTCGAACCCCAGCTCCCCACCTGCAGGGGAGTCTTCACAGGCGGTGAAGCAGGTCTGCAGGTGTCTATCTTTCTCTCCTCCTCTCTGTCTTCCCCTCCTCTCCATTTCTCTCTGTCCTATCCAACAACAACAACAACAATAATAACTACAACAATAAAACAACAAGGGCAACAAAAGGGAATAAATAAAATAAATATTTAAAAAAAAAGAAAAAAAGAAAGAGAGAATATTTACTGTGCTACTTCACTGCTTCTGAGGCTTCCCTCCTTGAAACCTGGGGCTTGAACCAAGGTCCTGTGGATGGTAAAGTGAGCTCTTCTGGGCACATCATCACCCAGCCCCGAATGTTATCATAGGTAGTAGAAACTAATATATTCCTTTTTGGAAAATATTTCAAGGCTAATAAATAATCATCTGCACTAGACACTAAAATTTTCCATATGCATTTAGAATATGTACATGATTTTAATTTCATATATTAGTTTTCAATGAGAAGTAGAACTTTTGAGCTGACTGGACACTTTATTCAGCTTCTTAGAGTCTTCTCTACCAGGAAGAAGACTGGAGACAGATGGCCAATTGTTTGTTCTTTAGATCATCTTTTTTTCTAGATTCCATGTAGACAATCACTTTTCCTTAAACATGCAGTTTCCTCAGACAGATTCAGTACATTTATAGGAACACAGATTTTTTTAAGCATTATGATTCTAACCATGGTTCATCTGATTGGGCATTTGCATTTTCATAAGTTTTAATCAAAAACACTTGCATCTATTCTTTTCATAGGACACATTTCTTAAATGTTAGCCTCATCAGTATTGTTAATTCTCCTTAATCGGGGGATGGGAAGACAGTATCTATTAACCTGTTTAGGCTTCTCTTTCTCCCTACTTTTTCTCTATATTTTCCTTTACTCTTTACTCTGTGATTTTCTTCTAGTTCCCCTTTCTTTTTGATAGGAGACCATTTTTTTTAAACTGGATTATAAAACTGGTTATATAAAACATAAACATTAATATTATAAAATTATTAAGCATTTATTTCTATCTGAATTCCAACAAGGATTATAGCTCTAGTGCAGATATATTCTACATTTATTATCTTATGATTGTTTCCTTAAGTCATATAAAGAAGCTTTCTCTATAGGAATATATCATTTCCACATTATATATCCTCATTAACATCAAATTAATAGCCACTAAAGATCCCCTCTTCTTATTTCAACAGATTAAGTTGTGCTTTGCCACTGTTTTGTTTATTTATATAGAACACACAGGAATGAACCAAGGTTCTCAGATATGTGCAGTACTGCCAAGTGGCATCCATGCATGGATTAAAAAAAAATTCTCTATAGTTAAGGGAGTGGAAAGCAAGCAAAAGGAGGATGAGTAAGGGAGATATTAACACAATGCTCTTTATTCAAAGTTTCCTGTGCTGTTCATGGTGTCCCCATGTGTTTCTGGAGAACAATTCAAGGACCTGATACAATATAGTATTTGTATGTACTCTATTAACTAGCTATCTCCTGGCTCCAATATTATATTGGATTATTTTGGTACTATAGTAGGAAAGTAGGGATCATATATTCATTTAATTCACAATGTAATATAACAGAATCATGCATAATTTTGCAGACATGAAAGAGCAAGTCTGCAGTTGATAGGAGCTCATGGATAGTATGGTAGAGGAAAAAGAAAACCAAATGGTGTTGGTGATGACATAGCTGTATCAGAAAACCATACAAATTTTTTCTGTATCAGAACTCCTTGGTAGGCAAAATTAACCAGTACTACTTTATGCCATTAAATTAATTAAGTTCTAATATTTTATGGACAGAGTAGTTTGGAACTGAAAATACTGTAGTGAATCGTGATGTCACCTTGAAGCTAAAAATCACTTATAGAAAAGCAGTTGTGTAAATGTCCTGGGTTTGGGGGCCAGGCAGTGATGCACCTGGTTAAGTGCTCATATTACAGTGAACAAAAACCCAAGTTTAAGCCTCTGGTCCCCACCTGCAGGGTAAAGCTTCCCAAGTAGAGAAGAAGTGTTGCAGTTGTCTCTCTGTCTAGTTCCCTCTCTACCTTCTCCTCCTCTCACAATATCTCTCTATCTCTACCCAATAATATATATGTTTTTTAAAAGTCCAGGAATGTTACTTATTTAACACTACTGATTTCTTAATTTGTATTTGAAAAATTGGCATGCTACTGATTAAATTAATCCTTAACAGTGATTCTTGTTTTTCTGCCACAATGATATTTAGTCAAAGCTGTTACACTGAAAAAAAAGATAGCTTCAAATTACAAAGTACAACTTGAATTATGTGGGATAAAAATAAGTCCTCCTATAGCCATAATAATATATAACACTCACAAAAGGATATTTTTCTGAAACAAGCATAGTAAGAATATAGAATATAATTTGTTGGTAACTACAATAATGATATAGTTTCAAGATTGGAAATGTTAGAAAAATTACCAAAAAAAAAAAGTAAAACAAATGTTCATGCTAGGGAGAGAGAAAGTAAGAGTTGGGGTGCTGAGATAGCTCGCTTGGGGGGATCCCAGCTTTGTCATGTGCGCTATCCAAATTCAAGCCCCAGGCTTCCTGGCTCAGGGTAAGCTTCAGTATCACAGTTCCTCTGTGAGTATCTCTGTCTCTCTTCCTCTATTTAAAAACAAGCAGGATCTGAGTGGTTAAGTTACCTTGATTAAAAATAAAAGAGAGAGAGAGAGAGGAGAGAGAAAACAAGAATTTCTTTGAGGTAAGGAGAAAGGAAAATTTGATAAAAATGGACCGACCAGTCAACGCCCATGTTCAGCGGGGAAGCAATTACAGAAGCCAGACCTTCTACCTTCTGCAACCCACAATGACCCTGGGTCCATGCTCCCAGAGGCATAGAGAATGGGAAAGCTATCAGGGGAGGGGGTGGGATATGGAGATTGGGTGGTGGGAATTATGTGGAGTTGTACCCCTCCTACCCTATGGTTTTGTTAATTAATCCTTTCTTAAATAAAAAAATAAAAAAAAGAATTCACTTTATTATCTGTAGAGGCAAAATATAAACTTGGGAAAGATTGGGATTGTGTTTAAAAAGGTGGGTGTGTGTGTGTGTGTGGTGTAGACAGAACATTTCACAATTATATTTTCATAATTTCTAGGCAGCTTTTTTTGTTTTTGTCTCCAGGAATATTGCTGGGGCTTAGTGCCTGCACCATGAATCCACTGCTCCTGGAGGCCATTTTTCCCCCTTTGTTGTTGTCCTGGTTATTTTATAGTTTTTGTGGTTATTATAGTTGTTATTGATGTCGTTGTTGTTGGATATGACAGAGAGAAATGGAGAGAGGAGGGGAAGACAGAGAGGGGGAGAGAAAGACAGACACCTGCAGACCTGCTTCACCACCTGTGAAGAGACTCCCCTGCAGGTGGGGAATGGGGGCTCGAGCCAGGATCCTTAGGCAGGTCCTTGCGCTTTGCGCCATGTGCACTTAACCCACTGAGCTACCGCCCGACCCCCCTAGGCGACTTTATTTTCCTTTGTTACCAGGACTGTTGCTGAAGTTTGCTGCCTACATAATTTCACCTCTTCTGGCAGACCTTTCTTTCTTTTCACTAGAGGGTGAGAGACAGAGAGATAGGGAGAAAGAAGACAGAGACAGAAAAAAATACACTTGCAGTACTATTACATCCTTCATGAAGCTTAGCTCCTGCAGGTAGGAAGTCTTCATACATAGTCACATGTGCACTAACTGGGTACACTACCACTCAAATTCTTCAATCCACTATTAAAATTAGATAGAAACAGGCAGAAGGACAGACAACACAGCATCAGAACTCCCATTGATTCCATGGTACTTCTGTGTTTCTAGGGCTGGAACATGTGTCACAAGTATCAAAGTCACATGCCCTTCTTGTTATCTTTCAGGCTCCAAAGAGTCTTATATTAAATATACACTTATAGGGTCTGGGCGGTGGCACAGAGGGTTAAGCGCACATGACTCGAAGTACAAGCATCTGCTTAAGGATCCCTGTTTGAGCCGCTGGCTCCCCACCTGCAAGGGGGTCACTTCACAAGTGGTGAAGCAGGTCTGCAGGTGTCTATCTTTCTCTCTCCCTCACTGTCTTCTTCTTTCCTCTCAATTTCTCTCTGTCCTATAAAACAACAACAATAGCAATGGCAATAATAACAACAAGGGCAACAAAATGGGAAAAATGACCTCTAGGAGATGTGGATTTGTAGTTCAAGCACTGAGTCCCAGGGATAACACTGAAGGCAAAATAAATAAAAATAAATTTGTAAATTTGTGTTTTTATGATGATTCTAGTATGATTTGAGTATTAATGATGCAATCTTAATTATATAGGTCCATGCACCAATGTAATATGGTGTATATTTATTAGATTGATTATCCTATGCTTTAATATTAGAATGACAGAGAATAGGATATTTCCAAGGACATGAGACTAGATACTACTCAGAGAAACAATAAATTCATGGAAACTGTCTGCTTTCATATGCATAAAATGATTTTTGAGAGGTGGGAGAGGTTATCTGTCTAAGTGGTGAATAGTGTGTTTTAATATTTAAAAAAATGCAAACCATAAGCCTAAACCACAGGTGAAATTATATCTGTCCATGCAGTCTGCATCTGAAAGGCTTTTATGAATGATTAGAACCAAGAATTAATTTCAGTACCAAGTCATCTAGGACGATTAAATAAAGTCAGAAACTAACTCTGTCGGAGGAAGTATGTATAGAGTCAGATTTAAGTCATGGAAAAAAACATCTAAGTGGGAG
Organism: Erinaceus europaeus; assembly: GCF_950295315.1. NCBI lineage: Eukaryota > Metazoa > Chordata > Mammalia > Eulipotyphla > Erinaceidae > Erinaceus > Erinaceus europaeus. Next base: position 86,015,408 of record NC_080164.1, on the reverse strand, counting down.
CTCATGACGTGATCTTAAAGATGATGTAGGGAAATCAGAAGAATAGGAACTACTCAGACAAAATGTCTACTCAAATGTAATTTGAAACCAGGAATCAATGCTAGTAAGTACTTATGACATCTGGGTACATGTGAAGAGAAAAACAAAGATGAAACTTTGGTCACATGTGTACTTCCTGGGTACACTACCACGCAAATTCTTCATGCATAGGAATGTATACCAAAGTACAGATCTTAGACAGTGAAGAGGACTGCTTTCTGGGATTACATATGAGACAATTAGCAAGATCTGCTCAGTGATTAAGTTGTACTGATATTCTTCAGCTAGGAACAATCCATTACCAACTGTTTGGTTTCTCTTCACTGGAAATTTTTCACCTCTTTGTCATATTTATGCTTGATTACATATTCTCCATTATAGTTCATAAAAATTGCTTACGTATTAACTGAATTCTCAATATTATATATTTGAAAATGTTCTGAAGGTTAAGATTGTTTTATTCTGAATTGAATTCCCTAAACAACTAATTTATATATTTAATAGCTTTTTAGATATTCTCAGGAGTTAAAGTATTAGAAAGCAGTTGACTGGGTTAAACTGTATAGATGTCATTATGAATAAAGCTGTGGAAAAGAGTGATTCAAACACTTTTTGAATGCTGTCCATGGTGCTGAATATGCATTTAGCTAGGCTTGTTTCTGTTCTTGGTGAGCTCATATATTTAATCTTATGTATCTATTAAACATATTGTTGGGACATTTCCATGGGTAAATTTCCATACCTGAAGAGAACTTAACTGATCTAATGTACCTAAAATTAGTAAGAGAAGGGCTGAGGAGAGAGCATAATGGCTATGCAAAAAATCATATATATATATATATATATATATGTATATATGCATATGTATGTGTGTGTGTATCTATGTGATTTAACAATATTTTACAGAATTACCAGGTTTCAGAAATACTGTCACACTTGGTTCATGTAAATTACCATGTTCCTTATCAAATCTCTGTGCAATTCCTAAGATGTTTATCTTAGTTCTTACATTTCTTTTTTTTTTTTTTTTGCAGTTTTTTAATTTTTTTTTATTTAAGAAAGGATTGATTAACAAAACCATAGGGTAAGAGGGGTACAATTCCACACAATTCCCACCACCCAATCTCCATATCCCACCCCCTCCCTTGATAGCTTTCCCATTCTCTATCCCTCTGGGAGCATGGACCCAGGGTCATTGTGGGTTGCAGAAGGTAGAAGGTCTGGCTTCTGTAATTGCTTCCCCGATGAACATGGGCCTTGACTGGTCGGTCCATACTCCCAGTGTGCCTCTCTCTTTCCCTAGTAGGGTGGGTCTCTGGGGAAGCAGAGCTGCAGGACACATTGGTGGGGTCTTCAGTCCAGGGAAGACTGGCTGGCATCCTAATGACATCTGGAACCTGATGACTGAAAAGAGAGTTAACATACGAAGCCAAACAAATTATTGAGCAATCATGGACCCAAAGCTTGGAATACTGGAGAGAAAGTTAGGGGGATACTCACTGCAAACTCTAGTGTACTTCTGCTTTCAGGTATATATTTTGCAGTAGTTTATGCAGACTCTCTCAAAAGCCAAGACCAAGTAGATCAGAAGCAACCAATAGCACAGCTATATACAAGATACTGGGTACTGTACAGCAAACCCTAACAAAAGGACTTCTCAAAGTTTGCCCAATTACCAAATAATGTGATGATAACATTAACTATCGATTGTCTTTTGGAACCCTAAGACAGCAGGAACCTCACATCTCCATTATAGAGCCTCTACTTCCCCCAGTCCTGGAACCCTTGGATAGGGCCCACTTTCCCATATGCCTCTCCCAATTCATATCAAATAATATTGCATCTGCCGATCACAACCTAACCAACACAACGATTGCCACCTCAACTTGCTTCACTTCAGACTGTGTCCAGAGACTTCACGTGTGGAATGACAACCCTTCAGCTTCATTACTCGGGTGAGTTCTTACATTTCACAAGAGACAGTCTGGTTATATTTTTTCTTTTCTTCTGTTTTCCTTTCTTTTTATCACAATAATTTTGAGTCTATACTTCCACATCATAACATGACAAATTTACTCCTAAGGAAAAAAAAAAAAAGAAACTTTTCTGAAACAAAAATGGGACTTACTGACTAACCTTCTTTATTTGGCCTCATTGTAGATCACCGCTTGATCCAAGGGATCATGTTGTAAATGTTGTGCAAGAGCATGTTTACTAACTTCCTCTGTCTGATGCTACATGGACTAAATTTAGATAAAAAACAAAACAAAACAAAACAAACAAGCAAACAAACAAAAAACCACTAATACAGCCTGAAATGCACCTGGGAAGAGGTGTAATTCTTGGAAGTAAATACTCATCATTATAATAAATGTAGTGTTCTTGTCCTCACATAATGAGTTGATTCAATTATGTAACAGAAATCTTACAATATACTAAGAATGTAAAATTTTGTAAAATTTGAACAGACCTTGAATAGTATTCTACTGTATTTGTTACATTAATAATAAAATGTCTAATAGATTATATTACATTTGAAAACACTTTACTTGATAGTTTTAATATATATATATATATATATATATATATATATATATATATATATATATATGGAATTTTTTTCCACCAGGTTTATTCCTGGGGCTTAGTACAGACACTGTGAATCCACAGCTCACTGCAGCCATTTTTTCTACCTTTCTTATTTTTTATTTAAAAGGACAGAAAGATATTAATTAAGGAGGGGAGGTAGAGAGGGAGAGAGAAAGATACCTGCAGATCTGCTTAACCACTTATGAATAGTCCCCCTTGCAGGTGGGGAACCAAGGCTTAAACTCTGGTCCTTGCTCATAGTAATATGTATGCTTAACTGGGTGCACTACAACCGCCCCACTGCCTTTGCTTTTTAAGGGTGATACATACACAGGAGAATACATTTTAATTAAATTTATTTATTGAATAGAGGTAGTCATAAATTGAGAGGGTAGGGGAGATAGAGAGGAAGAAAGATAAAGAGGCACCTGCAACACTGTTTCACCACTTGTAAAGCTTGCCTCTTGCAGGTGGGGACAGGGGGCTCAAACCTGAACCCTTGTACACTGTAGTGTGCTCAGTCACTTTGCACCACTTGCATCAGCCCCAGGAGAATGTATTTAAGGTAGTTGTTAAAACTAATAATAGTTCTACATACAAAGAGAGATTTTTTTCATGTTTACATATAGGATGATTATATACTGTTAAAAAGTCAGTTCTTCCAAGTTCGATTTATAGATTCAATAGAATTCCAGTTAAACTCCCAGAAAATTACTTTGTAGATATTAAACATTGATTCCAGAGTTTATATACCAAAGCAAAAGACTCAGAATCAGAATGTAATACTAACAGAAATTAAGAAGTCACTGGTAATATCTTTATGCTATGGGAATCCTGCTACTTCTTTATAGAACACGTTTTATTTTATTTTATATATTTTTTTATTTATTCCCTTTTGTTGCCCTTGTTTTATTGTTATAATTGTTGTTGTTGATGTAATCGTTGTTGGATAGGACAGAGAGAAATGGAGAGAGGAGGGGAAACAGAGAAGGGGAGAGAGAGACTCCTGCAGACCTGCTTCACTGGTTGCAAAGTGACTCCCCTGCAGGTGGGGAGCCAGAGGTTTGAACCGGGATCCTTCCACCAGTCCTTGTGCTTTGTGCCGCCTGTGCTTAACCTGCTGCTGCGCTACCGCCCTATTCCCAGAACATGTTTTATATATGACACTTCTGCTGTGACCATGGTTACATTTCGTGAGTTTGGGGCATCAGTTCAGCCCTACTCCTGGGTATTTATGTGTACCTGTACCTCTCTGTGCCTGTATGTAAATCTACTTATATGTGCATCTGTAAATCTGCATCTATGGCTTTAACTGTACTTGTAGCTCTAGCTGTCTAGATAAAAAATGGAAAGATGCTTGGAAACTGGGATTTGACATCCCTGAAAAGAAGACTATACACATAATTTTGAAGAATGTATCAAGGAATGTAAAAACTGCTTAGAAAAAATGGAGTATGTGTGTGTGGGGGGTGAGAGTCCAGGTCCTGGAAAAGGATGACAGAGGACCTAGTGGGGGTTGTATTGTTATGTGGAAAACTGAGAAATGTTATGCATGTACAAACTATTGTATTTACTGTCAACTGTAAAACATAAAAAAAAGACAGACAGAAAAAAGGAGTGTGAAAGAAAAGAGAAAGCTGGATATTCCATATAGCATCATAGCTGTTTCCATCCCGTTTTCTTATGAATATATTATTGTAGTAGAAAATTATCTTTCCACATTGCTGAAATCAGAATACTAATCTGGAAGTGTTTTATTCGAAACATATATTTCAAAACACAAAGCAACATGTAGTATAAAATGAAAAATTTGCAAATATATTTCTTTCGTATTAAACAGTTGAGATCTGTGCTTCTGTGGCCTGTAACAAAATTCTATATTAATTGATTCAATCGGTGATATCTCTTGGATTCTATCAGATTGGAGCAATTAGTTCCAACTAGTGTGTTTATTGACTAAGTTGGATGGGATTTTGTGAATGGGATGGCCAGAAAGGATAATCCCCTTATCTCCACTGCTGCTGATCTCTTCAGAAAAGGAAGATTGAAACACATTGACAAAAATCTGTAGGGAAAATTCACTACCATTTGCCCTGATTTGCTGCATCACATGCAGAAGTCTGCCTTCTGTAGAAATCATGGCTCTCTTAGAGTCCTAAGAAATGCTAATTCTACTTATTATCATAAGCAAAAGCTTTTCAAGGGCTCTGGTGCATATTTATTTATTTATTTACTTATTTATTCATTCATTCATATTTACTAAGTGTAGACTACCAAGTACTTGATGTTCCATATGAATTGTACTTTAATGAAATTTGCACAAAATTTTCTGTGCCTACACAATCCCCTCTAGTTTAATATTCAATAGCTCTGCTTCTTCCTTTTCTTTATTTCTAATCAAGAAGATATAATTCTTATACACCCATGGTTTAAAGAAATATATTTTAAGTCAACATTTAGATTTACTTTAAATAACAAAGGACCTGTATCTTTATTAAATTATTAAAAAAACTCCAAAAAAGGAATGGGACTACACTATTAATTTTTTTCTTGATATGAGTTTATACCTCTTACTGATGCTTGAAGGTTACAGCTTCATTGATTCATTTCAAGAGATTTGATGATTTAATATTCTATACCCAAATGATATTTTAAAGTATCTTATTTATTTATTGGATAGAGACCATTAGAAACCAAGAGGGAAGGAGGTGATAGGGAGAGAGACAGAGAGACAACTGCAGACCTGCTTCACAACTTGTGAAGCCTCCCTCTGTAAGTGGGGACCAGGGATTTGAACTTGGATCCTTATGCATTGTAGCATGTGTGTTCAACAGTGTGTGCCACCACCTGTCCCCAAAATTATATTTTAGATAATAAAATAATTCAAACTTTAGTTGGCATATTAAAGTCAGATCTATGACCTTAATTAAACAATTTAATTAAAGTCTCCAAAAACCAATATATACTGATACACTGACTAGAAAATGAAATCAAAAGAAGTAGTATTTACTAAAATGAAAATAGTTTCTTTTGGGAATATGCAATTTACAAACGCAATCATCACTCAGAATATCATAATGTAAGTATGATTTTCTTTAAACTTTGGCAGCTTAAGCAATTATATATAGATGTGATATGTATTATATTTACATTGGGTGTACCAATACCTTTACATATATTACAGTTTTATATATTCTGAGATATTTAGAGAACAGTAATTTGGGAACTAGCAAGTATATATATGTATGTATATTTATGTAAATAAATATATATGTATGACACCTAGAAGCAACCTATTAATCCAAAGTGGTGAAACTATTATCTACATGTGACTTTTCAGCAATCAATTATTGTATGTGTTAGTATTGAATAAAATTATTATAATACATTCTAAAAAATTATATCAAGCTACGTTTTGGAAAGAATTTATGTGTGAATGGAGAAGAGATCAATTTGTTTTATACTCTTTATGCTTTTATGTGTTCTTATTTTGTTCTCCCCACCATGAGGGTATATTTATTTTGTAAGTACAAGTCAAACTTTAAGTGAAAACACACAAAAAGGTAGAATGCTTCTATTTCATTTCTGAACAAGTTGAGAAACAAACCAATAAGTAAATAAATGGTGTATTTAAAGAGTAATGCACAAGCAAAAAAAAAAAAATCAAGTTTAAATCCAACGATAGTGTATATTTTCTGCACTGTTGAATTTGTTTTTTTAAAGAGATATGTTAAAATGGAGCTGTCACCATTCAAAAATACAAGAAAAAAGTTTTTTTTTTCCTTTTCAAAATATTTAGTCTCTATGATTCATGAGGGGACCAAGTAAATCATGGCTTCTTCAAGTGCAAAGATCGAAACCAATTACCATTAGTGACCACCAGGTGCAGCCGATCCTTTCTGTCCTGTTGCCTGAATCTCAATGATCTCCCAAGTGTGCCCATGCAATTTAACAGAAAGATCAATATACCACAGCAGTTAGCAGCAGCTCTCTTGAAATACTTCACAAAACAGGCTACATTTCTCTACTGAATAAATGTCAAAACATTCCAACAGCTACAATTCTTGGGAGAAATCGTTCCTCTGAAACATTATTGACATACTTTAACCCACATTTCCCGCTGCTTCAGGCCGCCTACTGGACAGTCAATTCTGATTTGGCAAAAGCCACATCGACATGTGTCCCCTGATGGCTTGCTAGGTTGCGTGGAAGATATCAGAATCTGGTAGATAGGTCTTAGGTTCAAAGGTCAATAGTCTAACACGCCCAAGGTCAAGGTGATGGCAACTTTTCTCCAGGGACTTGCCTTCATCTCTAAAATGGCCTTGACATCAATCAATATTATCACAGAGCTTGCTGTTCTAAGCATAAAACACACCCTGATCTAAATGATTCTAAGTTACCGCTGCCAGACTGAAAGCTGAAAAGACATGTAGGCCTACAGTAGAATACACATATTTATAATTTAATGAATTTTGTAAACCCAGAAGTGATTGAGAATTTTTAAATATACCTGTATATAGATATTTTCAAATTCATGTACACAGATTACACACACACACACACACACACACACACACATTATACATTTATATACCTCTCTCTAGAGGAGACAGAATTCAATACAGTTTTCTTTCAGTGGGTTGTATTTGGTTGTCTTACACCATACTCACTTCGCAACTCAGATGTTTTAATTATCATATAATTCTCTAATATGCTTGAAAAATTCTTTGTAGTTGCATGAAAGTTCAATCAGAAATGAGCATTTCCTTTGACATTTTTTCTTTTCTGTGTTGTTTTCTGTTAAACTCCTCTTACCTTTAGTCTTTCTATGAATCAATTTATTATAAAATGTAAACATCACCTGGGTAATACAGAAATAATTTAATGTCTCTGAAAACAGAAAACGATTTGTTTAACTTAAGCTTTATGCTGTTGTTTACAAAACTAAGTGATCAATTTGTCAAAATGTGTTCTTTGTTCTGGAATCCTAAATAGATGACCCACAGGACTCTCACCTCATCAGTGCTATTTGGAAATAAACCTTATTGTTAGCTAACCAGATTAAACTGTGATTTCCAACTAGAGATTGTTAGTTTTATCAATTAAGAAAGTTAAACTTAACAGATAGGTTGAATCAACAACTAAGTTTAGTTTTTCACACAAATTTGACTGTGTTCTATAGTTAATATAGCTCTTGTGTAGAGATAGTATCTAAACTTAACACAGGATAAATTAATAAAAAGCAAATATCTCTACCAAAAAATGTCACTAAAAAGTATTTTGAAAGAAATTTTGTTTCTGATTTTGCACTATGGAAAACATATGCTATATTTATGTTATATTCACTATGACTACTACTACTCACAATTATATCTGAATTTGTTCCCCAAAATTTAGCAGCCATTTCTTAAATATTAGTTTTATATTTTCCAGTTAATTGTCATGTTATTTTATTTTTATTTATTTATTTATTTTTATTTTTTATTGATAAAATGGCAATTCTGATAAAACCATAGGATAAGAGGGGTACAATTCCACACAATCTGCACCACCAGAACTCCATATCCTATCCTCTCCCCTGATGACTTGTCTATTCTTTAAAACCCTTTGGGAACATGGACCCAGTTACATTATGGGGTGCAAAAGGTGGAAGGTTTGGCTTCTGAAATTGCTTTCCTGTTGAATATGAGCGTTGACAGGTTGATCCATATTCCTAGCCTGTCACTCTTTCCCTAGTGGGGTAGTGGGGCAGGGATCTGGGGACGTGGGGATCCAGGACACATTGGTGGGGTCATCTGCCCTGGGAAGTCTGGTTGGCATCATGGTAGCATCTGGAACCTGGTGGCTGAAAAAGAGTTAAGATAGAAAGCAGGGCAAATGCTTTCATGAACCCAAAGGCAAGAATATTTTATTTTTTAAGAATCAGAATATTATTGTGCATTTGATGCACAATAAAGACTTTGGAACAGATAATCTTTGTGTGTGCATGTGTGTGTGTATTTGTGTGTGTGTCAGTGTGTGTGTGTGTGTGTGTGTGCATGTGTGTGATATTTAATATTGATTTACAAAATTACAAGATAACAGGAGTACAACTGTTACCACCACCAGAGGACTGTGTCCCCATTCCCTCCACTGGAAACTGCAGTGGTTCTCCCAAGATCACAGCTATGGGTTGACAACTATTTCTCTGACTATCCATCTACCTATATATATTTGTGCCCATTTTTTCTACGGCCCTATCTTCTCTTCCTTTCTAAGTCAGTCCTACACTTATTACTACTTCTGAGTTTCTTTCTTTCTTTCTTTCTTTCTTTCTTTCTTTCTTTCTTTCTTTCTTTCTTTCTTTCTTTCTTTTCTTCCTTTCTTCCTTCCTTCCTTCCTTTTTCCTCTTCTCTCTGGGTCCTGATGAAATTTACATGTAATTTTGTTAAATAGATGTTTTTCTATGTTTTATATCTGAAAGGTTAAGAAATCATTTCACAGTTGGGTTACAAGCCTATGACTGTCAGAATTCAAAGTCCGTATATATATTTTTTCTTTATTGGGGGGATTAACGGTTTACAGTCAACAGTAAAATAGAATAGTTTGTACATGTGTAATATATCTCAGTTCTCCATGTAACAATTGAATCCCCTCTAGGTCCCTCTTCACCATCATGTTCCAGCACCTGAATCCTCCCTATCCACCCCAGTCTTTTACTTTGGGGCAACACATCATGAAGCCCATGTTTTTGTTCAATAAAACATTCTAATATCCAAAAAGCATACCAAACAGCAAAATATGTCATTGGGAGGGGGAGGATTCTAATTCAAAGGTTTTTTATTTATTTATTTGTTTATTTTTTATTTTGTAGGTTTGGAAATGATATCAAGCTCAGCACAGTCATTTTTGGCTAATGAGTCTCCTCCAGATTTTTTTTTTTTTTCTATTCTTCCAGGGTTATCACTGGGGCTTGGTGCTTGCACTATGAACCCACTGGTCCTGTGCTATTTATTTATTTATTTATTTATTTGTTTGTTTGTTTGTATAGAGAAGAGATAAATTGAGAGAGGAGGGGAAAAATAGAGAGGGAGAGAGAAAGATACACACCTCTAGACCTGCTTTACTACTTGTGAAGCAACCCTCCCTGCAGGTAGGGAGACGGGGGCTTGAACTAGGATCCTTGAATAGGTCCTTGCACTTAGAATTATGTGTGCTTAACCCTGTACGCTACTGCCTCACTCCCTTGCAGAAATATTTTATAAAGTTAAAGGGATAGAAAGGCTTTTGGTTTTAACTAGCATGACAGTATTCAATTACTACTACAATTAATGTTTCATGACAATTCCAATTAGTCATATATTTAAAAATAACTTGCAACTGATGGCAAAAATTTGAGAGGTAAAACCTCTTTTTTTTCTGAGTTAGAACCTCATGAGTGCATAATGTCACTGTTCTTAAAGTACTTTTTTATTCAGACGTAACGAGAAATAAGGATGAGACATTACTTTACCTCGTATGTGGTCTGTGGCTTGAGTCTAAGTCCTGTACTCAGCCCAATGTGCTCTCTCTTTAGTCAGGTCAGGAAAAGAAAACTACAGAGAAACAAGTGGTCTGTACACCAATGAATGTTGAAGTTATACTTTGATCTTTCTCTCTCTCTCTCTCTCTTTTGTAGCTCTTAGAAAAAATAAAATGAAAAACTGGACAAGAAAGATTATCTAAAGTGTATACATGAGACCTTGAGGTCTTGATTATTACACAGATAGTCCTGCTTCATATTTTACTGTTTTTCAGCCACCAAGTTCCAGATGCTACTATGATTCAATCCTAACTTCCATGGGCAGATGACCTCACCAATGTGTACTGGAACCAGAGCCCTACCCCACAAGGAAAAGATAGAAACAGGCTGGGGGTATGGTGTCACCTGCCAATGTCCATGTTTGTCTGAGAAGCAATTACAGAAGCCAGACCTTCCACCTTCTGCACCTCATGAGGAATTTTGGTCCATACCCCCAGAGGAATAAAGAATAGGGAATCACCCAATGGAGGGGATGGGATACAAAGCTCTGGTGCTGGTAATTGTATGGAACTGTACCCTTGTTAGCCTACAATCTTGTTGATAATTATTAAATCACAAATAAATAATAATATTAACTTGTAGACCAATTGGGTAATAAGAATATGTTTTTGGAGAATTATGTTGAACATATTCCATATTTGATTTTAAAGACATTTCTTATCATTATCATCTGTTATACCAAAATCCAAGTAAAATATTTCTCTGAGGAAAAGTTTATTTTTATGGAAATACAGAGAGGGTTGGGAGGTAGCACAGTGGGATAAGTACACCTGGCACAAAGTGCAAGGACCAGAGTAAGGATCCCCGTTTGAGCCCCCGGCTCCCCACTTGCAGGGGGGTTGCTTCACAAGTGGTAAAGCAGGTGTCTTTCTCTCCCCTCTATGTCTTCCCCTTCTCTCTCGATTTCTCTCTGGCCTACTCAACAACAATGACATCAACAACAACAACTATAATAACCACAATAATGATAAAACAACCAGGGCAACAACAAAAATAACTTTTGAGCACTTTTTATCTGACCTTTTGCTTTTCCAATACAGTGACAGGTGTGCCCTTTTGAGTCTTCCCAAACCAAGTGAGATTCACCTTAGGAGCAGCCAGAAGGGAGCTCTTTAGAAAAGAAGATTGTCAGGTCCAACCACATATATTTTCATATTGATATTGCTGGGAATGTATCCTGAATTCTGATGAATTATAATTTTCATATATTTCTCTTTATGCTCTCATTATTACTTAGGAATATATAAATAGCAAGGAAATATAAATAGCAACACAAAGTTGCATTTATTTCTCGTCAAGAGCAGAGATGCAGAGAAAAGTCAGGGTTTTCTATTTTTGTTTTTCAAATATCAATTTACTCCTCCACATTCTCCAGAACTATTTTTGTCTTCATCATTATACTGTCAGATGCACAAAACTAAACCTCATGGTATTCTCTTAAGAGGTTACTTATAAATATGTAGGCAAAGGCCTATCCGTTAGTGACCTCTGCCCTCTGTAATCCTGACAAACATAACTGTTGGTTTGCTTATTAATTTCTGAAGAATAAATAAAAATGAGAAATGAGATGTTTGATCATATCCTTGTCAGGATCATTTCACTAAACAGAATTTTTCAAGTAATTGAAATCATTCACTAAATCCCATGAAGAATTAGTGTCTCTTATATTAGTTAATATTAAAATAAAATGTGTTTTTTTCCTGAAGAATTTATTGGCTGATAATTATGTTCATTCTTGACTGACACTTAAAAGATGAATTCTTTCTCAGGTGCACATTTTTCTTGAACACACGTTAAATGCAGTTTGAGAAGTACAAAGGCCAAGGAAAAACAATATTTCCAAAATTTTAAAGCACCCCTTACCCGTTTTCTACTGTTGCAGGGGCTTCACTACTCTAATTCAACTTTTACAGATAGAAAGGGAGAGTGAGAGACTGACGAAGAAAGATAATTTGTTTTTTTTGCCTCCATGGTTATCGCTGGGGCTCAGTGCCAGCACTGCTCCTGGAGGTTATTTTTCCCATTTCGTTGCCCTTGTTGTGGTTGTTACTGTTATAGCTGTTGTTGTTGGATAGGGCAGAGAGAAATCGAGAGAGGAGGGGAAAACAGAGAAAAGGAAAGAAAGATAGACACCTGCAGACCTGCTTCACCTCTTGCAAAGCGGACCCCCCTGCAGGTGGGGAGCCGGGGGCTTGAACCAGAATCCTTATGCGGGTCCTTGCACCTTGTGCCATATGCACTTAACCCACTGTGCTACTGCCTAGCTCCTGGAAATCTTTACAATAACAAAACTTTCTCCAGTGTGGTGGGTGCCTAAGTTGAACCTGGGTTATGTGCACGACAAAGCAGGTGCACTGCCTAGATGAACTAACCCATTGTTCAATCTTCCTGTTATATTTTGTTCCAATATTTGAACAAAATATTCTAATATCTGTCTGGCACTAGATGCTGTAATGAGCTATCTAACTTGGCTGCTTCTTGCAACCTAGATTCTGTACATAATGTAGAGTAGTTTATAATGTTTATTTACCTTGCAGACTATTTCATACTTTATTGCCCCTACTCCATCCTATTGCTATACATGTATTAATATTTTTCTTGTGTTTTCCTGTTTAATTTTTAGTTTGTCTTTATAAATGTTAACAAAAATAAAAACAGCCTATTTATATAAAGAAGCAATTTATTAGAAATGAGAGATCATGACAGTCCAAGGACTGTGACTACCTTTTAAGGGCAAGATAAACAATTTGAGGAGAAAATTGAGTAGATACCTATCCCTTTCCCTGTTCTCTTAGAAAGACTCATAAAGTAAGGCCATACAGCCTAGTTGTCTTGAGACCTCCCAGTTTTCACTTGTGGATCTGGAATAATTATTAATAGTTCCCGCTGCCTTTAATTTTCAAAAATACTCAATCTTGAAGCATTAACTAAATAACCTGGTCACCATACAAAAAGACATAATGTTATGAAAGTACATAAAAGAGAGGTTGCCAGAGGCTCTGCGTACCTGTTCTCAGGCTCTCTGACCTTTCACCTTCTAGAATACTGGAAACAAAGAACCTGTGTTTGAACTCCTGTCTCTTCACTGCAGGGGAAACACTTCATACTTTGTGAATCAGGTCTGCAGAAGTCTATCTTTCTCTCCCCCTCTCTACCTCCCCTTTATCTTGCAATTTCTCTCTGTCCTATCTAAGAAAATGGGGAAAATGGGCACCAGGAGCAGTGGATTCATAGTGCAGGCACCGATAAGCACGGAGGCAAAAAACAAACAAACAAAAGACGATCATGCCAGGAAAGTCTCCATCTTGGCTCAGCCCCTTGAGCCAGCTATTTTCATGAGAGAGAGAGTAGTAGTAGAACAATGCTTAAGGCGATGCCTTGAAACCTCAGGTATGAAAGTCTGAGACTATTACTGCATTGTCTCATTGACTCACTCTACTCTTAACTATCATGATTTCTGATGTGAAATCCAATATAATTCATATCTAAGTAAGGAATAAGAAAGACTTTTTTGTATCTTTCAAGATATTTCATTTCTTTTTGCTATTCATTTATTTATTTGAAGTTTGATTATAACATATACTTAGGTGTGAAAATTTCAGTTTTATTTTGATTCTTTTTTTTCTAATTTTTTAAAAAATATTTATTTGGGTCAGAGAAGGTGGATTCATTTTCTTGATGGCTGCATAGTATTCCATTGTGTATATATACCACAACTTTTTCAGCCATTCATCTGTTGTTGGGCACCTGGGTTGCTTCCAGGTCTTAGCTATTATGAATTGTGCTGCTATGAACATAGGAGTACACACCTCTTTTTGGTTGGGTGTTATGGAGTCCTTGGGGTATAACCCCAGGACAAATTACTGGACCCATCTTGAACAGAGCTGGAGGGAGTTATGTTGAGTGAGCTAAGTCAGAAAGATAAAGATGAGTATGGGATGATCCGACTCATCAACAGAAGTTGAGTAAGAAGATCTGAAAGGGAAACTAAAAGCAGGACCTGACCGGATTGTAAGTAGGGCACCAAAATAAAACCCTGTGGTGAGGGGTAGACATGCAGCTTCCTGGGCCAGTGGGGGGTGGGAGTGGGTGGGAGGGATGGGTCATAGTCTTCTGGTGGTGGGAATGGTGTTTATGTACACTCCTAGTAAAATGTAGTCATATAAATTACTAGTTAATTAATATTAGAGGGGCGAAATCAATTGTATGTCTCAAAGTTTTTCAAAACACAAACTGAATCTTTTTACTATGTAGGCTGTGTATTTGATATGCAGACTCTCTCAAAAGCCTAGACCAAGTAGATCAGAAGCAACCAATAGCATAGCTATACACAAGATACTGGGTACCGTACTGCAAACCCTAACAAAAGGACGTTTCAAAGTTAACTCAATTACCAAATAATGTGATGATAACATTAACTATCGATTGTCTTTTGGAACCCTAAGACAGCAGGAACCTCACATCTCCACTATAGAGCCTCTACTTCCCCCAGTCCTGGAACCCTTGGATAGGGCCCACTTTCCCATATGCCTCTCCCAATCCATATCAAATAATATTGCATCTGACGATCACAACCTAACCAACGCAACGATTGCCACCTCAACATGCTTCACTTCAGACTGTGTCCAGAGTCTTCACGTGTGGAATGACAACGCTTCAGCTTCATTACTCGGGTGAGACCTTTCTTTTCATGGTATACTCTGATTCCATCTCAGGTGGTTCACTTTCTAACGGGGTCCCAAAACCTAGATATACACCCTTTTCTGTGAGAGAGAGCATATGTTCACACGTATCCGTAAACTACTGCAAAATATATACCTGAAAGCAGAAGTACACTAGAGTTTGCAGTGAGTACCTCCCTAACACTTCCTCTCCACTATTCCAAGCTTTGGGTCCATGATTGCTCAACAATTTGTTTGGCCTTGTATGTTAACTCTCTTTTCAGTCATCAGTTTCCAGATGTCATTAGGATGCTGGCCAGGCTTCCCTGGACTGAAGACCCCACCAATGTGTCCTGGAGCTCCGCTTCCCCAGAGACCCACCCTACTAGGGAAAGAGAGAGGCACACTGGGAGTATGGACTGGCCAGGCAACGTCCATGTTCAGCGGGGAAGCAATTACAGAAGCCAGACCTTCTACCTTCTGCAACCCACAATGACCCTGAGTCCATGCTCCCAGAGGGACAGAGAATGGGAAAGCTATCAGGGGAGGGGGTGTGATATGGAGATTGGGTGGTGGGAATTGTGTGGAGTTGTACCCCTCCTACCCTATGGTTTTGTTAATTTATCCTTTCTTAAATAAAAAAGAAAAAATTATTTATCTATTTTTCCTTCTGTTGCCCTTGTTGTTTTTTATTGTTGTAGTTATTATTGTTGTTGTTATTGATATCATCATTGTTAGATAGGAAAGAGAGAAATGGAGAGAGGAGGAGAAGACAGAGGGGGAGAGAAAGGTAGACACTGCAGACCTGCTTCACTGCCTGTGAAGTGACTTCCCTGTGGTTGGGGAGCTGGGGGCTAGAACCAGATCCTTATGCTGGTCCTTGCACTTAACCCACTGTGCTACCACCCAACTCCCTTTTTTTGATTCTATATCATCATGTATTTGTAGTTTACTTTCTGTCACTAGTTTTATAAAAGTATCAGTCATTTTTACTTCAATTACTTTGTATATGCTAAATTATCCCTAACTTCATGTCTGCTTTGTTCTTATTTTTATGCATTTTTATCTTCATTTGAATTTGGAAAGTTTCTATTGATCTGTCTTAAAGTTCACTCATTTTTAATTCAGTTTGTCCTATTGAGTTAACTGATATGCCCTTCAAAGACGTAGGATTCTCTGGAGAGGGTAGGATAACTGGCACATCACTGAAAGGGTGAATAGGGGGTGGTCAAGGTGACACCCAAAAAGATGGCAAACAGAGACCAAATGGACAAAGAAAGGAAACTCTTTGGATTCACTATTTCTGAACTCACCAACCCCCCCCCCCCCACCCCAGAAGGGCTGGCTAGCTGATCATAGCAGGCTTTCTGCAGAGATATTTTCCTTACCAAGATTCCTGGCACAACAGTGGTGTCACTCCAAACCTTTTTTTTTTTATCTTTCTTTTCCTTTTCCTTTATTTTATTTTTTTTGCTTGGCTGGAGATCTATTTGAGTGACAAAATACTTGATCAATCAGAGTCCCAGCCATGCTTGGGAAAGACTACCTGGAGGGTTTTTTTTTTCTTTTTCTTTTTGATACTTCTTATAATTGGTAGTCTTTGTTCAGGCTGCATGCAGCCAATTTGAAGTAGTCTAACCTGCGGACTTGACTGTTAGGGTTTTTTTTCTATCTTATTTTATTATTACTATTATTATATACGTGTGTCTCTTTTCTCTCCTCTTCCTTCTCTTCAGGTTGACCTAACTTAATTGCTGTTGCCTTTTACATTGATAGGTGACTGAGTGTCCTATCCATTGTGAGAGGAACTTCTTTCTCTCTCTTGCTTCCCTCCATCCTCCTTTTTTTAATAAAAAAAAAGTGTTTACTTTCACTACTCTTTTTTTCTCTTTCTTCTTTTCATCCTTCTTTTGGTTTCATAATTCACTGGCACTTGTTTGTAAGTTACTTTATGGAAGAAATCTTACTCAGAGTGAAGTGTGTGTGTGTGTGTGTGTGTGTATGTGTGTGTGTGCGCGTGTGTATGTATGTGTATCTCTTTTCTAATTTACTTTTTCCTCTGGCCAACCCTAGAACTTATAATCGACAGTAGATTTGTATAATTATCTACTCTTGATTTTCATTTTTTCTTCTCTTTCTTTCTTTTTTTTTTTTTGTTTTATTTGATATTTTTTTCTTAGACTGGATGTGTTGCTTGGCCAACTATTATTAGTTGAACTCCATCAGTCCTTGCTTCAGTTGTTATTGATGTAATTTCTGAGGTATGTGACTACATTTGTGAAAATTCTTTAATATAGCATTGCTAGTGCTCAAAACACACAACTGAAGAACAACAGAACAGAATAATACAAACCACATCAATACAAAAAAATGGCTAAATTAAGAGCAAATAAAACTGATACCACAATGAGTCAGGACAGGTGCCCAGAAGAAACTCCAAATCATTCAGAAGTAACCATAGACATGCTTCAGCTCAGACTGTGTCCAGAGACTTCACTTGTGGAATGACAACCCTTCAGATTCATTACTCGCATGAGACCTTTCCTTACATAGCATTCTCTAATTCCATCCCAGGTGGATCACTTTCTAACAAAATCACAAAACCTAGATATACACCAGGTTCTGTGAGAGAGAGCATGTGTTCACACGTATCCGTAAACTACTGCAAAATATATACCTGAAAGCAGAAGTACACTAGAGTTTGCAGTGAATACTTCCCCTAACACTTCCTCTCCACTATTCCAAGTTTTGGGTCCATGATTGCTCAACAATTTGTTTGGCTTTGTATGTTAACTCTCTTTTCAGCCACCAGGTTCCAGATGCCATCAGGATGCTGGCCAGGCTTCCCTGGACTGAAGACCCCACCAATGTGTCCTGGAGCTCAGCTTCCCCAGAGACCCACCCTACTAGGGAAAGAGAGAGGCAGACTGGGAGTATGGACCGGCCAGGCAACGTCCATGTTCAGCGGGGAAGCAATTACAGAAGCCAGACCTTCCACTTTCTGCAACCCACAACAACCCTGGGTCCATGCTCCCAGAGGGAAAGAGAATGGTAAAGCTATCAGGGGAGAGAATGGGATATGGAGATTGGGTGGTGGGAATTGTGTGGAGTTGTACCCCTCCTACCCTATGGTTTTGTTAATTTATCCTTTCTTAAATAAAAAATAAATTAAAAAAAGAAAAGTTTGCAAGCCCTAATAAACCTAATAATCAGAGAAATGAAGACAACTATAGAGGAAAAGGCTATCAGAATTAGGGAAACAACAGATGAGACCCTCAAGGAAAATACTATCTTGAGGTAATTAGAGTTTGAAAGCTAAAATAGCTGAGCTAAAAGGCCAATTAGCAGAACAAGCTAATACTATAACTGAGCTGAAGAAAGAAGCTCAGAGAAAGGAAAGCAGATTAACAGAAGCAGAAAACAGAAATAGCCAGACAGAGGATGAGCTAGAGAAAACAAAGAAAGCGGTAAAAGAGATAGAAAAGAGATTGAGATACACTGAAAAAAACAGAGACATATAGGATGATCTTGAAAAAGTAACATAGTTTAATTGGCCTACCAGAAGAAGAAAGAGAGGAAGGGGACGTAAACATCCTAGAGGGAATAATAGAAGATAACTTCAGAGACCTAAACCACAGTGTCGGGCTGAGCTTCATTGATGGGAGACAGACGACCCAGGGCCCATGGCTGGGTTGTACGCAGTATCTCTTTATTCATGCAGGACGCAGCACAATCTATACCAAGCTAGACTAAACTAACAACTAACTAAAACGAACAATGTTGTCTTTATATATACTTCCCAAGAAGGGTGTGAACAGGATGTGACACAGAGAGGGTGGAGAGAAAAGTGACTGGTGAAAATCAGGATGTGACAAGGAGAGGGGGTGGAGCAGGTGAGAATTCTACCACTAAACCACCAATGCCCTGGAGGGAAGGTGGTGCTTTATGTAAATGTAAAAGTGATTTATGTAAATAGAGGGCAGTGGTTATGTAAATAGAATGCAGTGTTAAGCAAGGGGATTTAAACCAAATGAAACAGAAGGGGGTTTTAGAAGCATACCAACAATTCCCCCTTTCTTTTTAACTAATGGTCATAGTATCAGGATTGTGGGGTGAACAGAAACCTATATCGTACAGGTGTTTTTAAAAGAACTGGCATAAGACATGGAAAACAAAATAGGCGAACAGCAATAACCAGTGTGATGCCAAGGGGAATGTTTCTTACCTCAAAGGGCAAGTCCTAGCAGGCAAAAGGGCATTTCTTGCCTCTGGGAGCGCTTCATGCCTCTGGGGGCATCTCTTGCCTCAAAGGGAGTTTCCTGCCTCTGTGAGCATAACCTAATAAGGAGGGGGAGTTTTCAGCCTCTGGTAACAGAGCCTGCAGGCGAGGGGACATGGTCTATATAGTCTCAAGGCAATTGGCTGAAGTTAGTCTTTGAGAAACACAGCAGCGTGTTCCAGTATGTCCGATGGAAGTGTCAGTCCAAAGTAGATGGCCATGGAAGAAAATGCCAGAGGATGAAACCCTGCATGTCTGTCTCGATGGAGAATGTCGGCCACCAGAATTCTGCTTTTCTGTAGAGAGTGAGCTTTGGAGTTTGTGAATCTGTTTCTTCAGGTTGTGCCAGGTCACATCATTGGTTTCTGGGGGTGCATTGTAGTCATTCTATCTTGTGGGCCATGTCAGAGAACAGGGGTTCAAATGCATTTCCAGAAATTTTCATTTGAGTAGATGCTTTTTCATGTGAAGACTTGACAGCTGAAAGTCACTTACTTGTCAAACAAAACTCGTAGCAGATTAGAAGTTTACTATAATTGATAACTTCATTATAATTGGAAGTCTTTTCTAGTATGATTTTAAGGTTGTTTAAACAGTTTAAACTCAATAAAATGTGGAAAGGTAAACAGAAGAACCACGGTAGAAGCCTTAGGCATGAGAATAATTAACATAATCATTGCACTATCTTCCCCACCCATAACTCATACAGTTTTCAGGATTAAATGTTTCAGATTCATGTCAAGACATAAAAGAGAAATCAAAGGAGGGAAAAAACAATTTTTTGGATTGTTTCTGGATGTCTCTAGAAATTATGGCTGCATCCAGCATTTTTTTTTTAAGTCAATGTCAAACAAAGATCCAGTCTTTCAAATCACTCTCTTATGAAACAGATCTCACCATGTAGCATCAAGAGTCCCCGGAGGGCGTCTTAGTCCAAAAAGCTCCTCGAAATTCCATTTAGGGTGCTTCTGACTGTTCCTGCTGGATTGTTTCAGGCACCCATTTTTAAAAGTGTCTTCCCATTGAAGATAGAATCCAATCAGGAGAGTAGAACTAACCACGTGTCTCCATTCTTGAGGACTGCCACGGTACTGGAGAATGCTCCTCAAATTAGAGTAGTCCTTCTCCATGGGAAACATGAGAGAAGAAGTCCAGAAAGTCCCAGTTGAAATCTCTGTGCATATCCCAAGGTCTATGATCACGGTCATAAAGAACCAAATTGTGGCCTGGAGCAAAATGTAGTCCTTTTCCTCGGGAAACATGGGAGAGGGAATCCAGAAAGTCTAAGGAGAAATCTCCATGCATCTCCCAAGCTCTATGATCTCGGTCATAAGAAACCAAAGTTCCCGGTCAGGGAACCAAAGTGTGGCCCATAGTAAAATGTTCTAGAGATAGAGAAACTGTCTCATAATGAAACAGTAGAGGCTTTGGCAAACCTCTTCATAAGTAGAAAGGCAACCCATGGTGGATAGGTAGCCAAGTTTACTTATCTGGGTGATGGGTGGGTTAGGTCCCACGTTGATGCCGGTCCATGTTTCAGGGCTTATTTCAGTCCCTGTTCAGGTGCCATATGTCGGGCTGAGCTTCATTGACGGGAGACAGACGACCCGAGACTCATGGCTGGGTTGTATGCAGTATCTCTTTATTCATGCAGGACGCAGCGCAATCTATACCAAGCTAGACTAAACTAACAACTAACTAAAATGAACAATGTTGTCCTTATATATACTTCCCAAGTAGGGTGTGAACAGGATGTGACAAAGAGAGGGTGGAGAGAAAAGTGACTGGTGAAAATCAGGGTGTGACAAGGAGAGGATCAGGGTGTGACAAGGAGAGGGGGTGGAGCAGGTGAGAATTCTACCACTAAACCACCAATGCCCTGGAGGGAAGGTGGTGCTTTATGTAAATGTAAAAGTGATTTATGTAAATAGATGGCAGTGATTATGTAAATAGAATATGGTGGTTATGTAAATAGAATGCAGTGTTAAGCAGGGGGGATTTAAACCAAATGAAACAGAAGGGGTTTTTAGAAGCATACCAACACCACAGAAAGGTTGTTAAGATTCAGTAGGTTCAGAGTCCCAAACAGAATCAACTCAGACCTGAAGACACATCATTGTTACAATGAAAAGAAACAAGGATAAATAAAAGATCCTAAAGGCTGCAAAAGAAAAACAAAAAGCCACATACAGGGTAACGCATAAGACTATCAACAGACATCTCCACTCAAACTATAAAGGCAGAAGACTATGGCAAGATATCTATCAAGCCCTGAATGAAAAATGGTTTCAACCAAGGATAATATATCCTGCTAGATTTTCATTCACCCTAGATGGGGGGATTAAAACATTCTCAGGAGGCAACAGTTAAAGGATTCAACCATCACCAAGCCTGCCCAGAAAGAGGTTCTAAAAGGTCTGTTTTAATTTTTTTTTATTTATAAAAATAAAACTTTGAAAAAACCAAAGGATAAGAGGGATACAGCTCTACACAATACCCACCACCAGATATCCATATCCCATTCCCTCCCCTGACAGATTTTCCATTATTTATCCCTCTGGAAGTATGGTCGTGAGGTCATTTTGGGATGCAGAAGGCAGAAAGTCTGGCTTCTGTAATTGCTTCCCTGCTGAACATGTGTGTTGACTGGTGGATACATGCTCCCATCCTGCCTCTCTCTTTCCCTAGTAGGGTGGGACACTTGGGAAGCAGAGCTCCAGGACACATCAGAGGGTTCTTCTATCCAGGTAAGTCTGGTTTGCATCATGCTAACATCTGGAATCTGCTAGCTGAAAAGAGAGTTATCATATAAAGCCAAACAAATTGTTGAACAATCACGGACCTAAAGGCTGGAATAATGCAGATGAAGACTTGGGGGGTCCTCTATTTTGTAGATAGTAAGTAGGCATATTTTAATTATATTACAAAGGGCCTTTGGCTATACTAGTTTTTTTCCTGAGTCTAAAATATGATATGCATGTGGATCCAAGTTATTGTCTGGGGAGATGATGTCATGGGTGGAAATGGAAAAGAAATCATTCCCCCTCTGATCAGGGACTGGACAGGGCTGCCCATTATCACCATTACTCTTCAACATAGTATTGGAAGTTCTAGCTGTAGCAATCAGGCAAGAGAAAGAAATCAAAGGAATATATATTTGAAGGGAAGAAGTCAAGCTCTCACTATTTGCAGATGATATAATAGTATACATAGAAAAACCTAAAGAATCCAGCAGAAGACTGACTACTGGAAGTTATTAGGCAATATAGCAAGGTGCCAGGCTACAAAATCAATGTACAAAAATCAGTGGCATTTCTTTATGAAAATACTAAAGCCAAAGAAGAGGATATCCAGAAATCACTCCCATTCACTGTTGCAGCAAAATCAACAAAATACCTAGGAATAAACCTGACAAAAGAAGTAAAAGACTTGTATACTTAAAACTATGAGCCACTTCTCAATGAAATAGAAAATGATACCAAGAAATGGAAAGATATCCCATGTTCATGGATTCGAAGCACTAATTTCAGAAAAATGAATATTCTTCCCAGAGCCATAGACAAATTTAATGTGATATGAATCTATGTTCCACCAAGCTTCTTTAAGAATAGAACTAAAACTACAATCATTTATCTAGAACCAGAAAACACCTAGAATCACCAAAACTATCTTGAGGAAAAGAAAAAGAAAGGGAGGCATCACACTCCCAGATCTCAAACTATATTATAAGGCCATCATCATCAAAACAGCCTGGTACTGGAAAAAAAAATAAGCACACAGACCAGTGGAACAGAATTGAAATTCCAAAACTAAACCCCCACACAAATGGACATCTAATCCTTGATAAGGGTGCCCAAAGTATTAAATGGAGGAAGGAGGCTCTCTTCAATATATGGTGCAGGGAAAACTGGGATGAAACATGCAGAAGAATGAAACTGGACCACCTTATCTCACCAGAAAAAAAATCAACTCCAAATTGATCAAGACATGGGTGTTAGACCAGAAACTATCAAATACTTAGAGGAAAACATTGGTGGAACACTTTCCCACCTAAACCTCAAGGACATCTTTGATGAAACAAACCCAATTGCAAGGAAGACTAAAACAAAACAAGTCAAATTAAGAAGCTTCTGCCAGCCAAAGAAACCATCACATAAACAACGAGACCCCTCATAGAATGGGAGAAGATTTTCACATGCCATACATTAGATAAGAGACTAATAACCAAAATATACAAATAGCTCAGGAAACTTAGCACCAAAAAAGCCAACGACCCCATCCAAAAATGGGCAGAGTATATGAACAGAATATTCACTAGAGAAGATATCCAAAAGGCTAACAAATACGTAACAATTGCTCCAGGTTGCTGATTGCCAGAGAAATGCAAATAAAGACATGATTGAGATACCACCTCACCAGCAATAAGTGCTGGAAAGGATTTGGGGACATAGGAACCCTTCTAGTGGGAATGTAAATGGGTCCAACATCTGTAGATATCAGTCTGTAGAATTCTCACAAGGCTAGACATGGACCTTCCATATGACCCAGTAATTCCTCTCCTGGGGATATGCCCCAAGGACTCCAAAAAACCCACCAAAAAGAAATGTGTACACCTATATTCATAGCAGCATAATTCCTAATAGCTAAAACCTGGAAGCAACCCAGGTGCCCAACAACAGATGAATGGCTGAGAAAGCTGTGGTATATATACACAGTGGAATATTACACAGCTATGAAGTAAAATGAACCCACCTTCTCTGACCAATCTTGGATTAAATATTTCTGGGTTGAGGGTGAGGGTGGAAGTTCAATTCACTGGGAGGGGGTGTGTGGGAGGGGAGATGAGTCTGAAACAGACTTTTGGCAGTGGGAATGGTGCTTATCTACACTCCTATTAATTTGTAGTCATATAAATCACTATTTAATTAATATAAGAGGGGGAAAATTGATTGAATGTCTCAAACTTTAATTTTTTAAATTTATTTAAAATGAAGACATTAACAAAACCATAGGATAAAAGGGGTACAACATTCCCACCACCAGGACTCCATATCCCATCCCCTTCCCTGATAGTTTTCCTATTCTTTATCCTTCTGGGTGTATGGTCCCAAGGCCATTGTGGGATGCAGAAGGTGGAAGGTCTGGATTCTGCAATTGCTGCAGGTGTCTGTCTTCCTTTCTCCCTCTCTGTCTTCCCCGTGTAATTCCCACCACCCAATCTCCATATCCCCTCCCCTCCCCTGATAGCCTTCCCATTCTATATCTCTCTGGGAGTATGGACCCAGGGTTGTTGTGGGTTGCAGAAGGTGGAAGGTCTGGCTTCTGTAATTGCTTGCTTCTGTAATTGCTTGATGGACATTGGCAGGTCAACCCACACTCCCAGCCTGCCTCTCTCTTTCCTTAATATGGTGGAGCTTTGAGGAAGCAGATCATTGTGGGATGCAGGAAGTTGAAGGTCTGGCTTCTGTAATTGCTTCCCCGATGAACATGGGCATTGGCATATTGATCCATACTCCAATCTTGTCTCTCTTTCCCTAGTGGGGAAGGGCTATGGAGAAGTGGAGCTCCAAGGCACATTGGTGGGGTCTTCTGTCCAGGGACGTCTGGTCTGCATCATGGTAACATCTGGAACCTGATGGCTAAAAGGAGAGTTATCATATAAAGCCAAACAAATTATTGAATAATCATGGACCTAAAGGCTGGAATAGTGCAGATGAAGTGTTGGGGGGGTCCTCCATTTTGTAGATAGCTAGTAGGCATATTTTAGTTATATTTCAAAGGGCTTATAGCTATACTAGTTTTTTTTTTTCCCTCTGAGCCTGAAATCTGATATGCAGGTGAATCCAAGTTATTGTCTGGGGAAGTGATGTCATGGCTGGAAAAGGGACAGAAAGCTGGATCAGGGAAGAGAGTAGCACCCTAATATGGGGGAGGGGTATAAATATTTTTGACTGTAACTTTTTAATGCACAGACCACAGGCTGAGTTTTTCATATATTGACTCTTAAAATCTTAAACCAGGGAGAACAGAAGCAACCATTGGCACAGCTATATACAAATAATGTCAAAAGACTTAAACTATGATGATGTTGAGTATGATCCTAACAAATTCTAACAAAGGGATTTTTCAAAGATAACCCAATTGCCAAATAATATGATTATAGCAATAACTATTTGTTGCCTTCTTAACCCTAAAACAGCAGTAATCTCCTGCTTCCTCTATAGAGCCTATATTTCCCCTAGTCCTGGAATCCTTAGGCTGGGGCTCACTTTTCTGCATGATTCTCTCAATTCATATCAAATGATATTGCAGCCACCTATCTCAACCTAATCAATGCAATGAGTATGACCTCAACATACTGCACTTCAGACTGTATCCAGAGATGTCAGGCATCAACCCTTCACCCTCATTACTCAGGTGTGACCTTTCCTTTCATAGGATTCTCTAATTCCATTCCAGGTGGTTCACTTCCTAACAAAGTCCCAAAATATATAGATAAGATCCCATGAGATGGAACATATGTTCACATGTATCCATAAATTAGGACAAATATATATACCTGAAAGCAAAAGTACACAATAGTCTGTAGTGAGTCAGTATAAATTTCATAATGAAATAGTGTCTACTTAGACTTAGATACCGTTCTCATAGAGTTCCTATTATACTTCCCTCACTCACTCCAAAACTAACTTTATCAAAGCATTGACAGCAAAAGCTGAATAAGGGCAAGAGGCTGGCATACTTTACCAATGACTGTTCAGTTACATCAGGCCATGCCATCAGCAGGGGCCCAATTTAGGGTGTCCTGAGATTCCCAAACAGACATCATGGGCCTAGACCTTGAAAAAATCACTCTTCCCAATATTACCAGTCATCTCTATCAGGAACAACACAATAGACTCCTTTGTGGGCCCCCATAGGACCTTGCCCTCAACTTGGATCAACAATGGTAGAGAATGTTCCATCCTTTAAAGGGAGGTTGGACAACATACTCTATGTTCCACTTGAGGAAAATGGGTCCTGATATTGGAGCAGCTTGGAGCATTCTACTCCTGACCACAGAATGTGAGCTCAGATCTATAGGGATGCAGAGGTCACATAGCCTCCTAGGCTGAATATGGGTCCCATCTCAGCTCAAATCGTTGGGGTTTACAGTCAACAATATTAATATATCTTTCTCATGTTTGGGAGCTATTCTTTTCCCTGATCCAGCTTTCTTTTTCTGGTCCTTTTTTCAGTCATAATCTCCCCAGAAAATAAAGTGAATCCACCTGAATATCAGATTTCAGACTCAGGAAAAAAAAAAAAAACAACTAATATAGTTTCAGCCCTTTGGAATAGAAATAAAATAGGCTATCTACACAATGGAGACCCCCCCACCCCCAGCTCATCCTCTGCACTATTCCAACCTTTAGGTTCATGATTAGTCAACAACTTGTTTGGCTTCATATGTTAACTCTCTTTTCAGCCATCAAGTTTCAGATGCTACCATGATGTCAACCAGATTTCCCTGGACAGATAATCCTGCCAATGCATCCTGGAGCCCCACATCCTCAAAGCCCCACTTCCTCAGAGCCCTGCCCCATTAGGAAAGAGAGAGACAGGTTGGGAGTATGGATCGACCTGTCAATATCAATGTTCAGTGGGGAAGCAAATAAAGAAGCCAGACCTTCCACCTTCTGCACCCCATAATGACCCTGGGTCCATACTCCTAGAGGGATAAATAATATAAAAGCTACCAGGGGAGGGAATGGGATGCAGAGTTCTGATGGTGGGAATTGTGTGGAGTTGTACCCCTCTTATCCTATGGCTTTGACAATGTTTCCTTTTTTATATGTATTTTTTTATATTTATCTATTTTCCCTTTTGTTGCCCTTGTTTTTTATTGTTGCTGTAATTATTATTGTTGTTGTTATTGTTGT
Organism: Erinaceus europaeus; assembly: GCF_950295315.1. NCBI lineage: Eukaryota > Metazoa > Chordata > Mammalia > Eulipotyphla > Erinaceidae > Erinaceus > Erinaceus europaeus. The sequence continues at coordinate 85,988,354 of NC_080164.1, read as the reverse complement.
CGTCCTTGTCAGATAGGACAGAGAGAAATGGAGAGAGGAGGGGAAGATAGAGTGGGGGAGAGAAAGCCAGACACTTGCTGATTTGCTTCACTGCCTGTGAAGCGACCTCCCTGCAGTTGGGGATCCGGTGGTTCAAACCAGGATCCTTTATGCTGGTCCTTGTGCTTTGCACCACATTTGTTTAACCCGCTGCTCTACCACCCGACTCCCCAATGTTTCCTTTTTATAAATTAAAAAAAAGAGAAAAGAAAGAAAGAAAGAAAGAAAGAAAGAAAGAAAGAAAGAAAGAAAGAAAGAAAGAAAGAAAGAAAGAAAGAGCTGGCTCACTGGTAATGCTCTGAACTTAACCGCATTAGCTTGTCAATTTGATTTTTGGTACAGCATACACCAGACTGATGTTCTGGTTATCTTTTTATCATGTGAAATAAAACAAATATTTAAAATATAAACCTTGATATTATTTTTTAAAAATAAAAGAGTCACTAAAGAAGAAACTTCAGATTATACATAGCTCACAAGAGTGCTGCCTCAGTTTCTCAGAACTGCTATAAAAATACCCCAGATTGAATGGGATAAGCTACATATTTATATTGTCTCACAATTCCAGAGATTATATCACCAAAATCAAGGGCACAGTACAGTAACAAAACCATATAACAGTGTTTCTCAGCAAGCACTGTAGGGTTATACTTGAAGACCTCCTTTGTTTTGCATCATTTTTCTTAACGCAGTAATTTCCAAGAATCTAGTGACAATATTATGTGAGGGATTATTGCATGATACTCTGTAAAGAGTATTTAATGAGTGTCAGGCTGCAGCGCACCAGGTTAAGTGCACATGGTGCCAAGCACAAGGACAGGCATAAGGATGCCGGTTTGAGCCACAGACTCCCCACCTGCAGAGAGTCGCCTCATAGGCAATATCAATAACAACAACAATAATAATTATGACAACAATAATTATAAAAGGGGGGGAAACAAAAAGGATAAAAAAATAAAGAATACTTCTTCACTTTTCTGACATAATGATTTAGGGGGCCATTTTGAAAGGAAGCTTGGTTTACTACCATGCTCCTAAGTAATGAGAAGTCTTCCTTACTCTTTCCCTTCCTTCCTTTCTACCTTCCTTCTTTCCTCCCCTCATTTCTTTTTTTTTTTTTTTGCCTCCAGGATAATCTCTGGGGTTCAGCGCTGGCACTACAAATCCACTGTTGCTCTGTCTTTCTTTTTCCCCCATTTTATTGGATAAGACAGAGAGAAATTGAGAGGGGATATAGAGGAAAGAGACAGAGAGATACCTGCAGACCTGCTTCACCCCTTCTGAAACATCCTCTCTGTAGGTGGGTGCGTGGGGTATAATAAAAAGCATGCATTTTATCTATTTCCTATTACAGTTCTCTCACTCACTCCAAAGCTAACCTTATCAAAGCAAGGACTGCAAAAGCTGAATAAGGACACAAGACTGGCGTACTTTAACGATGACTCTTTAGTCACTATCAGGCCATTCCACCATCTGGGGCCCTAATAGGGGAGTCCTGAGTCTCCCAAACAGACTTCATGGGCCTAGACCTCAAATAAATCCCTCTCTCCATAGTTTCCGGTCACCTCTATCAGGAACAACAAAATAGACCCCTTTGTGTGCCCCATAGGACCTTGCCCTCAACCTGGATCAAGAATGGTAGAGAATGGTCCATCCTCCAAAGGGAGGATGGACAACATACATCTATGATACACCTGAGGAAGATGGGATGGTACTGGGGCAGCATGGAATGTTCCTACTCATGACCACAGAATGTGAGCTCAGATTTATAGGGATGTAGAGGTCACACAGGCTTCTAAGCTAATTATGGGCCTCAGGTCACATCAAATTGATGGGGTTTACAGTAATATTTATACCCCTTTTCCATATTGGGGAGCTACTCTCTTCCCTGATCCAGCTTTCTGGCCCTTTTCCCATCATCTCCCCAGACAATAATTAGGATTCACCTGCATATCAGATTTCAGGCTCAGGCAAAAACAAAAAACAAACAAACAAAGAACACTAGTATAGCTACAGACCCTTTGAAATATAACTAAAATATGTCTACTAGCTATATACAAAATGGAGGACCCACCCCCTCCCCCAACGCTTCACCTGTACTGTTTCAGCCTTTAGGTCCATAATTGTCCAACAGTTTGTTTGGCTTTGTATATTAACTCTCTTTCCAGTCACCAGGTTCCAGATGCTACCAGGGTGCTACCAGACTTCCCTGGACAGAAGACCCCACCAATGTGCCTTGGAGCTCCACTTCTCCATAGCCCTTCCCCACTAGGGAAAGAGAGACAGGATTGGAGTATGGATCAATATGCCAATGCCCATGTTCATCGGGGAAGCAATTACAGAAGCCAGACCTTCAACTTCCTGCATCCCACAATGATCTTGGGTCCATACTCCCAGAGAGTTAAAGTGTAGGAAAGCTATCAGGGGAGGGGTTGGTATATGGAGGTCTGTTGGTGGGAATTATGTGGAGCTATATTCCTCTTATCCTATGGTTTTGTCAATGTTTCCTTTTTATAAATAAAATTTAAAAACTAAATAAATAAGTAAACATGCATTTGAGGAGTTATGAGTCTTTTCTAATACAAGCTGTTATAAAATGACATTATTTCAACAATAAAAATTAAATAATTTAAAACAAGAAATAATATTTAGTTGGTGGGTACCCTTCTCTGTGGCAAGGAAGAATGATACTATAACTAGCTACAGAAGGAAGGCTAGAATGAATCAAAAGTTCTGAATCAGAACCAGAGATTCTAGCAATCTTATGTACTGTAACATAGCATATACTATGGGTAGGCAGATGCAAAAATGATTATAGATATGTATACATTCAGCAGTATTTTTCAACTGTGCACCAAGACAAGGCTTAGTGGTGCAAAGCACAAAGACCGTCCTAAGGATCCTGTTTGGAGCCCCGTGCTCCCCACCTGCAGGGGAGTCGCTTCACAGGCGGTGAAGTGGGTCCGCAGGTGTATTTCTCTCCCCCTCTCTGTCTTCCCCTCCTCTCTCCATTTCTCTCTGTCCTATCCAACAATGACGACATCAATAACAACAAAGGCAAAAAAAAAAAAGGAAATAAGTAAATAAATATTAAAAGAAAACACTAAAAAATAAACTGGTACTGGAGAAGCCATACTTATAACCAACACAGATCTAGTTTTGTTTTTTTTTTAAATGGTTATTGTCTATAGGGTTTTGCTGCTCAGGAGGCAACTTTATTGCCAGATAGGAGGGGAGATACTATGAGAAAGGAAGAGGGAGAGATGTCAGAATGAAGCTACTCCTATTGACAGGAGTTCACATTTAGGGTGCACACATGGGAAAGGAGATACCTTCGACTTAACACCCAGGTCTTGGTTTTTAATATCATTTGAAATGAAGAGAAGCCTCTGTGGAGGAATAACTAAACATAGGATTTGAGACTTAGAAGAAAATAAAAGCAAATCAGTACCGACTTGTAGTACCAGAAAATAAAGAACTGCTAGAGGTAAAAAAAAAAAAAAATGTACTCATCTGATAAAGACTGTCTTGTAGATTATTTGCTCAAAAGGAAAAAATAAATAAAATAAAAAATATTTGAAAAGATAAAGGAAATGTAAGGGTAAATAAGAGGTCATAGAGCCAACTTAAAAGAAATATATTAAGTGATATTACTGGATCATAAGGGAAAGAGGTTAAATATAAGCAAGTGGAAAAATCTTTATTATAAATTATTAATGCAGCAATAATGTTAAAATATAAAATTTTAATAAAGAAGAATACTTATGGAGATTAAGATAGTTCCCCTAGATTTATCAATTGTTGCAGTTGTTTTTATTTAATTGGAGATAATAATGGTTTACAGTCAAAAGTCACCACCAAAGTTATGAGCACCCATTCTCTCCTTTGAAAGCATTGAATCTGCCAAGTTCACAGATGTGGGTTGACTATTATTTCTATAACTATCTGTCTATATTTGTATGTGTTCATACCTTTATTCTACAATCCTGCCCTCTGCTCCCCTCCAACTCCTACACACACACACACACACACACACACACACACACACACACACACACACACACACACACACACACTTCTGAACGCCCTTTTATTTTTCGCTTCTCTCTTGGGGGTCCTGATGGAACTGGAATTCAAAGCCCTCTGGTCACCTACCTCTAACATATTACAGATACTGCTGTATCTGGCTGGTTATAATTTTGTTCAATATTTTAGCATCTATGTTTATCAGATAAATTGGTCTGTAGTTTTCTTTTTTGTTGTGTCCCTGTCTGCTTTTGTATCAGAGTGATGTTGGCTTCACAGAAGCTGGAAGGGAGTATTCCTGTGTCTTCAATATTTTGGAAGAGTTTTTAAAATAGAGGTATTAACTCTTCCTTGAATGCTTTGTAAAATTCATTTGTAAAACCCTTTGGTCCTAAACTTTTATTCTTGGGAATATTTTTTATAACTTTTAATTAATTTGGCTGTGATTGGCCAGTTGGTTTTCTAGTTTTTCATGGTTCAATTTTTGAATTTTGTATGTATTTAAGAACTCTTTCATTTCTAGCTTTGTGGAATATATTTGTTCATAGAAACCCCACATGATACTTTGTATTTATGTGACGGCTATTGTGATAACTCCTATTTCATTTACAATCCCATTTATTTAAATATTCTTCCCCTTTTTTTTTTAGTGACTCTGACTAAGTGGTTACCAATTTTGTTTACTCTTTCAAAGAACCAGCATTTAGCTTCGTTGGTCCTTAATATGGTTCCTTTATTTTTGATGATTTTATTTCTACCCTAAATTTAGTTATTTCAGTCCTTCTGGTTCTATATAGAGGAAAAATCCATAAGATTATCAGCAAATTTCTGCACATAAACTCTAAAGACCAGAAAAGAATGACAAGATATATATATATTGAAATCTCAGTGATAAAGGCTTTCAACCAAGACTAAAATCTCAAGGGAATGAGCAAGAGATTCTTGGAACTAAACTGCCTTATTCATTCCCTTTCTGTTCATGAGCCACACGTGTCTGTACTTGCCTGTGGCTAGGTGAATTCTGGTTATAAATTGTTGAACCTTAAGGTGATTATTGTTGCTTTTCCATTTGATTGGTGAAAGCAAAATGTAGCTGCTGTTACTGCATAGCCGCACCTCTAGAAATCTCTCTCTAGTAATAAAAAAGCAAATATTTATTTACTCTACTATTAAATACTTATATGAGCATTACTAATTTCGAAGGATTGTCATTGCCGTACCTTTCCTAACTGCACCTTCATGCAAAGAAGATATCTATATTATACTTCAATAAAAGAATAAATGTTTGGTGACATTTCATCAGCACTTTGTCAAAAGTTTATATGGACAATTTCCTTAAACTTTCTGTAATGATACATGACTTTCTATCATTTTCAAACAAAAGATTTGTTATATCTCAGGTTATCAGCAGGGGTTACCCAGTTAAAAAACAAGATCACTGCACTTGCTAGTGAAGGAGTGAGGCAGAGAGATTTTTAGAATAGGACAACTTCATAAGAATTTCTTATTTTAGCACTAAAACAATCTATTTTATATATGTTTAAACTATATATCATTTAGAAATTTGCTATAAAACATAATTCTCTTTTAGTTTTACTCCCTTGTAGATTAATTTATCTTTATGAAGCACATAATACTACTAGGCACACTCATATAGAACCAATGAGAAGACAAGTTAAAACTCAGCTGACAAGACCATCTACACTTAACAACTGAACTCCCACTGTACGTTTCTTTTACTATGGTGTTATTTAGAAATTTAACATAACTTAAAATATCAGTTTCATGCACTGAAGTGAAGCTATGTTCAGGGGCCCAGTTTGCAAGAAACTTAGCATTTTAAAATGAAAATATATTACAATATTAGTGTCTTTCCACTCACTCCTCCCACAAATTATTCATTCAGACAGCTTGTGAATTGGATTTGCAACTACCGTTATGTCTTACACAGTACAAAAGAGAGTGCCTGGTGGACTTTATCAGTTAATTATAAAACGCATAATGTTAGATCTCACATATTGTTCTATTGGCTGGATTTTCAATTGCTGAGCTTTTGTAAATATTAGCTCTGTGTTTCCTTTGTGCATTTAGAAACCTTTAAGATATTAAGATTCACTAGATATTTCTCGATATCCAGATTCTGCTTGTCAAGTAAACAATATTTTGGGTATGACCTGGGTCATCAATTAAGTTGTATGGTTTTTAGCACAACCCCCAAATTAACTTTGGATTACCTGAGAAACAACTGACTTTTTAAAGAACAATTAATATGACTTAATTTTAAAAATAAAGCCATCAGTTATTTCTCCCCCTTTAATATTTAGCTAAAGTGAATACCGTATATTAAGAAAAACTCAAAGTACATACCTTTTTCTTCTTTTAATTACTTTTGTGCACTCTTTGTTAAGTGATATAGAAAATGATGATAGAAATGCTTGAAGTCAGTTCCTGCCTGCCATAAACCAACATTTTTTGGCACAAGGAGTTTTTATTTATCTCTGATATGCAGCATTTAAGGATTGATGCTTTCTAACTATACCTTTAAGGACAGATTTTCACACGAATCTAAGTCCTGGCATTTAAACAAAGAAGATCATGAATCTGAATCTAAAGTTTATATTAACCACTAGGAATTTTACTTTCCTTTGTGTTTTTCCATTTTCTCTTCTCAAGGTCATTTTCTGCCATTTCCAAAGGCATTTAAAATTTTATCCAGGATCTTCTGTTGCCTATTAGATGACGGCTTGTATGATTATTTTTCAGTGAGGATGAATGAACCTTATCATCTTACTCCTGGTCTGATTCATTTCACCAGGATTTATCTACTTTAGAAAATAAATAGTTAACATAATCATCTCATTTTTCCCCCTAATTTAGAAAAGCTTCCCCCAATACACTCTCACTTTTCTAAATTCACTGCTTATGACCTGAGCCTTTTATCCATTGCACTATTACCAACTGCTAATCCCTCTCACTTATTGATAATTGGACAAAACTGAACAACATGCCAACTCCTGAAAACGGCATGCCCCTGAGGGTTCTATTCAGTTATTCCTCCCCCCAAAAAACCACATTGGTATCCAAGTTTGATTCTTTTGTGGCATATCAATGGGAAACAAATGAAAGATTTTCTCACTACTTAGGAATTTCGCCAATTCCAACCTGCTTATTGCAAATTCTATCAAAGTAATAACATTTACAGTTTCTATAATTCACTGTTATTTCCTCTTTTTTTTTTTTCTGTATGGTTCCATGAATCATTTGAAATTTCTGGTTTTGGAAATAATTATTTTAGTGCCTTTATTTAAATTATAAATGTAAATAAATGCTTCTTCCAGAACTCTGTTTTGTCGATTCAATGCAAATTCAAATAAGAGATGCCCCAGTGTCTGGGGCTCATGCAGATTTATCACAGGATTAAGCCACAGGCTCTACTTTATATCTCCTTAATTAGTCCTTCAAATTATGAAAGCCTATGATTTGGTGTCACATAAACATCAATGCAATACTTCCTTAAGAGAACATTTCATCAAAGTTTGAAACTGTATTACAATATATATGTGAGTTTTAGGTAGTATTTTCAATCTTTTAGTTTTCAAACATATTTCACAGCATCCCTTTGCCTGAAACAAGCCTTAGGGGCATATGTTAGGAAGCAAGGACAAAGGCTTTGGCAACTGAATTATTGTAGAATGAAATTAAATGCATACAACAGAGAGCATTCAGAGATGCTTACAAAGAGGGTACAATACAGTTCACACATTCAGGGCTTGAATTTGTGCCCTTCATGCCTCAATGCGGTCTGGCCTTGCCTTTCAGTACCTCAACACAGCTGTAGAAAAATGAGAGCCCAAGAAGGACCATGCATACCTTCTCTGCTTTGGTTCTCTCTCTCTCTTTAATTTTTCACCCTAATGTGACCATGTTTTCTGACAGTCTTTGGCGTACTTCACATGTTGATTTCCTTAGAAGTTGGATATTAAAACACAGATGGGAAGACATGCATTTTATTAAAATCGGCACTTACGTTTAGAAGGGTTGGAAAAAAATGGACAATACATGGAGTGACAGTCAGAGTTAGAAATTGGCCACTTAAAGAAGTTAAGTGACTCAAGACACAGGAAAGAAATAAATGGAATGAGAAATAAAGAGGATACAAAAGAAGACGAGTATGGGGGGGGGGGAGACAGAGAAATGCATGAGGGAATTGAGAGTATTGAAGTAGGACTGTATTGTTCTTTTAAAAGAAGTACTTATGTATCTCCACAAGTTTATTTTGAATTCCACCAAAGTAATTCTCATCCTTAACTACATGAACACAATTTTTTATATGTGATAGGGAAAGAGAAATAGAGAGGTGGGAAGGTAGAGTAAGAGAGAGAAAGACAACTGCGGCACTGCTTCACCAGTTGTGATGCTTTCCACCTGCAGGTGGGGACCAGGGGCTTGAACCTGGGTCCGTGAGTAACATAACGTGTGCACTCAACTGGGTGGACCAACACCCAGACCCTTGACTTTTCTCTAAAGATGGTTCATACTTTTGGTTTAGAGTTGTCTTCTGAACAATTTTATTAGCATGGCTATTAACATATTCATTCTATACTTCATCTGCTAAACATAATCTGCCCCGTTTTGTAATAGACGTAGTGGAGTACAGTTTTCATATGGAAAACATTTATTTTTCACAAGATGTAACAAAGGCATGGGATGTTTCCACCTGTGAGAGACTCCAGTTGAGACAGAGTAAAGCTTCTGTCAGAAATAGAGGTATGTATATTTCATGGGCACAAGATACTTCATGAACTTCTCCCCTGAGTCCCTCCAGAGAAGCAAGGCCTCTTATTTACCTTGTCTATCATATATAAGCTGTTACTTTTCTGCCCCTCTCTATCAGATGTTATATTAGTTATATATCCTGAAACACTTGAGAAAATAACCTCAAATTATTAGGAGCTCTATGGCTTCAGATGGAGGAACTCTAATTAAAAAAGAACATAAATTCCTGTGTACCAATTGCCCAAATGAGACTTAATTTAAGGGATAAAATCATTTAGATATGTAAGAAAAAAATGAGTTTGATTATTTAGCTCTTATTAGAAAAAAAATCTTAATTGTTTTCCTGTGTTACTATTTTGCATTTATTTTTCTGAATCCCTCTTTCCTTAGGTGGATCCATTCTCTGCTGTTGGGTAATAAACTCTCCAATCTACTACATAATCTTTCTTATTTTTTTTTCTGTGAATGTTATTGTTTATGTATTATAATCTTTATTTATTTATTTATTTATTTATTTAAGAAAGGAGACATAACAAAACCACAGAATCTTTCTTAAGAATACAGGATGAAGGGGAGTCGGGCTGTAGCACAGCGGGTTAAGCGCAGGTGGCGCAAAGCACAAGGACCGGCATAAGGATCCCAGTTCGAACCCCGGCTCCCCACCTGCAGGGGAGTCGCTTCACAGGCGGTGAAGCAGGTCTGCAGGTGTCTATCTTTCTCTCCTCCTCTCTGTCTTCCCCTCCTCTCTCCATTTCTCTCTGTCCTATCCAACAACGACAACAACAATAATAACTACAACAATAAAACAACAAGGGCAATGAAAGGGAATAAATAAATAAAATAAATATTTAAAAAATTAAAAAATTAAAAAAATAGAATACAGGATAGCATCACTTTGAGAATTTCTATCACATTACTACTGACTAAAATAATAGTTCAAGCTATTACTGAAAGAAAAATAACTAATGATTTTAATTTTCAACAGTAATTTCTAGACTGATTTTCTTTTGTTTATTCTAGTAGGTAAAAACAGTATCTAACAAAAATATCATTTTTAAGAATAATTTTTAAAAAACTGCCAAAGGTAAGCACTTTTTCTTGCGTTATAACTTTTGCTTCTAAAGGCTATATGACATAGAATATCTGAAATACTTACAATTTATGTATTGTTCAATTATATTTAAGTTAAATAGTACTAGAGTTAGACGTATATTAAAAAGGTTAGATGGTGGCATACCTGGTAAAGTGCTCATATCACTATGCACAAGGACCCAGGTTTGAGTCCCTGCTCCCCACTTGCAGGGGAGAAGCTTCACAAGTGGTGAAGCAGGTCTGGAGGTGTCTTTCTACCTCTCTATATCCCCACCCTCCCCCTCTCAACTTCTCTCTTTGTTCTATCAAATATAATAGAGAAAAAAAAAAGAAAAAATGCCCTCTTTTCAAATCCACATAACACATACTCAAGGATAGACCACATGTTAGGCCACAAAGACAGCATCAATAAATTCAAGAGCATTGAAATCATCCCAAGTATCTTCTCAGACCACAGTGGAGTAAAACTAACTTTTAACAACAAACGGAAAATTATTAAAAGACATAGAATTTGGAAACTAAACAACATGCTCCTTAAGAACCACTGGGTCAGACACTCACTCAAACAGGAAATTCAAATGTTCCTGGAAACTAATGAAAATGAAGACACAACCTATCAAAATATTTGGGACACAGCTAAAGCAGTACTGAGAGGGAAACTTATAGCTATACAATCACATATTAAACACCAAGAAGAAGCCCAAATGAACGAACTTACTACACACCTCAAGGACTTAGAGGAAGAGGAACAAAGGAACCCTAAGGCAACCAGAAGGACAGAAATCACTAAAGTTAGAGCAGAAATAAACAACATCGAAAATAAAAGAACCATACAAAAGATCAATGAAGCCAAATGTTGGTTCTTTGAAAGATTAAACAAAATTGACAAACCCCTAGCCAGACTCACCAAACAAAAAAGAGAGAAGACTCAAATTAATAGAATTGTAAACGATACAGGAGATATCACAACTGACACCACAGAAATCCAGAGAATTCTGCGAAACTTCTATAAAGAACTATATGCCACCAAGCTAGAGAATCTGGAAGAAATGGAACAATTCCTAGAAACCTATGCACTTCCAAAACTGAACCAAGAAGAACTACAAAATCTAAATGCACCAATCACAGACAAAGAAATTGAAACCGTTATTAAGAATCTCCCCAACAACAAAAGTCCTGGACCAGATGGCTTCACAAACGAATTCTACAAAACTTTCAGGAAACAGTTAATACCCATACTTCTTAAGCTATTCCATAAGATTGAAGAAACAGGAATACTCCCTTCCACCTTTTATGAAGCCAACATCACCCTGATACCAAAAGCTGATAGGGACAGAACAAAAAAGGAAAACTACAGACCAATATCTCTGATGAACATAGATGCCAAAATATTAAACAAGATCTTGGCCAACCGGATACAGCAACACATCAAAAAGATTGTTCATCATGACCAAGTGGGATTCATCCCAGGAATGCAAGGCTGGTTCAACATCCATAAATCAATCAATGTCATTCATCACATCAATAAAAGCAAAGCCAAAAACCACATGATTATCTCAATAGATGCAGAGAAAGCCTTTGACAAAATCCAACACCCATTCATGCTCAAAACTCTACAAAAAATGGGAATAGATGGGAAATTCCTCAAGATAGTGGAGTCTATATATAGCAAACCTACAGCCAATATCATACTCAATGGAGAGAAGCTGAAAGCATTCCCCCTCAGATCAGGGACTAGACAGGGCTGCCCACTGTCACCGTTACTCTTCAACATAGTATTGGAAGTTCTTGCCATAGCAATCAGGCAAGAGAAAGAAATCAAAGGGATACAGATTGGAAGTGAAGAAGTCAAGCTCTCACTATTTGCAGATGATATGATAGTATACATAGAAAGACCTAAAGAATCCAGTAGAAAATTACTGGAAGTTGTTAGGCAATATAGCAAGGTATCAGGCTACAAAATCAATGTACAAAAATCAGTGGCATTTCTTTATGCAAACACTAAATCTGAAGAAGAAGACATCCAGAAATCACTCCCATTTACTGTTTCAGCAAAATCAATCAAATACCTAGGAATAAAGTTGACCAAAGAAGTGAAAGACTTGTATGCTGAAAACTATGAGTCGCTACTCAAGGAGATAGAAACTGATACCAAGAAATGGAAAGATATCCCATGCTCATGGATTGGAAGAATAAATATCATCAAAATGAACATTCTCCCCAGAGCCATATACAAATTTAATGCAATACCCATCAAAGTTCCATCAAGCTTCTTTAAGAGAATAGAACAAACACTACAATCATTTATCTGGAACCTGAAAACACCTAGAATTGCCAAAACCATCCTAAGGAAAAGAAACAGAAATGGAGGCATCACACTCCCAGACCTTAAACTATATTATAAAGCCATCATCATCAAAACAGCATGGTACTGGAACAAAAAAAGGCACACAGACCAGTGGAACAGAATTGAAAGCCCAGAAGTAAATCCCAACACCTATGGGCATCTAATCTTTGATAAGGGGGCCCAAAGGATTAAATGGAAGAAGGAGGCTCTCTTCAATAAATGGTGCTGGGAAAAATGGGTTGAAACATGCAGAAGAATGAAATTGAACCACTTTATCTCACCAGAAACAAAAATCAACTCCAAATGGATCAAAGACCTAGATGTCAGACCAGAAACAATCAAATACTTAGAGGAAAACATTGGTAAAACACTTTCCCATCTACACCTCAAGGATATCTTTGCTGAATCAAACCCAATTGCAAGGAAGACCAAAGCAGAAACAAACCAATGGGACTACATCAAATTGAAAAGCTTCTGCACATCCAAAGAAACTATTAAACAAACAGAGAGACCCCTCACAGAATGGGAGAAGATCTTCACATGCCAGACATCAGACAAGAAACTAATCACCAAAATATATAAAGAGCTCAGCAAACTCAGCCGCAAAAAAGCAAATGACCCCATCCAAAAATGGGCAGAGGAAATGAACAAAACATTCACCACAGAGGAGATCCAAAAGGCTAACAAACATATGAAAAACTGCTCTAGGTCACTGATTGTCAGAGAAATGCAAATTAAGACAACACTAAGATACCACCTCACTCCTGTAAGAATGGCATACATCAAAAAGGACAGCAGCAACAAATGCTGGAGAGGATGTGGGGACAGAGGAACTCTTTTACATTGCTGGTGGGAATGTAAATTGGTACAGCCTCTGTGGAGAGCAGTCTGGAAAACTCTCAGAAGGCTAGACATGGACCTTCCATATGACCCAATAATTCCTCTCCTGGGGTTATACCCCAAGGACTCCATAACACCCAACCAAAAAGAGGTGTGTACTCCTATGTTCATAGCAGCACAATTCATAATAGCTAAAACCTGGAAGCAACCCAGGTGCCCAACAACAGATGAATGGCTGAGAAAGCTGTGGTATATATACACAATGGAATACTATGCAGCTATCAAGAACAATGAACTCACCTTCTCTGACCCAGCTTGGACAGAGCTAGAAGGAATTATGTTAAGTGGACTAAGTCAGAAAGTTAAAGATGAGTATGGGATGATCCCACTCATCAACAGAAGCTGACTTAGAAGATCTGAAAGGGAAACTAAAAGCAGGACCTGATCAAATTGTAAGTAGGGCACCAAAGTAAAAACCCAGTGGTGAGGGGTAGACACGTAGCTTCCTGGGCCAGTGGGGGGTGGGAATGGGCGGGAGGGATGGGTCACGGTCCTTTGGTGATGGGAATGGTGTTTATGTACACTCCTAGCAAAATGTAGACATATAAATCAGTAGTTAATTAATATGAGAGGGGGAAATCAATTGTATGTCTCAAAGGTTCTCAAAAGACAAACTGAATCTTTTTAATAGATAGGCTACGTGTTTGATATGCGGACTCTCTCAAAAGCCTAGACCAAGTAGATTAGAAGCTTCCAATAGCACAGCTATATACAAGATACTGGGTACTGTCCAGCAAACCATAACAAAGGGACTTTTCAAAGTTAACCCAATTAACAAATAATGTGATGATAATATTAACTATTGATTGTCTTTTTGAACCCTAAGACAGCAGGAACCTCACATCTTCACTATAGAGCCCCTACTTCCCCCAGTCCTGGCACCCTTGGATAGGGCTCACTTTCCCGTATGCTTCTCCCAATCCATACCAAATAATATTGCATCCGCCGATCACAACCTAACCAAAGCAACGATTGCCATCTCAACATGCTTCACCTCAGTGTGTATCCAGAGACTTCACGTGTGGAATGACAACCCTTCAGCTTCATTACTCGGGTGAGACCTTTCCTTTTATAGTACACTCTAATTTCATCTCAGGTAGTTCACTTTCTAACAAAGTCCCTTAACCTAGACATACACCAGTTTCTGTGAGAGAGAGCGTATGTGCACACGTATCCATAAACTACTGCAAAATATATACCTGAAAGCAGGATTACACTAGAGTTTGCAGTGAGTACCTCCCTAACACTTCCTCTCCACTATTCCAATCTTGGGATCCATGATTGCTCAACAAATTGTTTGGCTTTGTATGTTAACTCTCTTTTCAATCACCAGGTTCCAGATGCCACCAGGATGCTGGCTAGGCTTCCCTGGATTGAAGACCCCACCAATGTGTCCTGGAGCTCAGCTTCCCCAGAGACACACCTTACTAGGGAAAGAGAGAGGCAGACTGGGAGTATGGACCGACCAGTCAACGCCCATGTTCAGCGGGGAAGCAATTACAGAAGCCAGACCCTCTACCTTCTGCAACCCTCAACGACCCTGGGTCCATGCTCCCAGAGGGCTAGAGAATGGGAAGGCTATCATGGGAGAGGGTGGGTTATGGGGATTGGGTGGTGGGAATTGTGTGGAGTTGTACCCTTCCTACCTTATGCTTTTGTTCACTAATCCTTTCTTAAATTAAAAATTTAAATAAAAAAAAAACATGAAAAAAATAAATAAATAAACTCTCCAATCTACTACATAATCTTTCTTATTTTTTTCTGTGAATGTTATTGTTTATGTATTATAATCTTTATTTATTTATTTATTTATTTATTTAAGAAAGGAGACATAACAAAACCACAGAATCTTTCTTAAGAATACAGGATGAAGGGGAGTCGGGCTGTAGCACAGCGGGTTAAGCGCAGGTGGCGCAAAGCACAAGGACCGGCATAAGGATCCCAGTTCGAACCCCGGCTCCCCACCTGCAGGGGAGTCGCTTCACAGGCGGTGAAGCAGGTCTGCAGGTGTCTATCTTTCTCTCCTCCTCTCTGTCTTCCCCTCCTCTCTCCATTTCTCTCTGTCCTATCCAACAACGACAACAACAATAATAACTACAACAATAAAACAACAAGGGCAATGAAAGGGAATAAATAAATAAAATAAATATTTAAAAAATTAAAAAATTAAAAAAATAGAATACAGGATAGCATCACTTTGAGAATTTCTATCACATTACTACTGACTAAAATAATAGTTCAAGCTATTACTGAAAGAAAAATAACTAATGATTTTAATTTTCAACAGTAATTTCTAGACTGATTTTCTTTTGTTTATTCTAGTAGGTAAAAACAGTATCTAACAAAAATATCATTTTTAAGAATAATTTTTAAAAAACTGCCAAAGGTAAGCACTTTTTCTTGCGTTATAACTTTTGCTTCTAAAGGCTATATGACATAGAATATCTGAAATACTTACAATTTATGTATTGTTCAATTATATTTAAGTTAAATAGTACTAGAGTTAGACATATATTAAAAAGGTTAGATGGTGGCATACCTGGTAAAGTGCTCATATCACTATGCACAAGGACCCAGGTTTGAGTCCCTGCTCCCCACTTGCAGGGGAGAAGCTTCACAAGTGGTGAAGCAGGTCTGGAGGTGTCTTTCTACCTCTCTATATCCCCACCCTCCCCCTCTCAACTTCTCTCTTTGTTCTATCAAATATAATAGAGAAAAAAAAAAAGAAAAAATGCCCTCCATGAGTGGTATATTTGTGATACAGTCAACTGAGTCCCTTGGTGGCAAAACCAACAAAAAGAGTGAACCCAAAGTCATTTCCTGTTGTTGCTGTTATTCTTGTTGTATAAAAGGGGAGATTGAAATCTGCTTTATATTGTTGACACTTCCCAAATTCATAATATCAGTTTTTCTTGTTTCTTTTATTTATGTATCTTTATTTACTTATCAACTGATAGAAGAAAGAGATAAACTGAGAAGGGAGAGGGAAGGAAAGAGACCGAGAAACACTTGCAGTCCTGTTTCACAACTTGTGAAGCTTTCCCCCTGCAAGTGGGGACCTGGGGCTTGAACTTAGGTCCTTGTGTATTACAGTGTTTGTGCTCAATCAGGTAAACCACCTTCCTCCACTTCTGCACTTTTTTCTTCTATTTTAAATATTGCTTTATTAGGGAAAATAATGAGTTTCAAAGCAATTTTTGTCACATGGTACAACCTCACACACTCACCAATACTTGCTATTTCTTTCTTTCATTATTTAAAAAAAAATTATTTATAAAAAGAAAACATTGAATGAAAAAGCTGAATAAGGGAAAGAGACTGGCATACTTTAATGATGACTCTTTAATCACTATCAGACCACCCCATTAGCTGGGGCTCTATTCAGACAGTCCTGAGATTCCCAAACAGACATGATGAGCCTAGACCTCAAATACTTGATATTTCTATCCTTAAGTATGGCATTCTGAAAGGTGTGAAGTGCTATGTCATTGTTTTCTTTCTTTGCATTTCTCTCATAATCGGTGACTTTAAGCATTGTACTCCATATACAAGCTTAATACAACCCCTGTCAAGGTCCCAGAGACTTTTTTCAAGGAAACAGAACAGAAAGTGCAGACATTTTTCTGAAACCAGAAAATCCATAGAACTGCCAAGGCACTCCTGAGAAAAAGAAATAATAGTGGAGATATCACGCTTCCAAACCCAAAATTAAATTACAGGGTTACGATAATTTAAAAAAAATGCCTGATACATAAACCAAAATAGATATACAATCAATGAAAATGAATTGAGAGTCCAGAAATAAGCACCCTCCACAAAAACTAAGACAACTTAGTTTTTGACAAAAGGGTCCAGAGTATTAAGCAGAGAAAGGAAAGTCTTTTCAACAAATAATCTGGGAGATATCTAGTTGAAATATGCAAAAGAATGAAACAGGATCATCATATACCACCATGCACCAAGAAAAAAAAAAAAAAAGGAAAAAAACTCCAAATAGGTCAAGGACTTGGACCAGAAATGGTCAAATACAGAGAAGAAAACATTTTCAGAACAATCCACAAGATTTCCTTTGGAAATATCATTGAAGAATCAGTGTTCAACAGCAAAAATAGGAAAGCAAAGGAAAAAAAAAAAAAAGGAAAGCAAAAATAAAAATAAGCCAGTGGGACTACATATAAAAAAAACATGCTCAAAGTCATTGAATGTAAATTTTTTATCTTGCCTTAGATGCTAGCAGTTAGCAATGATCTTTACCTTGCAAATGACACCCCTTCACACATAAAGCAACTACTTATTTATCTAGATAATCAATTGGTATAAACATCAAAACAGAAATAACGTATTATTTGCCAAAATACATGTAATGGATCTCTTTCTTTCATGACCGCAGGGAAGACAATGTTATGTGAAATCTTTGTGATTTTATGGGTTTGCCCAACTGCTCAGAAGTTTATAATTGAAGTCTAAGAAACATGCCCCATTACAGTGATGTTCAAGTGGTTCCCCTGCTAATTCTTTCTCACAAAATAAAGCCATACAAAAAAAAATTATAGCATTTTAGATTTAGGAAAATGTGCATTAACCAAGTTCTCTAGTTTCTTTACCTGATAGTAGGAGTCAAAAACAGGACTAGGGATTTAGTTGGTGAAGAACATTTATAGTCAGTTCATTCAATTTCTTTATTGAAAGCAAAAAATGACTTGCTTGGAATGTCATGGGCAATTGTGTCCCAGAACAAAATGCAGATGGATCAGTTTTTTTTCTCACTTTACAAGAAAAAAAAAGGCGTACATAATACTTAATAGGAGTAGATATAACTCAAGTTAGCAGCCAGGTGTGATGTGAAGTGAGGTCTACCCAAACACTGTCTCCCCTTGACTGAATACACCGAATAAACCCCAGTCTATCTTAGGACCATATCCAAGCCAGCTGGAGAAAGAGGTCAGGAGGGAAAGTGTTAAAGAAGTAATACTATTTAAATGAGGCTGCAGAACTCCTATTAAAAATGGTGGTACTATAAATGTTCTAGTATTGTCAGGAAGGTTCTGTTAGATGACACTAGGCTGTGATTTGTACACACAGCGAACCAGAGTTGATGGGTGAATGAAATGATCCATAACCCTCTCTGACACATTTAGAGCAGTTCAGCTGCACACAGAGAACAGTCCATCATTTGCACCCTTCTGTGAAAGCTAGCTTTACCAAGTGTTTCAATGAAATATGTGCAACTTCCCATTTAAATTAGTACCACATGAACCATGAAGAGCACCACAGGTATCTGTTGTAGTACCAGTCTAATGCAAAAGTGGCCTGTCTTGTAATGCTCTAACAGGAAAGACATACAACCATTCATCTGTAACATATTAAAACCAGAAGAAATAAATTACTCCATAGATGAAGAATTATTGCTTGGGAAGAAATGTGCAAAGGTTGTCCTAAAAAACAGGGTTTTATTTTACTAAAAAATTGCAACAGCATTTGAATTCTTAATGCATGTTAAGCTGAGAACTTGTAACCATAAATCATCATTTTTAAATGGAGGAAATCTGGTTAAAACTTTACCAGAGATTTGTTTAATTTCTTTACTGCGGGTTTAGCCTTGGCATTGATGGGAGACAGCCCAATTTATGCCAAGATCAGTGAAACAGAGAGATTATAACAAAGGCAAGCATAGAAAGAAAGAAAGAAAGAAAGAAAGAAAGAAAGAAAGAAAGAAAGAAAGAAAGAAAGAAAGAAAAGGCAAGTATTGGTTATTATTAATGTTTATTTCATAACATGACATGATCTAAAATGAGGCTAACTGCAAGTATCAGCAATGTGAGACCTCCTGTTATGAATATTATTCAAGGTATAATGAATGAAAATAATTTTTGTTAAAACAGGTTTCACTTAACTGTGAAGACATAGTAAGAACCATAGAAACTATTCCAGTATACACAATATACTTTTCATTTTCTTTAATTTGTTTTTACAATATACTTTTTAAAGAAACATAGATTACTGTGTTTCAATTAAACAATTTTTAACATCACACTAAGTCTGGATATGTATACATAAAATAAGAGATGCATACTTTGTAATATAATAGTAATAGCTTGATAAGATTCATGATTTGATTATCAAGATTTTTCCAGATAAGAAAAGTATTGACCTCACCAATAAGACAGGCAATAAATCCAATGTCATATCAGGTGAATCTTGGAGTCAGAACATGGCAGAATGTTTTATAGGTTCCAGTGTTTTCACAAAAAATGTCGCCATTCAATTCTCACAGTAAGTTTATGATACAGATTGGGCTATTAACACTCTTCCCTTTTTCAAATAGGGTGGCCTAATTTCAGAAGGCTGAAGTCACCCGCCCTAGCTCAGAAAACAAAAATGACAGAACTAAAAGCCCAAATTTCAGAAATATGCTTTGCCTGCAATATGGCAGGACCATTTCAGTGTTGGAAGACCTGGTAAATGTACCCAATCACATGTAACTATATTCTCCACAATCCTTAGAGCAAATCTATAATCATTCAGCTTTCAATTAATAAAGAATAAATTAAGAAGTCATTTTTTGGTATTTGGCAATATGGCTCAGTAAATTTAAATTTTCTGCAAAATATGTTTTCTGTTTCTGTCCATAACAAAACTACTGCCTTAACTAAAATCATTAGGCTAAGGATAATATAAAACAACCATATATAAAAATAAACAAGAAATGTCATTCACAATCATATGGAAAACTATTTCTTAGAAGCTGTATAAATGTATCCCTGATGCTTTCACACTGGATGTTTGTTCATACTCCAGTAGTTACTACTGTTTGTGTGTGTGTGTGTGTGTGTGTGCGCACGCGCGCGTGTGTGTGTGTAACACAGGGTAAAACAGACTAAATGCTGGATCATTCTTAGAATTAAGTGAGAAATTTGGTGATGATTGTAAGTTCATAATAACATTTTTTTTTCTACAATAAGACTCTAGGTTAAAAGGTCCAAGTGTGTTTACATCACACACACACACACACACACACACACACACACACACACACACACACACACACCTTTTTCTTCATGGTAGATTCAGCTTGTCAAAGTTAAAACTGTGCTGCTTAATTTCTCATTACACCACCTGAGATCTTATTCATAACTTTGTGGACACTCACATATGAAGGAAATGCGCTTATAAACAGTAATTTATCAAAACTGCAACTGTAAATGTATGTCATCTACTGCATAAAGTTCAGTCCTAAGGTATTGAAGGAACAATTAAAAAACCACAGTGTTTATCTTAATGTCATCTAAATAATCAAAGTAATGGAAAAAACAACTGCAACTAATATTTAGACCCAAACTGTGAAATTAACAAACAACTCCATATATTGAAGAGAGAACCTTATTTTAATTTTTATGACGTAATTATATTCAGTCCTTTCCAGTGTAAATGTTATATAATGTCCAATAATATAATGACAATAGAATTTAGAATAAGATCAATATTCAGATCAATATTCTAGTAAAGCTGTATAAGAGTTGGTGCCCAATCATTAGTTGGTATATTTTAGATAATTTAGGAAAAGGTAAATTTTGTATTGCTATTCACATTTTTCTTGATTTAATTTTTATTTTTATTTAACATTTTAATGATATGGAGACAGTCAAAAAACACAAAGAGAAAGACCAGACTACAGCTCATATCTTGCTTATAGTGGTAGTGGGGATTGAGCCTGAGACTTTGAAGTCCCAGAAATGGAAGTCTTTTGCAGAGCCATTATACTGTCTCCTAGCCCACTCCTAACCTATTTTTCAAACAACTAGGCAAAGAGAAACTTTGTAGCAATATCTAAAAAGATTATAAGGAAAGACTCCTTAACCTTCTAGAATATGCAGAAAATTTCATTCACAAATAGGGACTGAGGATAGTTCACTAAAGAGGCTCTATCCAAAGATGAAGAATGAAGATATAGGTAAAAAAGATACAGGGTGGATATTACTCTGTAACTAGCAACAGCAGAACAGGCTATTATAGATATTAAGCATATTTAAAATGGTAAATCAGCCATGATGTAGAGAACAAATCTTGTAAATAAATTATTCTATTAACTAGAGCAGTGTGGCATTCCTGGCCATGCTAACTAATTGCTTATCTTTTCTATGTTCCTTCATCACCCTACCAACATTATTAGAAGAGCAGTTGTAATCTGGATAGGATGTTTTAAAAAGTACCAATCTCAATTTCTAAAGTGTATGATTATACACTTTAGAAGGAGGGCCATTTCACTCCCAAACTAAACCATCTAGACTGAGTCATCATTCAGTCAGATATCTCACAGATTTGAATATCAACATGAATTCAATTGTGTGTATATAAAGGTACAAAGGGCGGGGGAGTGGCACAACTGATTAAGTGCATATATTACCAAGTGGAAGGACCTGGGTTCAAGCTCCATTCCCCATCTAAGGAGGTTCTCTTCAAGAGCAGTACTGCAGGCCTGCAAGTGTCTACTTTCTCTTCCTCTCTCTACTTCTCTGTCCTCTCTCAATTCTCTCAGTCCTAATAAAAAATTAGAAGAAAAGAAATAATGGCAGTATTCTATTGTTTAAAAAACAGGACTTCAATATATCTAAAGGAGCCCAATTATTTATCATCACTAGTGAAAATAATATTTGAAAATAATTGAGAATATATTGAAGTTTTTAAAGCTAAAAAATGTTGTGTATTTACATCTTAAGCTGTAACATGCCATTTCTACCTTGATAATTTCAACTTTTTTTTTTTTCTTGAATTCTTTGCTTTGGGATTAGACACATAGACAACATCTCATCCAGCTCCAATTATCACCAACCAGTTACTACAAAATAATTGTCAAATGGTCTCTTAACCCTATGTTGGTTATTCATGAATCTTAGTCCCCTCCTGCTCCCCTCTCAATTACACTCCCCACACCTCATTACCTCCCTAGTTCTTCTCCCAGTGAAATTCACTGAGAGCCACAGGACTCCTCGGTTTCCATTCTTGAAGTATCTCTTTGCTCTTCTTCTAAACTCTTTCTCTGATTAAATTTCTGGCAACTCTGAGAATTTACACGCCATCTAGTTCTGTTCTGGTTTTTGGCTCTTGATGCCTTTGCTTACCCAGTACCCACCCCCCACCCCACCCCCCCACACACACACCACAAATTCCTGTTCCCAAGTTCTCCATCTTCCAGGTGTAATTTTGATGGTAGTGTCATGGCAAAACTCTTTACCATGCAGAGAATGATATTTCTAGTTTACCCATGCTTTTGCTTGTTTTCTCTTCTTGCTGTGACAGAACCTTGCATCTGTGCCTCTGTTCCTTGCTACCTCTGTTATCCTCAACATTTAAACATTCTTTTCATAAGGATTCACATATGAATTTCCAGAACTTTCCTTTATTTCTTTAAAGATCATAGATTTCATTCTGCACCTCTCTGACTACTTGCCAGTTTTCTCTGTCATACCAATGTCTTTTATTTGTCTGAGCTCTTTAAGAATTTCTTCTTCTCCATTAAAGCCATGTCTCATTGACATGCAGAGCAGAGGTGATAGATTAAAGTGCCATTTTCACTGGGTCTTAAATTGATCCATCACTTGTCCCCAGGAACTTTTTAAAAGTACAATCCATAATTTGTTTAGTTGTTTTCTTAGTGACAAGGAGACATCTGCTGTAGCTGATGTTAAGTATGTGTGAGAACGTTTTAGTACTCTTATTCTGGAAAAAGTTGAGCTCTGAAAGAGATGAAGCTTGGGGAAAAATTTTTCTCTTACCTTATGTTTGTGAAACACTGCAATACTAGTGAGAGGTTAATTTTCATTTGTTTGTTTGTTTGTTTATTATTGGACAGAGACAGAGAGAAGTTGAGCGGGGAAGAGGAGAGAAGGAAAGAGACGAGAGTCACCTGCAGCCCTGCTTCACCCTTTGTGAAGCTTTACGCCCTGAAGGTAGGGACCAGGGGATTGAACCTGGATCCTTGTTCACTGTAATGTGTGCACTTAGCAAGGTGCACCACCGCCTGGTCCCAAGGTTAATTTTTAAATTTCTTAATTTGAATTTGTGTTACTACATGGATATGTATGTTTGCTTGGATGCATTTATAACTATTGAAGATTTTGTAAAAAAAAAAATCTATTATTTAAAAGAAATCTTCTGAGACTTTTGATAATATGGTTTGTTTTGGCAAGGGCAGCACCAATGGTGCTTAGAGAAAACTCCCCAATCCTCTTCAAACTCTCCAATTTTCTGCCAATATTTGCTATCGCATCTTCAGTCTTGTTTATTTTGTTTGTGGTAAATTATCATTTGGGCAATGTGCCTTTGAAACAGACTTCATTGATGCAAAAATGTGTCTGATCTGGCCAGCAGGAAAAGAAAGATGTATAATTGTGCCTAATAATGATTCCAGAGAAGGATTTGGTGAAGGGCATGGTTACAATAATAAGATGGTCTTAACTCCAAAACTTATGCATATTCAACATTCTTTGCAGGCTCCATTTCAAAATATTTATAAACTAGTAATGTTTTTCTTTCTTTCTTTCTTTCTTTCTTTCTTTCTTTCTCTCTTTCTTTCTTTCAGGAGGCACTGTGCTCAATTATAAGTGTTTTATACTAGGACCCAAATATTTCTCAATTGAAATAGAATTTAATAAAAACTCATTTAGTACAAAGAGATTATAATTTTCATATAGAAACTTTCATCTCCAGTAATAAGTGTTATTATCTCAGAAACATTTGTATTGGGGAGATAGACAATAAGTTGGGTCCACCTGCATATCAAATGTCAGGCTCAAGAAAAACTAGTATAATCTTATGGGTCCTTTGGAATATAAATAAAACAGACCTACTAGCTATCTTCAAAATGGAACCTCAAATCTTCATCTTCAATATTCCAGCCGTTAGGCTCATGAATAGTCAACAATTTGTTTGGCTTTATATGTTAACTCTTTTTTTTAGCCACCAGGTTCCAGACACTACCATAATGCCAACTGGACTTCCCTGGGCAGACAGCTCTACCAATGTGTCCTGGAGCTCTGCTTCCCCAGACCCTATCTCACTAGGGAAAGAGAGAGGCAGGCTGGGAGTATGGATCGACCTGTCAATGCCCATGTTCAGCAAGAAAGCAATTACAGAAGCCAGACCTTCCACCTTCTGTACCCCACAATGACCCTGGGTCCATACTCTCAGAGGGATAAAGAATAGGAAAACTATCAGGGAAGGGGATGGGGTACAGAGTTCTGGTCATGGGAACTTTGTGGCGTTACACCCCTCTTATCTTTTGTCTTTTTTTCATTTTTGTAAATAAAAAGTTTAAAAAATGTTTTAAAAAAAGGAAAAAAAAGAAACATTTGTATTATAATGCTATGCACTATGGGTACTACAGAGATTTTCATTAAAAAGGATCATCCAGAGTAGTCTTTTTAAAACAGGGGCTGTGGAGGAAATAGAGTGTCAAGATCATATGTACCTGACCAAATTTTTTCAAATATCAGAAAAAGCATACTTATTTCCTCATAGAAAAGAGGATAAATTGGTTACAATATAGTCATCTGTCTTTGTAACAACCATGTGGAAACAATATCAATGATAACATATCAAATGAACATATATACCACATGTTTACACCCACATTGATATGTATTCCCTCTATCTTCATATATTAGCTAAATATTTTTACATAGTAGCTAAAATCATACATTTTCATAAACACACTTTAACTAAAGCACATTGATACTTGGATTGGATTGTATTATATCTTAATGGTTGTGATATCTCAACTATAATCTGTAGAGAGATGTAGTAGAAGATGTCAAAGATTCCAAAACAGTTCAAGTAGAAAGGAGTAGAAAGCGTGGAGGTCTGGAGAGACAAGATAATGGTTAGGTAAAGACTCATGTCTGAGGTTCTGTGGTTCCTGGCTCAATCCCCAGCATTATCATAAGCCAAAGCTGAGCAGTGCTCTGGTCTTGCTGACTTTCTGTCTCTAAAATATTAAAAAATAAATAATGTGTAAAAATGTGGAATCCAAATGTGTTGATTTGAGAGAAATAAAATGTTTCTGGTGTAATAATTTACTCAATGTGACCATAGAGTGGAACTACACACAAACATCATTTTTTCATGAGTCTCCAAATGAAAACTCAATAGCCTTCAGACATACTATTCTTCTCTAAATAATCTGTAAAATTTTCTAGACCATAATTCCAATACAAATCTGGTGAGCAATAAACATTTGTGTTTTATATTATTTAATTCAAGAAGCTTTTTGGAAATATGAGTTCAGGAAGAATGCAAGAGAAGCACTTTGGAGTTCATCACTGAATAGAGCTGGCAGTCAGTTAACAGAAATGCTATTATTTTTATTTGCTTGCTTGTTTTCTAGAAATTCTTTTTTAAAATATTATTTATTGGGGGAGTTGGGCTGTAGTGCAGCCGGTTAAGCGCAGGTGGCGCAAAGCACAAGGACCGGCATAAGGATCCCGGTTCGAACCCCGGCTCCCCACCTGCAGGGGAGTCGCTTCACAGGTGGTGAAGCGGGTCTGCAGGTGTCTATCTTTCTCTCCTCCTCTCTGTCTTCCCCTCCTCTCTCCATTTCTCTCTGTCCTATCCAACAACAACAACAACAATAATAACTACAACAATAAAACAACAAGGGCAACAAAAGGGAATAAATAAATAAAATAAATATTAAAATATATATATTATTTATTGGATAGAAACAGAGAGAAGTTGAGAGAGGAGGAGGAGATAGAGGGGAAAAGAGACAGAGAGAGACCTGCAGCCCTGCTTCACCACTCATGAAGCTTTTTCCCCAGCAGGTGGGGAACAGGAGCTTGAACCTGGGTCCTTGTTCACAGCAATATGTGTACTTAACCAGGTGTGCCACTGCCTGGTCCCTCCAGGAATTTTTTAATATGATTTTGCTCATCATATACCAATTTACTGAGAAAATAGATACAAAATAAATCTTTATTTATTATTATCTTATAATAATAAGGATTAATACGTGTAAGGCTCATACTGTTACTCTGGGAATCCATTTTACATTACCACTAAAAACAGTGTATATATACTTGGGGATATCAACAGTTGGGGATATCAACACTAGAAAGTGTTGCAAATAGGCATTTCATTGTCTCATAAAACAAAAACATTAATGTTTAACAGTGATCAGTTTTTGAAATGATCCTCTATGTCTTTTGAAACTAATAAATTTTCAAATTTTGTCATCATCATTTTCTTAAATGAGGATGATTTGATATTTAGTTTCTGGTCTTAAAATAGTAAAGTTTATTTACTCATTTTAACAACAGATGCTACTTCACTGGGGGGTGTATAACAGCATATATGATATGATCCAGTTTTCAGTGGATTTATAGCACACAGGGAAATATAATCAGGAAAAATAGTTGGATAATTAAATATACTCTATAAATTTGTGATAAGAATTACACAGGAACAGCACAATGTAAAAAAAAAACATGACATATTTTTGGCTAGAAAAATATTTCATGGTCATGACTTTTTTCTGACAGCCCAATAGTTTGAAGTTCAAAGAGTGTTATTAATTAATTAATTAATTTTAGGATATGACAAGCAGAATTAAGAATTGCTACTAAGAATTAGCATGGAAAAATTACAAAACAGACTAGAAAGTGGTGCAGTCATGGAGTGTGAAATTTGCAAGTTAAGGTCCAGAGTTCAATCACCAGAATCACAACAGATGTTCTAAATCTCTAGCAAAGAAACAAACAATTCTTAAATAAATAGGCAGATAAATAAATAAGTCAAAGAAAACAAAGGGAGGCTGGTAGTTGTGCACCTGGCAGAGTTTAAACTTTATCCTGCCTGGGGACCCAGGTTCAAGTCCCTGATACCCACATGTAAGGATAAGCTTCATACGTGATGAAACTGTGCTGTAGGTGTCTCCCCACTTTATTCTATATCTCCCACAACTTCCCTACTTCCTTTTATTATTATTATTTTTTAAATTTTTATTGACACCAGGCTGGGGCTCAGTGCTTTCATGATGAATTCACTGCTCCCAGCAACCATTGTTTTTCCCTTCCCTTCCCTTCCCTTCCCTTCCCTTCCCTTCCCTTCCCTTCCCTTCCCTTCCCTTCCCTTCCCTTCCCTTCCCTTCCCTTCCCTTCCCTTCCCTTCCCTTACTTTCCTTCCCCTTCCCTTCCCTTCCCTTTCCTCTTTTCTCTTCTTTCTTTCCTTTTTTTTTTTTTTTAACTATTTGAACTGAGAGAAATTAAGAAGAAAGGGGGCTATATAAGGAGAGAAAGCAATACTTACTTTATTGCTCATGAAGATTCCCTTGTGCAGGTGGGTAGCAAAGGCTTGAACTTGGGTCCTTAGGCATGGTTGTGTGTACACTTAACCAAGTGAGCCATTGCCCACCCAGACTACTTCCTTCTGTCTCTATAAAAATGGGAAAACATAATCACAAGGGAGAAATGGTGGAGTCATGTAGGCAATGAACCATAGTAATAACCCTGGTGGTAAATAAACAAACACAAAACAAATTAGATGTCCAGTGGTGGTTCACCTGGCAGAGTACAGATACAAGCAAGGAACTGGGTTCAAGTCCCCTGCTGCAGGGGAGAAATTTCAAGAGTAGTGAAGTAATGTTGTAGGTATTTCTCCTTGATCTTTCTCTACTTCTCAAACTCTCTGTCTTTCAACTCTTAATAATAATAAACCAACAGAAATACTGAAGTCATATAGGAGCCAATCCCAGTAATAACCTTGGTGGCAAAACAAACAAACAAACGAATGAATGTTGTAAAGGTACACAGAAGCTAAGAGTGTAATATTGGGCTCTATTTTCTCTCTGGATTGAAAAACTTTTGAAGAGGGTTGCACACTTAAAGACAAATAAATAAACACCACAACTACTACGCATAAAATAAATTAGAAGAGGGAGTTGGGCGGTAGCGCACCGGGTTAAGCACATGTGGCACAAAGCACAAGGACCGGCGTAAGGATCCCAGTTCAAGTCCCCAGCTTCCCACCTGCAGAGGAGTCGCTTCACAGGCAGTGAAGCAAGTCTGCAGGTGTCTATCTTTCTCTCCCCCTCTCTGTCTTCCCCTCCTCTCTCCATTTCTCTCTGTCCTATCTAACAATGACAACAATAATAACTACAACAACAATGAAAACAACAAGGACAACAAAAGGGAAAAATAAATTAGATTTTAAAAAATTTAAAAAAGATAAATTAGAAGGTTGGCATTTGTTCTTTATAACATGATGGTAATTCCACAATTGAGGTTATTTTGTATATAAAATGAGACTAGTATGAATTAAGATAAGCTGCAGGTGTAAAACATACATTGAATATTTAACTCTATGAAAAAGTGATATAAATTTATGTGACATTTTATAGCCAACTTTCATGGCAAAATAATAATATTTTTGTCCTCTACTGGGCTTGTTTTCTTTATTTTTTGAATTGTGACTATCAGAAGTTAATAGTTACATATGTGGAGATTTCTGCTTTGCACAAGAGGTTCCAGATATTTCTCTCTCTATTCTTCCATACTAATAATTTTGAGCTTTGTAACTAATGTATGGATTAACTTAGGAGAGCACTGAAAAGAATAACGGAAATATACTAGAACACTGGCACAGAAAGTACATTAATGACAGCATATCACACAAACAAAATTAACAGAAGAAATGATTCAGCTCTTAGATTTCTTTAACACTAAGCTAGAGACACTCTGTACCTCTGTTACGTTCATTCCTTCCCACAACTGATTGGGAGACCAGCTGAGAAAGTCAGGATATTTCATCACTACTGCACAGGGGTATCTCATAAGGACCACTCTGAACAATAAGACAAACAAAGAAACAAAGAACACATATTAGTAACTAAGAAAGCGTTGGTATACATACATAATGAATTACTAAACTACTGCAAAATATATACCTGAAAGCAGAAGTACACTAGAGTTTGCAGTGAGTACCTCCCTAATACTTCCTCTCCACTATTCCAAGCTTGGGATCCATGATTGCTCAACAATTTGTTTGGCTTCGTATGTTAACTCTCTTTTCAATCACCAGGTTCCAGATGCCACCAGGAT
Source organism: Erinaceus europaeus (assembly GCF_950295315.1). Lineage (NCBI taxonomy): Eukaryota > Metazoa > Chordata > Mammalia > Eulipotyphla > Erinaceidae > Erinaceus > Erinaceus europaeus. The sequence goes on along the minus strand of NC_080164.1, from coordinate 85,959,083 downwards.
GCTGGCCAGGCTTCCCTGGATTGAAGACCCCACCAATGTGTCCTGGAGCTCAGCTTCCCCAGAGACACACCTTACTAGGGAAAGATAGAGGCAAACTGGGAGTATGGACCGACCAGTCAACGCCCATGTTCATCGGGGAAGCAATTACAGAAGCCAGACCTTCTACCTTCTGCAACCCTCAGTGACCCTGGGTCCATGCTCCCAGAGGGCTAGAGAATGGGAAAGCTATCATGGGAGAGGGTGGGTTATGGAGATTGGGTGGTGGGAATTGTGTGGAGTTGTACCCCTCCTACCTTATGTTTTTGTTCATTAATCCTTTCTTAAATAAAAAATTAAAAAAAAAAAGAAAAATGAATACATATTCTTCACCTCATATTGGACAGAACTTGAAGAAATAATGTTAATTGAAATAAGCCAGAAAGAGAAGAATGGGTATTGGATGACCTCACTCATGGGCAGGAGTTGAGAAATAAGAAGAGAAAGGGGGATGGGTGGGCAGTGGCACACTTGATTAAGCGTACATAGCACCATGTGGAAGGATCTGGGCTCGAGCCACCAATCCACAGCTGCAGTGGGAAGCCTCACTAGCAATGAATCAGGTCTGCAGGAGTATATATATTGTTAACCATCTCCATCTTTCCTCCCTTTTCAAATGCTTTCTTTCCTGTCAACTAAAAATAGGGAAAACATGAAAAAAAAAAAAAAAAACTAGTCCACTATAGTGGACTTATAGGGTGATAACCCTGGTGGGGGAAAAAAGACAGAAAGGGAAAACAAAGTAGAACTTGGACTGTTTCTTGTATATTGAACCAAAGCAAAGGACTTCGAAGAGGGAGGTTCTTTCAGATCCTAGTGCATGATGGTGGAAGAGGACCCAGGCTGGGGGTGAAAGTGTTCTTGTGGAAAACTGAGAAATTTTACACTTGTCAACAACTACATTTATTGTAAACCATCAATCTTCCCAATAAAGTTTGAAAAAGAATAGTAGAGTTCACATTTCCCAAATGGACATGAGACTCTTCTCATACCATGATGAGACATTGAATGGCCAGAAAACAATGTCAATAAGCAGCTACTCTGAGAATCATCCATCAACCAAGGACTTCTCAGTCTCAGAAGAACCAAGCACCTCACCAAGGGAATTCCTGCCAGAGTCAGCAGTAGATAGTGAGAGTCTTAGCAGAACAAATAAAATAGACCAGAATAATGTCACAAAGGCTATAAATATTACTTTTTCATTAATATCACAACCTAAAAAGTAAGTCACGGTTGAAAGGTATATTAGGATGACTTCCCAAGAAATGTCAAAGGGATTCAGAGGTTTGTCATACAGTAACCTAAAACGCCCAGAATACAATTAAGATCACCTCTCATACCAAGGGCCAAAAAGGCACAAAATTGATAAGGAAAGACAATAAATTAATGCTAACACTAAAAGTACTCAAATGCTAGAATTATTTAGAAAGAGTTTTAGTGCAGCCATCATAAAAGATGTCTTAATAATTGGTTATAGTGCCTCCTGACACACATAAAGTCAGAAATTCTCAGAAATAAACTAGGAAAGGGAAGTATGGTTATAAAAAACAACATGAGAAATCCTTGTGGTGATAGAACTGTATCTTAACTATGTCTTATGTTAACTTACGTAAGACAAAATCCCATAAAACTAAATACATACAGGCACATATATTCACATGGACAAGAACAATACTAGGAAGACTGGAGGAATCTGATCAAGATTGAACTAGGTAATGTAATCATTCCAAAGAAACATTCAATTATTATGTAAATGCATTCTGGATATAATTACTTGGGAAAACTCTTAGCAATACATGTTGATTGTCAAGAAGCTCATTCTGGAAAGAGGAAACATCTGTCCTCATTTGTGATAGTAGGGTGTGTGTGTCTGTGGGTGTGTGTATGTGCTTGTGTCTGTGTCTGTGGGTGTGTGTCCTTGTGTTTGTACAGTTAACTAAGCAAATACTTTAATAGTTCACTAATCATTAAATAGTTTATAATAAATTAGTAATATCAAAATGACGTTTTAAAAGTATCATATGTGATTAAGGAAGCAGAAGAAATTTAGATAATATCTTCTATCCTGGGGACTACTTTCTATTCATCTTACTCATTCTTAAGTAGGGAAGACCAGTATTAACATATTTATAGAGGGGTGGTATCTAGAGATCTGATACATGGTCTTTGGGAAAAAAATGGAAACAAACTGTTTCCAAGACTTATGAGAACTAGCGTGGTTATCTTTGATAAGTAAGAAGGTGGGGATACAGAACATTGATGATGGATATGGTGTGGAACTATACACTGCAACTTTACAATCTTTGATGTAATGGATTACATTGACTGATTTTTAAATGTTGAGCTAGCTTTGCATATGTGAGATAAATTCCACATGTCTAGGATGTACAATTTTATGTATATTGTTCTATTTTAATTATTGATATTTAAGCATTTTTGCATTTGTGTTTCTGAGAGCTTTTGTTTTTTTCTCTTTTTATAATGTCCATGTCTGGCTTTAATGTTGGTCTGATACTGACCTCATAGGATAAGGAGTTATTTCTTCTAACTAGGTATTAGAAAAAGAGTATAGAGAACTGGCATAATTTCTCCCCATAGGGAAAAAGAAAGTATTTGGTTGAATTGATACTTGCATTGGAAGTCTACTGGTTATAAGTTAAAATTATTTAAAAAATACTTAGTATAAGCTATTTATTGCTTTTGTGTGAAATTTTTATAGATGTGTCCTTCAAAGAATTCATATATTCCAACTTATCAAATTTTTCGATGTGACAATATTAAAAATGCATAATATATTATTAATGAACAAATATAAGGTATGATGGGATATGTAGTATTGTACTCACTATTTTTGTCTGATATTATAAATTATGTGCTCTCCTTTTGTTTCTCTTCACTTTCATAGACACCTTAACATCTTTATAAATCTCTCCAAAAAGCCAGCTTTGGTTTTGTTGATTTTCACTGATGCCCTGTTATCAATTACATTTATTTCTGTTCTAATTTACATTATTTATTTTTCTGATGATTTTATGTACTGAAATTTATAAATTAATTTTATATCTTTACTTTCTAACATAATTATTTATTATAAAACTCTTTGCAAGTATTGTTTTTGTTGTATCCGACAAATGTTAATATTTCATATTTACTTACAAGATGGTATTTTTAAGAATGATTTAAAATTTCAATTATACAGGAGTTAATCTTTAGGTTCAGAGACACCTGAACCAAAGAATAAGAAATGCTATAAGAATAGGCCAGGTGGTAGCTCATCTGGATAAGTAACACATTATAGTGCTCAAGCATCCAGATGCAAACCTTTGGTCCCCACCTGCAGGAGGAAAGCTTCACAAGAAGTCAAGCAGAGCTGCAGGTGTCCTTTTGTCTCTTTCCTTCTTTTTATTGCCCTCTTCTCTCAATTTATCTCTGTTTTTATACAATATTAATTAAATAAAACATTTTTTAAAAAAGAAATGCCATAAGAAATGTGCTAATTCTCTCTACTCCTGTAACAAATTTACACAAATTCTCAATAAAACACAAATTATCATCTAAAATTCTGGAATGCAATTACCTGAAGTAAGGTTTACTAAGTGGAACTTGAAGTATTAGAAAGAGTACACCTCCAATGGAGTCAGCAAATTAAGATCTATTGTCTTCTCCTCCAGAGTCTAGTGATTATTGGCATTCCATTTACTTTTGGATATCTAACTCCTCTTTCTACTTCTATGGTCACATTTTCTCTATATTGAGTGTGGAATTGGGACTTTGGACAAATATGATTTCAATGTCCCAGTCACTTTTTTCAAACAGATAGACAGAGGAGAGACACTATGCCTCTGGAGCTTCTTCCCTTGCCATAACACCTTTAATTCACCCCCCCCCCCCCGAAACACACACAGAGAAAGAACAATTCAGGGACCTGACCTACATGAGTTACCTATCCACTCCTTTTCTCTGTGTGGCAAAAGGCAACAAACATAATGGTCAAACAAAAAGAAACACTAAAGAAATGAACCAGGACAGAAATCAAGAAAAAAATCTCATTAAGCTAGAAGAAAATAAAAATGATGAAAACATCCAAACAGTAATTGATGTAATAATCACCAGAGTGAGGAAAGATTTTCATGGTAAAATTATCATAAATAGGGAAACAACAAATGAGACTATGAACTATCACAGGACAGTTAGAGAAGTAAAACTAAAATAGTTCAGTTAAGAGTTCAACTAGCTCAACAAGGTAATGCAGCTAACAGAAAATATTAACAAAATAGTTGAATTAAGTAAAAAAAATGTTGAGGGAAATGAGAGCAGAATAATTGAGACATAAAACAGAATTAGGAAGATCTAGAATGAATTAGAAAAAACTAGAGAGAAGTAACAAAACTAAAAAAGACTGATAGGTACTGAAAACAATAACAGAGACATGGGATGCCATCAAAAGAGGTAATATATACATAATTGGCTTGTCAGAGGAAGAAAGGGAGGGTTTGAAGAAAGCATAATAGGAGATAATAGAAGAAAATTTCCCCAATCTAAACAACAGAAATGGAATAAAGATTCATGAAACCCAGGAAGTCCAAAACAAAATCAGCCTAAACCTATATAAACCAAAATACATAGCTAATACGAAAAGGAGTAAGGATAAAGAAAAAATTCTAAAGGCTCCAGGAGAAAAACAGAGTCACATATAGAGAACTCAACTGTGTTGCTGTTGATATAATTCCATAGTTCTTTCAGTAGATGTTTGATGTATTTAGATGGCTTCTCACTGTGTAGAAAGATCTTAATAATTGTTAAATCCTCTTGGTTGATTAATCCTTTGAGCATTATGTATTGCCCATCTCTATCTGTTATTCTTTACTTATTTTAAAGTCTATCATGTCCGATATGAAAGTAGAAGTTGTACTTTTTTGTGGTCCATTATCTTGTATGATAGTTTTCTACCTTTTCATTTTGACTCTGTTTGTTCTATTATGTGGGATTCCTGAAGACAACATATGTTTGAGTTGTGTTCTCTGACCCATTAATCCATCATCCTACTCTGTGCTTTAGTGGGCAAATTTAGGCCATTGACATTCATTAATGTCACGGATTTAAAATATTTAAATGCCATTATTGTAAACTTATTTGAGTATCTGGTACATGGTGGTTTTTTTGGTAATGTTGCTATTGTTTATAGGGGACCTTTTAGAGCGTTGCAGAGCAGGTTCAACGATAGATGTTTCCTTCAACTGTTGCTTATCTGAGAATTTCTGACCCTCCTTCTAAAATGAAATTTAAAAGTGTGAAATTTGTTTCTATTATCTCCTCTAGCATACATTCTTAAAACCCTTCCTTTCTTTCTTCCTCTGACAAGTAGATAGTAAAAGATTTCAACATCCCACTTTCTCAAATTGATCATCTAGGCAAAGAATTAATTTAAGAAAAAGAAATAAATGAATGGATACATAAGCTAGAACTATTGGGAAGTTTTAAAAATTTATCTATAAAATAAAAAATATCAATAAGACTATAGGATAATAGGAGTACAATTCCTCACAGTTCTTACCACCAGAGTTCCATATCCCATCCCCTCCACTGGAGGCTTTCCTACTCTTTATCCTTCTGGGAGTATGGACTCAGGATCGTTATGAGATGCAGAAAACAGCCTGTCTGTCTCTATCCTTAGTTGGGCAGAGCTCTGGAGAGGTGGGACTCCAGGATACATTGGTGAGGTCGTCTGCCCAGGGAAGTCATTTTCTGAAAGGAGGTTGGACCAACATACTCTACCACTGGAAGATGGGTCCAACAGAGAGTGCAGCCTAGAACATTCCTAGCTATGACCATAGAATGAATGCCAGCTCAGACCTACAGGGATGCAGAGGTTACACAGGTTCCTTCATTAAATATAGTCCCAGATCAAATTGATGGGGTTTACAGTTAACAATATTATATACTTTCCCCATGTTTGGGAACTACTTTTTCCCTTGATCTAGCTTTCTAGTCCTATTTCCAACTCTAAAACCATCTCCCCAGACAATAAAGGTTGCTCCACCTGCAAGTTGACTGTTGGGCTCATGCAAGGGTTAATAAAGCCATGGGCTTCTTGGAATACACATAAAATAGACCTACTATGGATACCCCGAATTTTATCTTCTATGTTCTAGCTTTTAGGTTCCTGATTTTTGACTAATTTGCTCTGCTTTATATCTTAATGCTTTTACAGCCACCACACTGAAGATGTTATCATAACGCCAATTATTGGAAATGTTAAGAGTCCTCCACCCCAAGAAACTGGGACACACATTCTTTTTGAGTCCACATGGGAAATTCTTGAGGATAGGCCACATTTTAGGCCACAGAGACAGTATCAACAAATTCATGCACATTGAAATCATTTTCTGCATCTACTCAGATCCCAGTAGAATTCAGTTAACACTTAACAGCAAATCAGAAATTAGTAGAAGTACTGAAATATAGATACTCAACAGTGTACTACTTAATAACTCCTAAGTCAAAGAGGAAATTAAGGAAGAAATTAAAATATCCCTATAATTAAATAAAAACGAAGACATGAGTTATCAAAATATTTGGTACTCAGTGAAGAGTGCACTAAAAAAGAAAAAAATTACACATGTTCCAACAACTATATTTACTGTAAACTATTAGTCCCCCAAATAAAAAATATATATATATATCCCCCAAAAATAAATTTCTAGGTCATAGGGTAGGATAGGGTAGGTCCATTTCTAGCATGCTCAGAGTTCTTCAAACTGTTTACCATAGGGGTTGAACCAATTTACCTTTTCAAGAATTTGAAGTAATCATGTTAAGTAAGATAAACTAAACAGAGAAGCATGGATATGAGGATAATCTCTCTCATGGGAAGAGCTTTGGAAATAAGAAAAAAATAATAGAAAGGGGAGACAGAAAGTAAAATTTGGACTGGGTTGGTGTATTGCACCAAAGCAAAGTACTCTGGCGAACAAAGACAGGGAGAGGGATTAGAATAGTGGGACTTTGAGATTTTGGTGCATGATATTGGAAGATGACCTAATTTGGGGGTGTGCTTTTTGCAGAAACTGCATAGCAAGATGTGAAATTTTACATATGTGTCAACAACTGTACTGTGAACCATTACCCTCCATAAAACAATAAATTAGAAAAGAAGGACAAGCAATATGTTAAGACAATTCTCAACATTTTTACTTATGTCCAGTTTACTAATGTCCAGTTTGGGCTATAACTTTCAACTATTTGTCAAATGACAAAATTAAATGGAACAAAATGAAAAACTCAGACATGCACTAATATTGTAGAAAATAAGAAAATCTAGCAATACAAAATAAGGTAGTCTACCTAGAAAATATTATTATTACTAGTGGTAGTTTTAGTTATTGATGGCATATCATCTTGCTGAGGCAGAGCTTCATACATACACCCTAGCTGGTGAGCTATTTGTCCTATATTTATTTATTATTTATTTATTTAATGCTAGGATTCATGTCACATACTGTAGAGTAGCAATCATTTGAAATTGCCCAAGGTTTTTGGAGCTGCAAGAAACCTTCCCATCAAAGGGAATACCAGAGTTCCTACTAGAAATTAAAGAATCGTGAAAGTCTTTTAACTATCACAATAGTGACCTTTCTTCTTTAGTTTTTATCATCTCTGTCTTCTCAGATGGTCCCTTAAAAACTTAGCTTTATAAGAAATCAGAATAAAATTAATGCCAATAGCTTTGAGCACATTTTTAGAATCAAAATTATATAAGCCTTAATCCTTTTAGTGTTATCTTCAAGCGTCTATAAAATCACCAGTGCTCAAAATCTACAAAATGAAAATGTCTTTCCTACATATTCTAAGAAAGGAGGAAGTTAAAGCATGCTTTGTAAAGTTAGAATATAGCACAAAGTATCTCCGCACTAAATTCCTCTCTTTGAAACTTGTGTGGTAATACATCAAACTTTTTCTTACAAAAGATAAAAAAGTACTGCTCATGTTTTACCATTTCCACATGCCGTTATGAGCAATAACAATTGTGGATTTCTCCACAGGATCATATTCAAATATAAGAAGCTTACTGTTTGGGGACAGGTTTGTGCTATTAAGGTGAAAGAAATGTTCTCTTTGAATTGAACAAATATACCCTAGCATGTACCTGGGAAATCACTATAAATAAGATTAACAAAATGAAGCAAAGCACAATCATTTGAGTTTATTTCCTCAAATAAAATCAGTGCATCTAAAGTCATAAACGTAGCATCCCTGATGTAACAAATGGGTTCTCCTTCCTATACTAATAAAAGTGGCTTTCATTTCTTTTTGCATTGTTCTCTACTTGATTTCTATTGTATGAAACCTCTCACGGGTTCTGACTTTGGTTACATGAAGTCACTTCTATAGCACAGTGCATGGCTCTTTCAGTCTTATAGTGAAGATTCTTTGACTTAAGGCTTTGGAAGAAATTGTCGAAGGAGAAACTGAAGTTTTCAAAAGAGCACAATACACCAATCCACATGAACCCTAGAAAAGTGATTGTAGAGTTTGTAAGCAAACCCACACAAAACGAATGTTGTGACTTCAGTATGGACTCTACTGTTAGCATGTTTTTTCACTGAAGGCACTTACTGCATCAAATCCCTTCACTGAAAAATTTAGAGTCTAGATAGCACTTTTTTCTATGATAGCAGCTTTCTAGTTTAAAGTGGCAAAGGGTGCATCCATGGTGACAACTCTTCCTTTATAAATAATATTAAATGTGTATGATGGCAGACCAGCTGGTGACACATCACCTGTGTGCAAGGACCTGTCTTCAAACCCCTGGTCCCCACATTCATGGGGAGATTCTTCATAAGTAGTGAAGCAGTGCTGCAGGAGTCTCTTTGTCTCCATCTCCCTTCCTTCTCCATTTCTTTGCCTCTCTCTCAAATAAATAAATGAAATGAAAAGTATAGGAATTTCCATACATATGCAGATGCGTGTTTGGGGTATACACACATATAGACACAGATTACCATAAAAACAAACACAGTAACCTATATTCCACTCTGTGCCATACCAAAAGGCTAATAAAACAGGAAATTTTGAGGCCTGGGAGATGGTGCAATGACTATAAACTTTGGACTTAAAAAGTACAAGGTGGGAGCAGTGAGGGGGGTACACCTAGTTGAATTCAGTGTTACAGTCCATGAGAAACAAGGTTCAAGTCTCCAGTCCCCACCTACAGGGAGAAAGCCTAAAGAGTGGTGAAGGAGTGCTGCAGGTATCTCTCTGTCTGTCCCCCACCCCCTTAATTTCTGGCTGTCTCTATCAAATAAGTAAAGATGATTTAAAAAAACAAGGTTGGGGCCAGCAAAATAGCTCATTTAGATGGTATGCTAATTTGCCATGTGTTTGTTCCTGCTTTGAGTCCTGCCCTGACCATATGGAAGGAAGCTTTGGTGTATTCTCTTTCACTTTCTTGATTTTTCCCTTGAACTGTTTTTCCTTGACTGATGTTGATTCTATCTTTCTCTTTTTTCTTTTTTTAAATATTTATTTTATTTATTTATTCCTTTTTGTTGCCCATGTTTTATTGTTGTAGATATTGTTGTCGTCGTTGTTGAATAGGACAAACAGAAACGGAGAGAGGAGGGGGGAGGCAGAGAGGGGGAGAGAAAGTAGACACCTGTAGACCTGCTTCACCACCTGTGAAATGACTCCCCTGCAGGTGGGGAGTCAGGGCTCGAACGGGAATCCTTACATCAGTCCTTGTGCTTTGCGCCATCTGAGCTTAACCTGCTGCGCTACAGCCCTACTCCCCTATCTCTCTCTCTTTGATGTTGGTGGATAAGTACATTGTTTTTGTTTTTTTTTTTCACAGTCTAGGAGTTGGCCCAATATATAAAGTGCTAGGCTTTAAAGAATGAAGTCCCGAATTTGATCCCCAGCAGCACATGTACCAGAATGATGCCTGGTTCTCTTTCCTATTTCTCTTATTAATAAATAAGAAAGAAAACTCTATAAATAAATAAATAAATAAATAAATAAATAAATAAATAAATAATATTTTAGTGGAAGAAAAGTATCAGGAAGGGGAGTCGGGCGGTAGCGCAGCAGGTTAAGTGTACGTGTCTCAAAGCGCAAGGACTAGCAGAAGGATCCCCGTTCAAGGCCCCGGCTCCCCACCTGCAGGCGGGTCGCTATACTGATGGTGAAGCAGGTCTGCAGGTATCTATCTTTCTCTCCCCCTCTCTGTCTTCTCCTCCTCTCTCCGTTTCTCTCTGTCCTATCTAACAGCCACGACATCAATAACAAAAACAATTATATTGGGGTTTATCAAAATTACTTGTGAAACTAGTAGTCCCAAACATTAGCTACAGGTAGGTATCAAAGTAACTCACCTGGACTGCCTGCTTTACCAATCTGATGCACCTCACCACATTGGAGGAAGTTGTGGGTTTTTCTCAACCCCCATGCCTCTATGTCTCTCTCTTCAAAAAGGGGAGGGGGAAGTATTGTCAAACCTATGTACTAAAGTACTGCCTAAACTAATCTGAGATACCCTTAACTATTACAAACTCCAAAAAGTCAGACGAAGTCAATGTTCTACTGATATCTTTAGTCTTTCTCCTATTCTACTTTTATATTAACTTAAGAATGCAGTGTACTTAAGAATAGCCAGATAAAAATATGTTTTCTGTAAATGGAACAAACAATTGCAAACACATTTCAACAAGCCTCTCCCCAGTAAGCCTCACTGTCTGAAGGGAAGCTTTTCTTTCTTTCTTTTTTTTTCTTTTCTTTATTTTCCCTTTTGTTGCCCTTGTTGTCTTTTTATTATTGTTGTAGTTATTATTGTTGTTGTTATTGATGTCGTCATTGATATATAGGATCAAGAGAAATGGAGAGAGGAAGACAGAGAGGGGAAAATAAAACTGTAGATCTTTTTCACTACCTGTGAATGGACTCCCCTGCAGGTGGGGAGCCAGGAGCTCAAACCCGGATCCGTACACCCGTCCTTGTGCTTTGCACCTCATGCATGTGCTTAACCCGCTACGCTTCCGCCCGACTCCTGGGACGCTTATTCTTATCAAGCTTGCCAGCTGCTTATAAAATAAATAATCTCATTAATTTGATATACATTAAATATTGTAAAATTTATAATAAACTTGAAATCCAGGTAGAAAGTATACAGACCAAGGCCAGGAGGTGGTACCTATGGTTAAACAAGGTGAACAAGGACCCAGGTTTAACCCCCTGCTCCCCACCTGCAGTAAGAATACTTCACAAGTGGTTAAGCAGGGCTGTCTCTCTGTCTCTTTCCTATCTATAACCCTCCCCCTCTTAATTTCTCTCTGACTCTACCCAATAATAAGTAAATAAGTAAGGACTAAAAAAATATTTTGGGGGTGGTGTAGCACAGAGGGTTAAGCACACATGGCATGAAGCACAAAGACCAGAATAGAGATCCCAGTTCGAGCCCCCAGCTCCCCATTTGCAGGGGAGTCATTTCACAAGCATTGAAGCAGATCTGTAGGTGTTTATCTTTCTTCCCCCCCTCTGTCTTCCCCTCCTCTCTCCATTTCTCTCTGTCCTATCTGGCAAAAACAACAGCAATAACAACAACAAAATAATAATAACAACAAGGGTAATAAGGGCAACAAAAATGAGAAAAATGGCCTCCTGGAGCAGTGGATTTGTAGTGCAGGCACGGAGCCACAGTAATAACCCTGGAGGGGAAAAAAAATAAAAGAAAATAGACAAAGCCATCACAAAATAATAAAAAAAATGTATGCTTGTGATTTAATAAAATCATAAGACAAATAAGTATTTTGTGAATAGAAAGCAAGGTGCATCTGAGTTCCTGGGAAGTCAAGGAAATTCTAGATTAACTATATGTTGACTTCAACTTTGAAGATGACTTCATGGTTGCCAGCCCATATTGCAGTTGCGGTTGACTTAGTGAGAGAGATTGCTCAGCTCATCCAGCCAAAAAAATGGCAGAACATGGAGTGAGGTCCTGTTTTTCCATCTTCACTACAATATCTCACTGTCCTTGAGTGTCTTTGGGTTGGATAACCCATATATTGAGGGGTGAAGCCGAAGAGATGGGCACAATTGCTTTTCGTTTTCAGAGCTACTCAGTAGTTAATAATGCGAGTGGCATTAGTGAGAAACTGGCAATCTCTGGAGGCTTCATTTACAAAACTGCAAGGAGGTAATGAGGAGCACTATGATCTCATCTCATGGAGTTGCCAACAAGCCTGGTTTTAGTCTCCTGAGCAAAGCAGGCAGTAACCATGTTGCAAGGCTCGCTCCACTCCAACCCTTAAATTTCCTGTTCATTGTCATAATTATTAAGTAAAAGCCATCTCTTCTGTCTTTGAAACTCTGTTATAGGGATAAATTTGCAACATTATGTTTTCTGTCTTTGGCAGGTAAAGGAAGCACAAATCTGGGTGTTAACTCATAGCTGCTAAACAGAAGTTCAGGTATCTACATATACCCCACAGTTCCACCACTGTTTGTTGGAGCATACATAGCAAAAGTGACTGCAAAGATTGTGCTCTGTTTTAAGTAATTGGCTTCATATAAACATAAAAACATATAGATGATCCTTGAACTGTGACACCTTGATGTCAGATATACACTGCACTCACATTAGGTCAAAAATCAGGTCCAATATCAGAATACTTAAATGTGTGTTCTTATTTATTTTGTGAAATTATAAAAGCAATATACTGTGCCTTCTCAAATCTAATGTTTTAGAAATAAAATTAAAACGTGATTGAAAGTATCCATGGGGTTTGGTTCAGTTGATAAAACACAGGGCTTACCTATACCATGTGTGCCTGAAAAACATTCCTCTCTCTCTCTCTCTCTCTCTCTCTCTCTCTCTCTCTCTCTCTGTTTGTAAATACTTCTTAATACAATAAAATTCAATTTTAATTCCAAGATAGCCTATATAATAAGAACAAGCTATTAGTTTAGTTGCTAATTAATAAACATATATGTAAGTATTTGTGTGTCAATGCATGTATCCATAAACTATGTGACAGGTATTTTAGAAACACTTCATAGTGATGAATTATACGGTGCTCCAGGCCAGTTCCCCAATCAGTAAGGGAGAGGAAGGAAAGTAAATAGATAACTATAGAATGTCAGGTGGTACTTTACCCTAACGGACCCCTGTCTTAGCTTCAGGAAGAGAGAACTCTAGTACAGAAGCTCTAACAATCTCCTTCATGGGCCAGTGCAACTCAGTATTTACACTTTGCCTGCTCCCTGCAGACCCCTGGGCCCCACTCCTGTTTGATGGATGGGGTTTCTGTTTGCTCCTGTCTTTTCTCTGGTATTGGCTCTTGATTTAACTGTATATCTGACCTTGTGGATTCACTGCATTGCTTTCTTGTTTGCAGCTTGCCTTCTGGCTCCAAGTCCCTTAGCCAATTAAGAACGATCACATTGTAATGGACTTCAGGCTAGCCTTATTGTGAGAGGAGAGGAGAGCAAGGAAGGACCTGTTTTAGGGAATTATTAGGACAGTACTTGATTCATAGTAGATAAGTGTGTGTGTGTGTGTGTGTGTGTGTATAGAAATTTCAATGAAAATCCAGAATAGAGATAACTTCTTAATTTTGAAATATTTATTGATGACGGCAATAAAAATTAAAGAGATAAAAAATTTAAAAGGAAAAATAAGGGGCCAGGTAGTGACACACATGGTTGAATGTACACATCACAGTGAGCAAGCCCCTGGCCCCCACCTGCAGGAGCTGGAGAGCTACATAAGTGATGAAGCAATGTTGCAGGTCTCTCTCTATATATATTTATCCCCTCCCTCTCAATTACCCTCTGTCTCTATTCAAAATGAATAAATGTGGCTACAAAAATAATGTAAAAAATAAAATAATATTTATATTAAAATTCAAATAAATAATATCTTGAAAACTTGAGTGAAGAATTATTAGGGGATAAAACATACAAAAGTGGCATATATAACAAACATTAATATTAAAAATATGCTGCATTTCTATACATTGACAATGATCCTGATGATCATTTTTCATCAAATAAAACTAAACACATTGGAATAAATTTGACCAAAGAAGCAGAAGACTAGTATCTTGAAAACTATTGATATAAGATGTGGTTGTGTTCATGGTTTGAAGAATTACCAAAATGTTCCTTTAACGTAAACCAAAGCCCAATACACAGACTCAATGTAGTCTCTGTCAAAATAATAATTAAGGGAGTCGGGTGGTAGCGCAAAGGACCAGTAGAAGGATCCAAGTGGCGCAAAGGACCAGTGGAAGGATCCTGGTTCGAGCCCCCAGCTCCCCACCTGCAGAGGAGTCACTTCATAGGCGGTGAAGCAGGTCTACAGGTTTCTATCTTTCTCTCCTCTTCTCTGTCTTCCCCTCCTCTCTCCATTTCTCTCCATTTCCTATCTAACAACGAAAACAACAATAACTACAACAACAGTGAAAAACAACAAGGGCAACAAAAGGGAAAATAAATATATTAAAATTTATAAAAAATAAAAATAATAATTAGATAAAATAAAATATAACTTCTCTTTAGCTTTACTGAGAAGAGCTGTACAACTTCTAGGATGGTGCTGAGGATGTTAAGTGAAGCCCAGTTTGGACAACAAGTCCTCTGTAGCCCCTGGGACCTTGTCCCTTTTGTGCTAGACATCCCCACCAATGTTAGCAGCCCCCACCCCACCCCTTATGGTACAGCACACCTACACTATTCCTCTGTTAGTAGCAGCCATCTTGATCATATCCTGGTGGGTGAAGAGGTCTGAGTTTATGACCTGGTCTACCATGATCAGACTACCTGGGGCATGCAGAGTTGCTCACTGTCCCCAACCAGATGCCAATGTACATGATGGCTTCTTTCTTCTGTGATACAACAAGGTTCTCAAAAGCCAAAAGTTCCAACTAGGAAGGGACTTTCTCCAGAGACCTGGCTGGATCGTATAAGTTTTAGAATGTCCCACACATTCATGGGAAGGGCTATCTGTGTTCAAGGCCATTGCACTCAGAAAGATGGTCTCAACCTTGTCCACATCCACAAGGCCATCCTCACCAGTTGCTTTTGGACCTAGGGCAGAGGACACAGTCCAGGAGAAAGCACCGGCCATACCTGGTTGGGGTGGTGGATATGCCTTGCAAAGGTCCAAGTTACAGAAGGCCTGGACTCACGTGTAAAGAGTACCTGTTGTGAGGGCAGGGAGGTGGCACTCATAGTACTAAGCACAAGAATCTGTGTTTGAGCCCCCACTCCCTACCTGCAGGGAAATGCTTCACCAGAGGGGAACCGGGTCTGCAGGTGCCTTTCTCCCTCTCTCCCTCTCTGCCTCCTCCTCTCTTAATTTTTCTCTGTCCAGTGGAATAAAATGAAAAAAAAAAAAAAAAGGCCACTAGGAGCAGTGGATTTGTAGTGCAGGCACCAGCCCCAGCAATAACCCTGGAGGCAAAATAAAGTTCCTGTTGTGCCTTCTCCTGGCTTGTGTGCCAGCAGCCCAGTTTCCCTCTTGTTGGCAATTTCTATAATCTAAGGGGCAGCAGAGAACTGGGCTGTATCTTAGACTATGTGTAGAGCTCCTTTGATTCTGCACCTACCAGTTCCATAAAGTTGCTAGTGAGCCTCTCAGTCTTCACCTGCATCCTTCACATCACCTGTAACCTAGAAACTGGGCTGGGGACTTCTCTGACTGAGTGCTAAAATAGCTCCCAGTGCTGAAGTGCCTCTTTTCCCCTCATCAAAATACACAAGTTCTGATTCCAACCAGTTTAAAAGTCAAAGAGTGTCCAGGCATTACAACATTTGAATACTTCCTAGGTCTAGGAGTTGAAAATAAATTAAAAATAAGCAAGTACATATTAAATATATCAGAAGGCAATGTGTTCTTTGAAGGCAAGTTAAAGCTAGAGCTCTGTGAGTCTGCCTTAGTCATATTAATCAGAAAATACCCATATGATAAGATGGCCACAGAATACAAGTAAAGTGAAGTAGGTGAGCTGATGGGAAGAGCAAAACCTCTAAAATGGAAATGTGCTTTCCTTGACAAAATAAACTGTTAGATGGATTATAAAATAGGGAGGGGAAAATGGAGAGGAAAGGGTGTGGAAGGAAGGGAAAAAGGGAGAAGAAAGAAAGGAAGAAAAGAAAGAAAGGAAGGAAGGAAGGAAGGAAGAAAGGAGGGAGGGAAGAAAAATTATTGAGTGTAATTAATGATCAGCTGCAATTTGAGACTCTGTAGGGGTATCTGTAATGTTTTCTGTTAGACTAGCAATTCTCAAAGTGTTGTCTTCAGAGCAGCCCCATCAATAGAGACAAGATTTTATAAGTACAATTTCTCGAGCCCCATATCAGAAACTATAGATATGGAGGGGGAAAATGTATTTATTTTAAGAATCCTTTCAGGTGGTATAGGGGCATATTCCAGAATGACAATCATTGGGGCCTGGGGGAGAAATAGTAGAATATATGAAAGGAGAATAATCAAGACACCATCTTTTCACTCTGCTGCCATCCCCAACTCACAAAACTCCAATTTCTACAAACTGTATGTCACATGGAAAATCTTTCATAGAGGAAATTTTGAAACTGAGGAAATCTGAAATGATTTCATAGGTAACAAAATCTCTTAAATACAATTAATTTTGGCTTTTTGGTTTTGTACGTGGAAAGAAAACATTATGCTCCTTCCCTTCATCAGATTCGCAATTTGAAATGTTTGCTTGCACTGGTGAGATAAAGGCACTCACCAGATTGAGATGAACTTGAATTTTCAGGATCCATTAATAGTTTAGATTAGAAACCATAGCCTTTCCACTGTGCTTTTCTCAAAGATGTGTATCAACCTGTAAGCAGACATGTGCCTTTGCTTTCTGTGTGCCATCCCATGTCCTCAGCAAGAATCTCATAATTAACTTTTCATTCAAGATGAACTCATGTTTGTGAGAGAAAATGTTTTATTCTGGTACTTTGTTACCTTTGCACCTTCAAAATAAAAGAGGCTTGATTAAAGAAACAGGGATGTTAGAGACTTCCTCAAGTTTTTAGAAGGGAGGTTGTTAAGGGAAAGGATTCAAGAGCTCAAGAAAGGGAAAGGATTCAAGAGCTCAAGAAGAATTAGCACATTCACTGGCAATTCAAACATTTGTAGGCATGACTGACTGGAAGGTGAGACAGTTGAAGGTTTACAAAGCTAAGCACCATATTAGCCACCTCACTTGTTTATTAATTCACGCCTATGCATTACTTTCTTTTCATTCTTCCAGCTCTCAGCAGTACTTGCTTCAGCACTTCCTTGTTCTCGATTTTTTTTTAGTTTCTCTTTCTGCACACTTTAATCTTGCATAACTATTTTAACTCCTCAATACAGGAAGCACAATGTAGATATCGACCCCATCTCTCTTCTCTGCATTAAGAAAATCGTTTTGCATTCACATCTCTGTTCTTTCTTACCTTCTTACAGGCAAAGACTGCTTCCTTTCAGATAGCTTGTGTAAAAGACTTAGAACGTTCACATAAACTTTGCTTAGTCAGTTTTCTTTTACATTGGTGATTTTTCCAAGTAAGATTTATAAAAGGCTGAAAAAGAAACAGACTGAAAAAATCTCTTCTATAAAGAAATAACACTTTTCACAGTTATTTCATAAACAGCATGTTTTAAAAATGTGTTTCTCTAAATTTAGATATGCTTACACCCACTCACCTGAGGCAGACAAGCAAAAAGGCAGAAATAGAGTAAAAGGATCTTTAGAATGAAAGACAACATTTGTCAACACCTTTTTATTAGACTACCTAGTAACACTTAAATACATATGCATACTTTGATCTCTATTCCTTGCTTAATGTGAATGAATAAGGTATGCGTTATCTCAATTGCTTATTGATTTAGCTGTGTTGACATTTTTACGACTTGACACACTTAATTGTAACTCAAAACTTTTCATGAAATGTCCAGTAGTTTAATAGCAGTAGTCTTATCTAAACTAAAATTTGTTTGGATATATGTAGTGTGTGTGTGTGTGTGTGTGTGTGTGTGTGTGTGTGTTTCAACACTGAGGCCTCATGGATAAGTCCACACTCCAGGGTTAACGTTTTATTTCAGAGAGAGAGAAGGAGAGAGGGAGTCCACAACATTGCTTCTCCTCCCATGGAAAATTCCTGGGGCAGTGATGCTTCCATGTGTGATGATGTTTGAACCTGGGATATCTGCATGTTCAAGCACATCCTCTATAAAATGAGCTATGTACTGGCCCTCCCTCTTATAATTTTCAGTAATAAGCATTTGTTGTTACTACTACTACTACGATGACTATGATGGCAAGGACTACTACTATTTACCACTAGGTTATTGCCGGGACTCAGTACCTTCATAACAACTCCATCACACCTAGAATTTTTTTCTCCTCTCTCTTTCTTTCTTTCTTTCTTTCTTTCTTTCTTTCTTTCTTTCTTTCTTTCTTTCTTTCTTTCTTTTCTTTTTTTCTTGTTGTTGGCTGAAGGTACAGGGAAAGAGAGACACCTGCAGCACTGCTCCACCACCCAAGAAGCTCCCCTCTATATATAGGTAAAGACCTGAGACTTGAACCAGGGTCTTCACACATGGTGATATGTGAGTTTTACAGGGTAAAATACCACCCAGCCTCATGTTCATAATTTTAAAAAATAAAATTGGTAATATTTTTTTCCAAAAAAGTTAAAGGCAATTTAATATTGCTAATCTTACTACATAGAATTAAATGAATGAAATAAATCTCATCGGTTTGTCACACCTTTTTTACTTTCCTTATAATCAATCTTCCTCTACTTAATTTCCTTATGATTAAAAATAATTTTGTTAATATAGTACCAATAAGGTTATTAAGACATTAGTGTCAGAAATTTAACTTCAGCCATGATTCCACATGAGTGCTTTAAGTTATTCCATTCAGCCCAGGTTGCCATGTAGCAGATGGTCTACTGGTTACTTTCTCTTCTTACTACCTTTCCCTCTGGGCCCTGAAACATTCAATCAGAGGCAAGGACTTTGATGTCTAAGACTCACTGTCATTTATCTGCCAGGAATACAGCAGAAGTGTATAAAGTTCTGAGTGTGGTGTACATATTTTATACATACTTCATTGTTTTTCAGTCTGGGTCTGTTAGAGGTACATTTTTTTGTTTGTTTGTTCTGATTTGATTTTCTTTTTCTTTTTTTAATATTTATTTATTCCCTTTTGTTGACCTTGTTGTTTTATTATTGTTGTTGTCGTTGTTGGATAGGACAGCAAGAAATGGAGAGAGGAGGGGAAGACAGAGAAAGTGAGAGAAAGACACCTGCAGACCTACTTCACTGTCTGTGAAGTGACACCCCTGCAGGTGGGGATTCTGGGGCTCAAACCTTAATCCTTAAGCTGGTCCTTGCGCTTTGTGTCACATGCGCTTAACTTGCTACCACCCAACTCCTGATTTTGTTTTTCAATAGAGGCAGAGAGAATGAGGAAGACGATACCAACTCTCCCTTCAATATAGTGGAAGCTGAGCTTGGAAAAGTATTTTTTTGTGCTGATTTTAATTACCTTTTAAACATTTTCAAAATTGTTCTGAGACTTTATCAGTAATATTTTTGTTTATTTTTAATATTTTATGTGTTTATTTTAATGAGAGAGAGACAGAGGAAAAGATACAGAGGAGACCGGAGCCCTGTTCAGCTCTGGCTTATGGTGGAGTTGAGGATTGCACTTGTGACTTCAGAGCCTCAGGCAATTGTAGTCTTTTGCAGAACCACTATGCTGTCTCCTCAGCCCTATCAATAAGAGTTTTATATCTGGGTGTGATTCATATAATGACAGGATGCAAAAATTTTGTGTAAAGTGTGTGTGTGTGTGTGTGTGTGTGTGTGTGTGTGTGTGTGTATGTTGGTAGAACAGATGCAGTATTGATACAATAGTGGTCACATAAACCAGTGGAACCATAGTGGATTCAATAATCTGGCAATAAATTGAAGCACTTGGGGGCAATTTGGAAGAGGTATTTAAGATTAAACACTTAGTACTTAACCCAACTGCTTTACTGACTAACAGATTGTTACTTAGTGGCTCACATCATATTTTCACAGCGATACCTGTCAATCAAGTGCTATTTACACTTTTTTAATTAGCAAATCTTGGAACCATGACCAACAAGCAGTGGGGGGAAAGCAAATGGTCAAATTCTTTTGTTTTCTTATTGAACTCAAACTTATTTTACGTCCAACCCTAAGATAAATAGGTATAATAAAGTAACTTCTTTACAAAGTTGATTAGTAAATAACTTCATCTCTAATAAGTATGGAAACGTGAGTGTGTATAAAAAACATGGTATTTATTCTTGATACTAAGTGAGAATGTTTCTTCTTAGTTGAAAAGAGAATATACAATATATCTTCAAGAATGGAGGCATAGATACATAGCAGTCAATCAGTGTAAATGGAAAGAGTTGTTTTTCCTGTTTTAAAATAAATGGAATTGCTAATGCAGGAATGTTATTTATGGAATTTATTTTTCAGATATTGAAATAATGATTTAAACCTTTTGATAAAAGTCCTAGGCTATTTCTCATTGTGCTGCTATGAAAGGGGCTTGGCTTTGTAGTACAGGTGAGATGTAAGTACTGAAAAATTCTTTGTTCTTTTCATGTCAAGCAAATTCAGATATGGCTCAAATTACATTTCAGTTTGGTAATGATATATATTTTAAATTTATCCTGCTTGTTTTTTGTTTTTTTTTTTTCTTTTTTAATTAGTGTTGTCAACTGGACTGCACTGCTTCAGTTTGACTTTTTCATATAGAAAGCGAGAGACAGAGGGACAGATGGAAAGACAACATAGTCAGACTTGAACCTGAGTCATGTTCATAGCAAAGCAGATGCCTTCCAGGTAAGCTATCTTGCTGGTCCTTGTTTCTTATTTTTTGAGCTGAATCCCAAAATTCATCTAGTATGTCATATAACTATATAAGTTCATGAGGACATGAACTAGGGTATCAATACAGATCATTAGATTCTATGTTTTTACATCTCTGCCTCTGAAGAATCTGTCTATAGTTCCAAATATAAACCTCAAAAAATAATTATGCTTTTATAATGAAACATATCTATTTAGGAGATAGTATATGGAACCAGTAACATAGAGACAATTGATCTAACGTACTTTATTGATGAACTAAAAATCAGTTTTTTGCGAAAGCAAATAATGCATATTTTAACTCTTTTCTCAACTCAAGGTGAATTTTCAGCCTGTGGTGATGTGTTGCTTTTTATAGGTATTAAGATTAGTCCATGGATGATGATTTTCAGTGCTTAGAAATACAACTGAAGAAACTGATACGTGACCTTTACTTTTCAGATTAAGAGAACTGGTAATCTGCTTATGGCTGATATCTATATCCATATTCAGGAGAGACATTGACACCCCTTGGGCTTGTCTCTAGAACTGAGTGTTTCTCTGAATACTAAATTAACTCTCCACAAAGACTGTGAGGCAAAGACCGGCCCGGCCCAGTAAAAACAAGCAGTAAACACGCTTTAAAGAGACTTTATGTTGCTTTCTTAATGCCATCCTGGCCCTGGGTTCAGGCCACAGCCTTTCAGTGATGTGTTCTTGTGAGGATGAAATGATCTCTGATAATGCTTATCAATTATCAACTGCCTTTATTATGCTTACAAATAATGTGACAATAGACAGTGTTGCTAACATAACATCCAAATGGTTGAATGACTCCCACATATTTCAAGTCTAAATAAGGAGAGAGAAAAGGGGAAGAAAAGAGTAAAAGAGAGAGGAAGAGGAGGGGGAAGAGATAGAGATAGATAGATGATAGACAGATAGATAGATAGATAAATAGATAGATAGATAGAAGCAGCCCACGTACAGATTTCTTCACTAAAGACTTAATTGCTACCACCCCTGGGGTGAAATGTTGTAACACCCTACAACTCTTTATGACAGGAAGTGAAAATTCCATATCCAATTGGAGCTACAGGGATAATTTAGGGAGGCAGAATGCAATTATCCAATTAGGAATTTAGCCAGAACAGAAAGGTTAATCCCTCTTAGTCGTTTCAAAAGAGCCCATGGGATCTTTAATGAGGACAAGGGGTCAGGACCTGTGTTTTACAACTCCAGCCAAAAAATTATTCAGACTTCTCTCACACTTGAAAAAAAAAAAAAAAAACAGACTCCAATCTACCAAACTCCAAGAAAAAGAGAATCTTCCCTGAGATCAGAAGTTTTCAGAAGCTGCAATTTTTTTTTTGCCCCATATTCTCCACTGTAGGTTATAAAATCACTGTGTAAGAGCTGTTTTTGTTGCAAAAAAAAAAAAAAATCTGTATTTGACTAACAATGATTTCAGAGCTTGGGATGCCTTTATCACATAAGACAGAGAGTGGCATGGAGTTGGATGCTGACTCAGAGCTTTGGAATGCGTCATTGATGCCTGGCTGAGCTCCAGTTTCTGGGCTTAGAATCTGCCAACTGGCAGGCTGGGGAATTTTCTGTGGCAATTTTTCAAAATGGGAAGAAGAATCCTTCCAAGGAGAGATTGTTTCTACATTTTAACTAATAGGAGAAGTGACAGGGACCTCTCTGACAGTCTGGTCCATGACAGAATGAGGGGCTGTACTCAAAGGAGAATGACACATTTGCAAGAACCTCTTGTAAAAAGTAATATATCTTTTGGGCATTCACTTGAAAGTTCCGGCCAAAAGGAATATGAATTACAAATTTCAGTCTGGGAGGCACAGAACACAGACTTGCCGGATGCATCAACAAATGGTACTTTGCAGGTCTTCCTATTAGACATACAGTTATGTCATGGATATTTAGAAGTAAAGCAATTTTTCTTTGGATGGCAGCCAATAGAGCATCATTAAAGGGAGCTTTTTGGATTCTCAAACCTAATGTGTGTAGAGAAAAAGAAGATTCTCAGCCATTAAGTAAGCATACTTTTGCTTTCTTACTCTTTTAATACTATCTAGTCTATAATATTTCCCCTGATAAATTCTAACTGACCTAAACATTCTATAAACAATGTTCCTAAGCATTTTTTGATTTCTCAAAAAAAAAAAAAAACTGATCTGTCCCAATATCCCATAGCACACAATTTTCTTTAAGATTTGTGAAGATGCAAAAATTTAGGTAGTGTATCAAACCAGAGATTAGAGAACTTGAGTAGCTTTTGTGAATTGATAGACTTTAATTCAATGTGTATGTAACTCAATCAAGTTACTATTTACATACATCAGATTGAAATTTCTGTTGTATCAGTGCTAGCAAAAGCATCAAGACTTGCTGTTATTAGAACAGTTACCTACTCTATAGTACAAATAGAACAGATACCAATTTTACATGGTTTATGAGAATTGTTGATAATTTTAGATTTTTATTAAATTACTCAAGAAATAATAATTTTATATGAGGAAATTTTAAATTTTATATGAGGAAATTTCATGAGCATCTACATGATATTTTCCCCAGGAAACAAACAACAACAAAATTCAGATTTAGTATTCAGAAAAGGGTCATTTTTTTTAATTGGGCTGTTTTTATTGGGAAGTGTTGAATATTGTGTGGTTCATTTCATAGTGAAAATAAAATTATAGAAATGTATTGATTGAAAATCTACAAAGTAAACAAGTAAGCCGACTTTAGGTTCCTTTTACATTTTGCTTCTCTTAAAATATTTCATTTTCAAGTCATAGTGTCATATAGGAAGATTTAAAAAAAAGACATAAAATTCATTTATTATGTACAATTTACACATTTCCTACTTATATGGGAAAGCAAATAAATTACTCAGTTATACATTATCTATATTTAAAACAACATTAATTCCACTATATTCCTTCCTGAAAGATTAAAAGATGATCATTTAAATCCAACTGCATTATTTCAACACAAATTTTTACATTTTTTAGCTTAGTAGATGATGAGACAACAGAGATTTCTTTAAAAATATATACTAGTGATTTAATATTAATTTAAAAGATTGTAATTCCATATAGTTCCCACTACCAGAGTACTGTGTCCCATCTCCCTCCATTAGAAACTCCCCTATTCTTTTTTTTCAGGGGAGAGTGCAGATGCAGTTGCCCACTACCACAAATTATGCTGTCAAGTTTCCCACATTTGGGGAAATCACAGGGGTCAGCATATCTGGAGTGCAATAGATAAGCCTCGCCCTGGGAATGCTACCTTTGTGATCATGGTACCTAAAAGTCCTCCTTAAGCATGAGTAATTTCAGAAAAGAAAAAAAAGCTAGATATCAGAGAAAACAAAGAAAAAAAAAGTTGAATAGTGGCACTGCAATACTTTAAGTCCATAATATGAGTAAATGCTAATGGCTTAAATTCAGTCATTAAAAGGCCCAGAGAAGGAAGATGAAACAGAAAATGTAACCCAATCATATGCTGTCTGCAAGAATCTTACCTGACCCAACAATACAAACACAGACTCATAATGAAAGAATGGAAAACTATAAAAACTCATAGATCACAGAAGAAGGCAGGAACAGCTAGTCTCATCTCTGACACAATAGACTTTAAAATAAATAAAGTAATTAAAGATAGGTATGGACATTACTTACTGATCAGAGGATCAACTAACCAAAAAGATTTACCAATTATTAATATCTATGCACCCATTGAGGGCTCATCTAAATACAGCAAACACTTACTGAAAGAGCTACAAAAATACATCACTAGGAATACAGTAATAGCGACTTCAACAACCTACTCTCACACTTAGACAGATTATATAAGCAAGTAAGCAACAAAGAAACAATAGAATTAGTTGAAGAGATG
The DNA here is from genome assembly GCF_950295315.1 of Erinaceus europaeus. Lineage (NCBI taxonomy): Eukaryota > Metazoa > Chordata > Mammalia > Eulipotyphla > Erinaceidae > Erinaceus > Erinaceus europaeus. The sequence goes on along the minus strand of NC_080164.1, from coordinate 85,934,227 downwards.
GACAGAATAGACCTCCTGGATATATTCAGAGTTCTTCACCCCAGGAAATTGGAATACACATTATTTTAAATCCACAAGGCAAATCCTAAAGTATAGACCACATGTTAGGTCACAAAGACATTATAAATGAATTCAAAAGCATTGACATTATCCCAAGCATCTTCTCAGACTACAGTGGAGTAAAGCTAACACTCAACAACAAACAGAAAATTAGTAAAAGTCACAAAATTTGGAAACCCACAACATACTGCTCAACAGCTGCATAGTCAAAGAGAAACTCAAGCAAAAAATTAAATGTCCCTAGAATTAAATGAGAATGAAGACATAAGCTATCAAAGTATTTGAGACATAGCTAAGGCAGTACTTTGAGTGAAACTCATAGCTATACAAACATACATTAGAGAACAAGAAAAAGCTCAAGTAAATGATGTAATTACATGCCTTAAAGACTTAGAAGAAGACAAATAAAGGAACCCTAAAGCAACCAGAAGGACTTAAATCACTAAAATTAGGGCAGAGATGAACAACATCAAAAATAAAAGAACCATAAAAATGATCAATGAGGCCAAATGTTGGTTATTTGAAAAATTAAATAAAATTAACTTAGCTTTAGTCAGACTCATGAAAAAATTAAGGAGAAGAATTAAGTAAATAGAATTGTAAATGATAGGGGAGATATCACAACAGACACCACAAAAGGCAAAAAAATAATGTGAAGCTTCTATGAACAACTAACTATATGTCACCAAGCTAGAGAATCTGGAAGAAATGGAAGAATTCCAAGAAACATACCCTTCTGAAACTTAACCAGGAAGAACTACAGACCTTAAATGGACCAATCACAGACAAAGAAATAGAAACAGTTATTAAGGATCTTCCCAGGGATCAGGTGGTGGTGCATCTGGTTGAGCACATGTTACAATGCTCAAAAACCCAGGTTCGAGGCCCCGGTCTCCACCTTCAGGGAGAAAGCTTTGCAAGTGGTGAAGCAGGGCTTCAGGTGTCTCTCAGTTTCTCTCCCTTATCTATCACCCCTTCCCTCTCGATTTCTGGCTGTCTCTATCTAATAAATAAATAAGGATAATAAAAAAATTAAAGAATCTTCCCAACAATAAAAGTCCAGGACTATATGGTTTTTAAAAATTATTTCTACAAGACATTCAGGAAACAGTTAATACCTTTACTTTTACAGCTCTTCCAAAAGTTTAAAGACACAGGAATAATTCCCTTCCACCTTCTATGAAGCCAACATCACCCTGATACTAAAAGTAGATAGGGATACAACAACAACAACAAAAAGGAAAATTCATACCAATATCTCAGGTTTACATGTAGCCATAAGCTAGGGGTATTATATAATTCAAAATAATAGTATTCAATAGTCCTTGAGGATTAGACTTAGACATGACAAACCTGGAATCCTAGTTGTAGTGTCTAAAGAAATAACCATAAATTCTCTAATCAGACTTAGACAAAAAGAGTACAAAAGATGGAAGGGCAAGAGACAGGCTTACTTAGTAATGTTATATTTCAGTAAATATAACATTATTTCACCATCTTGGGCCCTAGTCAGGGAATCCTTGGATTCACACATAAATATGATGGGCCTAAACCTCTAATGGATCCCTCTCTTCACCACCACTGGTAACTTTTCTCAGGAATGTAATCACAAGCTTCTTGTGGGCCCTTTCAAGACCTTGCCCTCACCATAGGGAAGCTATGGTAGGGACTGCCCCAATCTCCAAAGGAAGGCTGGGGTATCTCACCCTGCCAGTCAAAGAAGACTGGTCCTGAAGTGAATACTGGGAAAACTGGGTTGAAACATGCAGAAGCATGAAACTGAACCACTTTATGTCATCAGAAACAAGTCAGCTCCAAAATGGTCAGGGACCTGGATGGTAGACCAGAAACTATCAAATACTTAGAGAAAAATATTGGTGGAACACTTTCCCATCTAAACCTCAAGGGAATATTTGATGACACAAATCTAATTTCAAGGAGGACTACATAAAATTGAAAAGCTTCTGCACAGCAAAAAGAAAAAAAAATTATCCAAATGAAGAGACCCCTCAACAGAATGAGAGAAGATCTTTACATGACATACATCAGACAAGAGATTTAATAACCAAATATATAAAGAGCTCACCAAACTTAGTAACAAAAAAGCAAATGACCCAATACAAAAGTGGGGGAGAGGATTTGAACAGTATACTAATTCATATTAACCTATAGCCCTATAAATCACTATTTAATCAATATGCAAGGGGGAAATAGATTGAATGTTTCAACTTTTTGATGTATAGACTCCAGTTCTGAGTATATATTCCTTCAATCTAAGCACTTAAGGCTTCAAATTGGTAACCTGATTGATTTTTAAAAAATGGGCAGAGGAAATGAACAAAACATTCACCACAGAGGAGATCCAAAAGGCTAACAAACATATGAAAAACCGCTCTAGGTCACTGATTGTCAGAGAAATGCAAATTAAGACAACACTAAGATACCACCTCACTCCTGTAAGAATGGCATACATCAAAAAGGACAGCAGCAACAAATGCTGGAGAGGATGTGGGGACAGAGGAACCCTTTTACATTGCTGGTGGGAATGTAAATTGGTACAGCCTCTGTGGAGAGCAGTCTGGAAAACTCTCAGAAGGCTACACATGGACCTTCCATATGACCCAGTAATTCCTCTCCTGGAGTTATAGCCCAAGGACTCCATAACACCCAACCAAAAAGAGGTGTGTACTCCTATGTTCATAGAAGCAACCCAGGTGCCCAACAACAGATGAGTGGCTGAGAAAGCTGTGGTATATATACACAATGGAATACTATGCAGCTATCAAGAACAATGAACCCACCTTCTCTGACCCATCTTGGACAGAGCTAGAAGGAATTATGTTAAGTGAGCTAAGTCAGAAAGATAAAGATGAGTATGGGATGATCCCACTCATCAACAGAAGCTGACTAAGAAGATTTGAAAGGGAAACTAAAAGCAGGACCTGATCAAATTACAGCAGGAACCTCACATCTTCACTATAGAGCCCCTACTTCCCCCAGTCCTGGAACCCTTGGATAGGGCCCACTTTCCCGTGTGCATCTCCCAATCCAAACCAAATAATATTGCATCCGCCGATCACAACCTAACCAAAGCAACGATTGCCACCTCAACATGCTTCACCTCAGACTGTATCCAGAGACTTCACGTGTGGAATGACAACCCTTCAACTTCATTACTCGGGTGAGACCTTTCCTTTTATAGTACACTCTAATTTCATCTCAGGTAGTTCACTTTCTAACAAAGTCCCATAATCTAGATATACACCAGTTTCTGTGAGAGAGAGCTTATGTGCACACGTATCCATAAACTACTGCAAAATATATACCTGAAAGCAGAAGTACACTAGAGTTTGCAGTGAGTACCTCCCTAACACTTCCTCTCCACTATTCCAAGCTTGGGATCCATGATTGCTCAACAAATTGTTTGGCTTCATATGTTAACTCTCTTTTCAATCACCAGGTTCCAGATGCCACCAGGATGCTGGCTAGGCTTCCCTGGATTGAAGACCCCAACAATGTGTCCTGGAGCTCAGCTTCCCCAGAGACACACCTTACTAGGGAAAGAGAGAGGCAGACTGGGAGTATGGACCGACCAGTCAACGCCCATGTTCAGCGGGGAAGCAATTACAGAAGCCAGACCTTCTACCTTCTGCAACCCTCAACGACCCTGGGTCCATGCTCCCAGAGGGCTAGAGAATGGGAAAGCTACCATGGGAGGGGGTGGGTTATGGGGATTGGGTGGTGGGAATTGTGTGGAGTTGTACCCCTCCTACCTTATGTTTTTGTTCATTAATCCTTTCTTAAATAAAAAATTTTAAAAAAATTTGTTTTATTTATTTATTTATTTATTATTGTATAGAGACACAAAGAAACTGAGAGGGGTGGAGTAGATAGAGAGGGAAAGAGACATAGAGATACTTGCTGTCCTTCTTCAGCACTCATGAAGCTTCCCCTCTGCAAGTGGGTAGCAGGGGTTTGAACCTGGATCTTTGCACACTATAATGTGAGCACTTAACTAGGCATGTCACCACCTGGCCCTGTTTACTGGATTTTAACAGTGGGCCTAAATTGTTAATACATTTCTTTCATTCTTTCTTTTTTTTTCTTTTTCCTTTCTTTCTCTTTTTTCTTTTCCTTTCTCTCTTTCTTTCTTCCTTCTTTTTTTTTTTTCACAAAATTACATCTCAATAGGGGTTTACATTCCTATCATTCAAGCATCAGAGTTCTGAATCTTCAGTCTCCCCATAGCAAGCCACCACAGTTCACCCAAGGTTGTACACATGGACAAACCATCATTTGTACAAGTATCTGTCAACATTTATACATAGTTGCCACCTTTTTTTATTCAGTCCTCTCTCCCTTCCAAGTCACTCATGACAACTAACTACCTCCATATGCCTCTCTCCTTTTCCTTCTCTCTCTCTGGGTATTGATGGAGCTGGAGTTCAGAGCCCTTTTATCTTCTTCCTCCTATCATTTCTCCCCAACTGGGAGTATGGATCGAGTTTGCTTTGGGGGAGCAGAAGGCAAGAGTTCTGGCTTCTGTAATGGCTTCTCCACTGGATGTAGGCATTGGAAGGTCAATCCATACTTCAGCCTGCTTTTATCTTTCCCTAGTGGACTGGAGCCCTCGAGATGTGAAAGTTTAGGACACATTATTAAGGTCATCTGCTCAGAGAAGTCAGGATGGAATCATGTTAGCATCTGTAGCTTGGTGTCTGTAAGGTGACGTGACCTAAATTGAAACAAAATGGTTAATGAACAGGAACCAAAAAAGTAGGATTAGAGCAGAAGAAATTAGGGATCTCGGGGTGTAATAAAGCTAGGAAGTCTGTTCTAGGTTTGTTCCTGGGGGCACGTAATTATGGTAGTTTTGCTTGAGTTTGGTAGCTAGCCTGAATTTGGATAAGAATATTGTCTGAGAGAATGGTATCAGAGTAGAGAAAACAGAGAGTTGGATTAGGGCAGTGAATATCTCCCATTCTTGAAAAAAAATATTTGAATAAAATTAACTATTTACCTCTAGCCACCTGACCCAAGGCCTATACATCTAATTAGCATCAAAGTCTGTGTAACCTCTAAGTTCCTATTGGTCTGAACTCCCAGCTCATAGTCACAACTAGGGACATTGCTGGTTGCACTTATTTCAGGACCAGTCTTCCCTGAGTGGCAGGGCAGGATACCCCAGTCTCCTTTTTGAAGATTGGGGCTATCCCTATAGTTACTACTTTATGGTGAGAGCAAGGTCCTGAGAGGTCCCACAAAATGATGTGCCTGTTGGAAGTGACCAGTGATAGTGAAAAGAAGGATCTATTATATATATATTCCCTTTTGTTGCCCTTGTTTTATTATTGTAGTTATTATTGTTGTTGTCGTTGTTGGATAGGACAGAGAGAAATGGAGAGAGGGAGGGGAAGACAGAGAGGAGGAGAGAAAGATAGACACCTGCAGACCTGCTTCACCGCCTGTGGAGCGACTCCCCTGCAGGTGGGGAGTCAGGGTTCGAACCGGGATCCTTATGCCAGTCCTTGTGCTTTGCGCCACCTGCGCTTAGCCCGCTGCACTACAGCCTGACTCCCGAAAAGAAGGATCTATTAGAGGTCTAGGCCATCATGTGTGTATGGGAATCCCAGGATTCCCTACCTAGGGCTCCAGATAATTAGATGGTGTGATTTGACCAAAAGGGCCATTATTAAGTAGGCTGGTCTCTTGCCCTTATCCAACTTTTGTAATCCTTTCTTTATATGATCACCTTAGATTTTCTCCTAGATGTTTAAACATGGAGCATCATTTGTTGAACCCAACCAGAATTAGGTTTTTTGAACCTGTCTTCTTTTTGTCTTTCTGCTAGGCTTCCCAGCTAATTTAGTCTAAATCCAATTAGAGAATTTATGTAGACTTCTTTAAGCACTTCAATTAATATTATTGTTGCTACAACTCAGACTGGAGGTGATATTTCAGCTGGCAGACTCTAGGACTGGTACCACCTGCTTCCAAGTAGGTATGGACTTTTAGCCCCAGGAATCTCTCCTCAGTCCCTTTGTCCATCAGCCATATATGTTTGCACTTGCCTGTGGCTTTGTAGGTTCCTGGAGTGATCTTAGTAGTAACTTGTTGCGTTCTCAGGTCACTTCAACTATTATTGAGCACTTTAACTTTGAGTTATATAATTTCCCCTTGCTTATGGATACATGTACACTTGTACCCAGTACCCTTAGCCCTATATTATATATGGCATCTGTTACTTAGTTAAATGATGTGCCATCAAACATGGATGTAGGTAGTCCCACGTGTTAGGAAATGTCTCATCAGATTTGAATAGTTGTGAGGTTCACTTCTCAGGCTTGATATCTCTGGTTACAGTCCTCAGTTGGATTTAAGTAGCAGCATAATGTGGGGTGGCAAGAACAGTAGTTATTTGGTTGAAGTTGACAAAGGTGATATGGCGGTCAGGAAGTATGGGAATGATCTTAGAGGTACCAAGACTAGGAGAAACGGTGATCTGAAAGAGAATGCAAGGATGTTCTCGTAGTCTTAGAAAGAACTTAGAATATTAATTATTAATTATCAGTAGCCAGGTTAGTTGAAGAGTTTGTTTTCTACGCTAATGCAGTGGTTAGTTCAATATTAATATACTTGATTTCACTATGTTTTGTACCCTTTTAGTGGTATCTGAACCTCTTTGTATTTTAGGTACTTACAGGGCCAAATGGTCTTGATCTCTCTGATCTAAAGTTGTAGTTGATTTAGATATTTACAGAGCTATATTTGCCAATACATTTTTAGAGTATTTGAACAATTTAATCCCATTATTAGTTTGATCATCTTGCAAATCTAAGATATTAAATGTTTAGGCTAAAGCAAAAAATTGTGCTGAGGGTTATGGTCTAGGCAGTTAGAGAACTTGAGATATTAAATCCATCCTCCCCAACAAGTCATCTTAATAGTGATCTATGAGAATAAAAATCAGTAGTATTATAATTTTACAAATTTCCCACCACTGAAATTCTGTGCCCCTCCCTCCTTCCCTCTAGGTAACCACTATAGTTTTCCATTCTAAATGTGTGTGTGTGGGGGGTGTATGGTTGTTTATTTTAAATATGTGTATTCAGATCCCTAATTTCTACATATGAGTGAAACTATGCTGTGGCTTTCCTTTACCTCTTTGCTTACTTCAGTAAGCATTATTTTAAATTTTTGAATCTTTGCCCCCCCCCTTTTTTGTATCTAACCTTTGTGAGGATGAGTTTCTTAACTGATTTTCCTTGTGCTCTCTGTGAATCTCTGTTCTCTGTTTTGTTTTGTGGTTGCCATGTGTGTAATAATTAGCATTTTGTATCTAGAAAAGTATTTTTAAGTTGATCTTAATTAACAAATATTTTATAGGGCCTCTTTGTCTTTTAATTCCTTTCCCTATTTGCATGTTGTTCTTTCATATTTTAGTGTGTTCTTATTTCTAGTCTACTGCTCTTTGCCTTACTTAGAATGCCTATTCTTGGGAGTCGGGTGGTAGCACAGTGGGCTAAGCGCAAGTGATGCAAAGCGCAAGGACTGGCAGAAGGATCCTGGTTTGAGCCCTGGGGCCCCACTTGCAGGGGAGTCACTTCACAGGCCTGAAGCAGGTCTGCAGATGTCTATCTTTCTCTCCCCCTCTCTGTATTCCTCTCCTCTCTCCATTTCTCTCTGTCCTGTACAAAAACGACACCAACAATGACATCAATAACAACAATAGTAATAACTACAACAATAAAAAACAACAGGGGCAACAAAAGGGAATAAATAAATATTTAAAAAATAAAAATAAAGAAAGAAAGAATGCCTATTCTTTTGCTTCCTCCCTTTTTTTAAGTGTCCATTCAGTATATTTTGTAAGGTGGGGTTGATAGTGGGAAACTCCTTTAGTCTTTGAATAGTTGAGAAAACCTTATTTCCTCCTCATATTTGAAGAATAATTTTGTAGGATAAAAAATTGTGGCTGGAATTCCTTCTCTTTTAGTACTTTGAATATGTCATTCTATTCTCTCCTTGCCTCTAGGGTTTGTGAAGAGACATATAATGAAATTCTGATAGATCTGCCTTTGTGTGTAACTTCTTTTCTTTCCCCAGTAGCCTGAAAAATGTTTTCCTTGTTACTGAGTCTTGATAGTTTTACAATACTGTGCCTTGCTGTTGACATTTTGGATTTATCTGCATCTTGAATAAGTATGTTCTAGGATTGCCTAGGTGAGGGAAATTATCAGCTAAAATTTCTCTGAAAATTATCTCTGGTCCTTTGACACAGTTTTTATCCTCAAATATTCCTATCATTATTACATTTAACCTTTTTATGGAGTCTGCAATTTCACAAAGATTCGCTCATTCTTTCTAAACTTTTCCTCTCCCTCATCTTTGAATTAAAAAAGTGGGATAATTGTATCTTCTAGATTGGAAATTCTTTCTTCTGCATGTGTGAGTCTACTTCCTAAACCTTCTACCTGAGTTTGAACTGCACTAAAGGTGTCTTTCAGTCCTTGCAGTTGTATTTGATTTTTTTCTTTTATGCTTCCTAACTGGTTAGTGAACTCTGCCTGAAGTTCTTCTTTCAAGCTTTGTAGTTTTTCAAATTCTATTCTGAGTTCCTCTTTTGTGAATCTTGATTTCAAAGTAAAATCTTCTTTAAATTCTTGCTTAGATTCTTGCAGAGTTCTCATAATGAGCTTTCTATAGTCTGTCTCTGATAATCTTTCTGTGTCTGCAACTTCTTGGATTTCCTCTGCTTCGTTCTATCTGCTTGTAGCGGCATATTTGGTTGCTTATTTCTTTGTTTACCCAATTATAACACTGGTTATTGTTGGTCAGGTGATGCTGTTGTGATCTCTCTAGGCTTTTCTTCTTTGTATGATCCATGACAGTGTGTGTGTGTAAGTGTGTGTGTGTGTTTGGGGGGGGGGGTATCTTGTAAACTTAAATCTCTCTATTTTTGTTGTGTCCTTTCCTTAAGTTAAAAAGACTAAGAAAACCTCAGACTCAAAGATTGAGAGGCTTAAGCACCCTTTTCTTCTGGTGCTAGCAACTGCACTCACTGTCCACAATGGTGTGGCTTGGCATCATGCTGCCCACCAAGAGCTCTAGGTCCTGCACTTAATGTGGGCCCAGATCAAATCAAAAGGGTTAAACAGTTAAAAGTTAACAGTATTTATACACTTTTCCCATATTTGGGAGTTACTCTCTATCATGAACAGATTTCTAATCCTATTTCCTACTCTCACACCATCTTTCCAGACAATATCTTTGGTCCACCTGCATGCTAGCTGTTGGGCACAGGCAAAGGTTAGTGAAGTCATGGGCCCCTTGGAATATATGTACTAGCTTTCTACAAGATAGACACCCCAAATTTCATCTGCAATATTCTTGCCTTTAGGTTCCTGATTACTGACTAAATTTTTCTGCTTTATATCTTAATGCTTTTCACTCACCAGATTCCAGATGTTGCCGCGATGCTAATATGACTTCCCTGGGCAGAAACCTCACCAGGGTTACCTAGAGCCCCACCTCTCCAGACCCCTGCCCTACTAGGGAAAGAGAGAGACAGGCTGGAAGTATGGATCAACCTGCTAACACTCATGTTCAGCAGAGAAGCAATTACAAAAGCCATACCTTCCACCTTCTGCATCCCATAATGATCCTGGGTCCATGTTCCCAGAGGGATAAAGAATAGGAGAGATTTCAAGGGAGGGATGGAATACAGAACTCTGGTGGTGGGAATTGTGTGGAATGGTACCCCTATTATCCTATGGTCTTGTTCATATTTTTTAATTTTATAAATAAATTTAAAAAAGAAATGTGTATATTATTCAGGATTCTGAAGAGAAATAGAAACATAACCAAGATTGTGTGTGTGCATGTGTGTGTGTGTGTGTGTGTGTGTGTGCATGTGTGTGTGTGTAGGGAGGAGAAGAGAAAGTGAGATTTGAAAGTATTGATCTAGGCAACTGTGAGATTTGAAAAGTACAAAATCTACAAAGTAGAAATTCAGTGTTCTTTGGAAGGTCTATGTTTTATTTTTCCAATTAAGATGCTCAATTGATTGATTTTTATCCAATTTAGATGCTCGGTTTGATTGAACAAAGCCAACCTGTTATAGAAAAGGTCTTAAACTTTATTCAAAATTCATTGATTTCAATGTCAATGTAAATTTAAATAATCTACAGAACATATTAAATTGTACTCGGTCAAATAATTGCACCCTGTGGCTGACCTAGTTGACAAAAATGTAACCACCACAATCCATTACTTTCTTTTCATCATATCACCTCATCATATCATTTTCATCTTTTCATCATATCACCTCAACTCTAGTGACTCAAAAGGCTAACATGTAGACAATTGCATTTAAATTGTAGACGGTCATGGGTGGTCTGATATTCATTAAATAGACTGATGTGCGTGTGATGAGGCAGCTAGGGTAACTGGGAGTTGGTTCTTCTTGGATGACCTCCAGGGGAATTAATTGCTTCTTACCATGTGGACTTCTATTACCTAGGAAATTAGACTTTGGACAGTATCCTAAGAGCTGAAAGCAGACATACACAAATAGATAATGATAATAATAATATAATAATAACCCACACACACACCCACACCCACTCCAGAGTCTTTTACTTTGGTACAATATGCAAATGTTTTTGTTTTTTTAAAGAAAGAATAACATTGGGAGTTGATGAAGGAGATGGACATTGAAATGCAGAAAAGATATTATACTTTTGGTGGTGGGAATGGTGTTTATGTGCACTCCTAGTAAAATGTAGTCATATAAATCACTAGTTAATTAATATGAGGGGGGAATTAATTGTCTCGAAGTTTTTCAAAACACAAACTGAATCTTTTCAATATATAGGCTGTGTAATTGATATGCAGACTCTCTAAAAAGCCTAGACCAAGTAGATCAGAAGCAACCAATAGCACTGCTATATACAAGATACTGGGTACTGTACAGCAAACCCTAACAAAAGGACTTTTCAAAGTTTACCCAGTTACCAAATAATGTGATAATAACATTAACTATCGATTGTCTTTTGGAACCCTAAGACAGCAGGAACCTCACATCTCCACTATAGAGACTCTACTTCCCCCAGTCCTGGAACCATTGGATTGGGCCCACTTTCCCGTATGCCTCTCCCAATCCATATCAAATAATATTGCATCTGCAGATCACAACCTAAACAACGCAACGATTGCCACCTCAACATGCTTCACTTCAGACTGTGTCCAGAGACTTCATGTGTGGAATGACAATGCTTCAGCTTCATTACTCGGGTGAGACCTTTCCTTTCATGGTATACTCTGATTCCATCTCAGGTGGTTCACTTTCTAACGGGGTCCCAAAACCTAGATATATTCCCTTTTCTGTGAGAGAGAGCATATCTTCACACGTATCTGTAAACTACTGCAAAATATATACCTGAAAGCAGAAGTACACTAGAGTTTGCAGTGAGTACCTCCCTAACACTTCCTCTCCACTGTTCCAAGTTTTGGGTCCATGATTGTTCAACAATTTGTTTGGCCTCGTATGTTAACTCTCTTTTCAGTCACCAGGTTCCAGATGTCATCAGGATGTCAGCCAGGCTTCCCTAGACTGAAGACCCCACCAATGTGTCCTGCAGCTCTGCTTCCCCAGAGACCCACCCTACTAGGGAAAGAGAGAGGCAGATTGGGAGTATGGACGAACCAGCCAATGCCCATGTTCAGCGGGGAAGCAATTACAGAAGCCAGACCTTCTACCTTCTGCAACCCACAATGGCCCTGAGTCCGTGCTCCCAGAGGGATAGAGAATGGGAAAACTATCAGGGGAGGGGGTGGGATATGGAGATTGGGTGGTGGGAATTGTGTGGAATTGTACCCCTCCTACCCTATGGTTTTGGTAATTAATACTTTCTTAAATAAAAAATAAATAAAATAAATAAAAAAAATTAAAAAAGATATTCTAGAGCAGTGTGTCCCTCCTCAGGAGTTAGAAATTGATTTTTAAACAATGAGAAGATTTAGGGATATTTCTGCTTCGTGGCATCATATTATCTCTTCTCTTGTGCCTTTCTATAATGTACTAGTGAGGCTTTGGTCATTTGAGCACATACCATAGGTGATCTAGAAATAAAAGTAAAGGAAGAAATGAGGAGGAAAGAAAAAATAAAAGGGAAGGCAATGGACAAACATTGTGACATGTTTTTTTTAAGTTCATTTCATGAAATACTTAGCTAGAAAATTTTAAGCATTTTACTTTTTATTTTTTTATTAGTGATTTAATAATAATTGACAAGGTTGTGGGAAAATAGGGGTACAATTCCACACACTTCCCAACACCAGAGTTTCATATCCCCTCCACTCCATTGGAAGGTCTCCTGTTCTTTATCTTTCTGTGAATATGGAGTCAGAATCATTATGGGGTGCAGAAGATGGAAATTCTGGCTTCTGTAGTTGCTTCTCTGCTGGATATGGGCAGTGGCAGGTTGATCCACACCCCACCTGTCTTTCCCTAGTGGGGCAGGGCCCTGGAGAGGCGGGGTTGTTTCCAGGACACATTGGTGAGGTTGTCAGGTTGTGAGCATCTGAAATTTGGTGGCTGGAAAGCATTAAGATATAAAGCAGAACAATTTTTTAATAATCATGAACCTAAATGTGAAAGTATTGGGAGTCAGGTGGTGGCACAGCGGGTTAAGCGCACGTAGCGCAGAACCCAAGGACAGGTGGAAGGATCCTGGTTCGAGCCCCAGCTCCCCACCTGCAGGGGAGTCACTTAACAAGTTGTGAAGCAGGTCTGCAGGTGTCTATCTTTCTCTCCCCCTCTCTGTCTTCCCCTCCTCTCTCCATTTCTCTTTGTCTTGTCGAACGACATCAATAACCTCAACAATGTTAAACAAGGGCAACAAAATGGAAAATAAATAAGTAAATATAATAAAATTAATAAAAGAAAGTATAGAAGATGAAATTTGGGGTCTTCATGTTGGAAGGAGCTAGGAAGTCTTAAATGCAAATCTAAAAAAGCACTGTACCTTAAGAAAGAAACACACACACACACACACACACACACACACACAGTCTCACAATATGTCTCATGTATCCCTTTTGAAAGGACAAGTGGTCTTGGTTACAGTTTTACCTAGTCCCTTCAATTTTGTGAAAGTATTTATTCTGCGCCTCTTTCTTGGTGGTCATTATGTTGAAGTCTCCCTTGTCTTCCACTTGCACCTCAAATTTAAGTTTGCTTTCTTTTTATATTTTACAGCAGGAGAGTTGTAGAAAAGATACATATACTATTCAGTGATCTAGATGCTATGAGGGTAGACGGCACATCTTATAATATCAGCCCCAAGGCTATCACTAGCTCAATTCACTCACTCTGGAAGTTTCACTTGCTTTCAGCTTCAGCATCAACAGCTGTCTGAGAGATATACCTTAAGACTTGGCACCATAATTCCTCCTCCTCTTAGAATGTGTAGCCAGGGAATGGTTAAAGCTCTTAGTAATGCAGACTGTGGCCAGGCCACAAACCTGCCATGATTTAATCTCAATGCACTGGAGTTTGTAGATTCATAGCAAAACATCCCAATATGAGGTCACCTAAAAGGCCAATCCATCACCTCCAGCTGGTGTGCACGGAGCAGAGCTGGTAGGGAGCAGGCAGGATTCCATCAGCCCCCGCACTTTGTGCTCACTAAGGCTTGTGTTCCTCTCCAGGCTGAATTTATGACCTTTCTGTTAACTGCTTCTTTAATGCATAAGGCTAGCTAGGTAGCAGTGGCATGATTCAGATGCTCAAACTCTTGAATGTCTCCCACTAGGTCCACACTGGGGTGCATTGCCAACCAGAACGGGGTATTATAATTTAAAGCCTACTGGACTGGGTGTTCAGTCCATCATGGAGCAATTGACAAACTTTTCTGCTAGCTTTTCCTTTTATGTTAAACAAAATTTGAAAGGTTTGATCTGTCAGACCCCAAGATAACTAGTATGGCCATATACTGTATAGGTAGTAGAATACCTTAAAATATATAATAATACCTTTTCTTATGAGTGGTTTTTCTTTTTGCATTTTAAGTGACTCTAATCTATCGCACAGAGAATTTTGTAGAATTTTCCGAGGATCTTTACGTGCTGGGGGGCGGGGTGCTAAGTTGTTTATAATGAATAAGATATAGAACCTGAAAACTCCTGAGAGCTTTACAGCTTGTGAAAAATATATGCCAAAGAGCAGAAACACACATTTATGAATCTCTTGCCCTCTTACCACCCCCCTCTTCTTAAGAAGAAGAAGAAGTGACCTAATGCATGTTCCCCAGAAACCCAGAGGCTGGGAAGGGATGTCTCACAAGTAGGTCTAGACTGTTCTTTCATGCTTTTAAATCCAACCACTTGTAGAATCATATGATTGGAAGGGGATTTCCTCTTATTTAACGATATATATTGGTGATTTAATAGTGATTAACAAGATTGTAAGGTAACAGGAGTGCAATTCCAAACAATCTCCACCACCAGAATTCCATGTCCCATCCTCTCTATTGGAAGCTTTCCTATTCTGTATCACTCTTGGAGTATGGGCCAAAATTCTTTTTTTTTTTTCCTTATTTAAGAAAGGAGACATTAACAAAACCATAGAATAAGAGGGATACAATTCCGCATAATTCCCACCAAAATTCTTATTTATTTAGTTAATTTATTATTGGTTCTGGCACTTTATCCTTCTAAGAATATAAGTTTTTTTCATTCTCTTTTTAAAATATTTTATTTATTTATAAAGAAGATACATGGAGAGTAAAAGAAAGAACCAGACATCACTCTGGTACATGTGGTTCTGAGGATTGAACTCAGGGCCTCATGCTTGGGAGTCTAGTGTTTTACTCAATATTCCATCTCCTTTGTGTTTCCCTTGACTGTCCTTTATTCTTTTTGTTTCTTTTTTTTTAATGATTCAGTATTGATCCACAAAATTACATGTCAACATGCGTGCAATTCCACACTATTCCCACCACCAGAATTTTCAATCCCAACCGCTCCACTGCAGTCGGTTGTGGTTATCTCAAGGTTGCAGACATGGGCTAACTATCATCTTTACAATTATCTGTCTACATTTATACATTTATACATAATTGCCCCCCTCTTTTATACCAGGTCCAGTCCTCTCTTCCCCTCCAAGTCACACATAACCCTACTACTACATCCAAAAGTCCCTCCCTTTTTCCTCCTGTCTCTCTGAGTGCTGATGGAGCTGGAGTTCAAAACCCTCTTATCTTCATCCTATCACTTCACCCCCATTGGGTATATGGATCAAAATTCTTTTGGGGGGGTGCAGAACAGGGATTCTGGCTTCTGTATTTGCTTCTCCACAGTACTTGTGTGTTGGCAGGTTGATCCATACACACAACCTACTTCTATCTTTTCATAGGGGCTAGAGTTCTGGAGAGGCAAAGTTCCAGGACACATTAGTGAGACTATCTGCCCAGAAAAGTCAGGATGGAATAATGGTAACATCTGCAACTTGGTGCCTAGAAGGTGGCAGGGCATAAAGTAAGACAAATTGGTTAATGAATAGGAACCAAAAAGTAGGAACAGAGCAGATGAGATTAGGGATTTTGGTGTGGAAGAAAGCTAGAAATTCCATTTTAGGCATGTTTCTAGGGGCCCAGGACTATAGTAGTTTTTACTTGAGTTTGACAGCTAATATGGAGTTGGACAAAAATATTGTCTGAGAAGATGATGTCAGAGTAGAGAAAATGGCTAGAAAGTTGGCTTAGGGTGGATAGTAGCTCCCATTATTGAAAACATTCTGTGGATAGAATTAACTATTTACCTCCATCCACCCAACCCAGGGTATATATATAATCATATTTAGCACCAGAGCCCGTGCCTCTGAGTCCCTATTGGTTTGAGCTCACAAACCATGGTCATAGCTGGGAACATTATTATAGGCAACATCCTTTTCAGGATCAGTCTTTCTTGAGTAGCAGGTAAGCATACCATAGCCTCCTTTCAGAAACTGGGGCTGACCCTAAGTTAGCTGCTCTCTGGTGAGGGCAATTATTTATGGAGTGCAGTAGGTGGAAGATCTGTCTTCTTAATTGCTTCTCCACTGGACATGGATGTTGGCAAGTTCATCTATACCCCCAACCTGTTTTTATCTTTCCCTAGTGGAGTAGGGCTCTGGAGAGGTGAGACTTTGGGACACATAAGTGAGCTTCTCTGAGGTGTTTCCCTTTGTCACCACTGCCAGAACCCACTAGGCACTGACCTGGTTTTGCATGCAGGGTCTTCACCAAGGATTATCATTTATGTATCATCTAATTGCTGTATTCCTGACTGTGCTGTCTGGGACCTGAGAAGAATGAACTGCTTCTTCACCCTGAATTTAATGTTATTTGCTCCTTGAGCACTAAAGCAAAGATGTTCTTTTTCTTTTTATACAACAGCCCTTTTTTTTCGTTTTTTATTTTCTTGTGGCAACAACCATAAAATGAATTCAATGTCTGCATATGTGCAAAATCACCACTTGACTCCCAAGTGAATGAATTTTTTTTTTTCAATTTTAGAGAGTGAGATGGGAAGTGAGACAAAGAAAGAAAAAAGACACCACAAAATTCTCTACCATCCAGGTTGCAAACCCAGTGTGTCACAGAAAGAAAGGGGTGTTATCTCTATTATATTTCTACACCTGCATTTATTCTTCACAAAGTCACTTGTATAAGCCATCTCTTCTTTTCATGAAACCAGGGCCTCATACATGAATCATTTCACCATTCTGGGTCACTTTTTCTTTTCTTTTTAAAATTTATATGGAGAAAGATAAGACTAGAACTACATTGGGAACCCACCAAATCAATGGTGAGTGAAAATATGTGTGGCTCATGGACAGAGAGGAGTCTAAAGAGAGACTCCTGTGACTAAAGTTTGTATCTACTACCGAGCTGCTGGTAACAGTGCTGCTGTTTGCTGGTTGCAGTGCCACCTCCAGGCTGTTTTACCAGAAAAAAGACTGCTGAAGGGAGGAGAGGACTTGCCTAAGGCTCACCAAATGCAACTCTGAGTCTCCATTGTTACTGACCATCAGAGGTTGGAGCAGCATCCAGGAGGCCCTATGCAGATATGGGGGGGGGGGGGCACAGAACTGGCCTGGAAACTCAGGAAAAGATCTACACCCTGGTGGGCTAGAAGTGGGATTGTATAGTGGGAGTCTTCCCACATTGTTCTTCTGATGAACTGGGGAGACAAGGTGAATAACTGCCACAGAACCCATGAGTATAAACTTGTCTGGAAACTCACAGGGCCAATTAGCACTTCCAGTTGGTTATGGCTGCTGGAAGAGTGGCAGAATTGAGCCAGGACTTTGGGTCCTTGGGGCATCGGAGTCTCTGTGCATAACCACTGTGAAATCTCTCCCAACCCTGATTTATCTCTTGGTCAGGAGTGAGTTATAAAACTAAAAAGCCTAGTTATAGTAAAAAATCCCTCAGGCTCCCATAGATTACAGGGAATAAAAAGAACAAAAAATATTTCAGCCACTGTGCTTAAACTCAGGGATTGAGATAACATTGGAACAATTGTGAATTTCCACAACTGTGAACTCTTTAAGTTTACTTAGACACAAGTCAATCCAGGCAAGAGTGATCAGCAGTTTGAAAGTACTGATATATGGACCTCATAGCATATTATATACAATGGTTAAATCAAAAAGAAACATTGGAGAAAGGAATGAGGACACAAGCCCAGCTAAAAGTCCCCCCTAAAAGCAGAGGCACAGAAGAATGAGATTAACCTCCAAATGCTAAGTGAGGAATTAATCACAGGAAACAACAAATGAGACTCTGAAAGAAAAAACTATCTCAAGATAATTAGAGAGCTGAAAGCTGAAATAGCTGAGCTAAGAGCACAACTAGCTGAACAAGCTAATATAGTATAAGAACAGGGTAACAAAATAGCTGAACTACAGAAAACAGCAAAGGGGAGAGATTATAAAATAAATGACGCAGACAACAGAATTAGCAAGGCAAGGACAGATTAGAGAAAAAAAGGAAATAGTAAGAGATCTGAAAAAGAGATTAAGAGATACTGAAAACAACAACAGAGACATGTGGGATGACTTCAAAATAAATAATATATGCATTATTGGTTTACCAGAGGAAGAAAGAGAGGGAGAGGAAGAAAATATTGTATAGGACATAATAGCTAAGAACTTCTCTAGTCAAGACAGCATAAAAGACATAAAGGTTCAGGAAGCCCAGAGGGTCCCAAACAGAATTAACCCAGACTTAAAGACACCAAGACACATAATATTTAGAATGGAACGGAATAAGTATAAAGAAAGGATCCTGAAGGCTGCAAGAGAAAAGAAAATAGTCACTTGCAGAGGAAAACCCATAAGATTAGCAGCAGATTTCAGAAGAGGATGACAAGATATATATCAAGTACTCAATGAGAAAGGCTTTCAGCCAAGACTACTGTATCCTTCTAGTCTGTCATTCAGACTAGATATAGGCATAAAAACATTCTCAGATAAGCAGCAGTTAAGTCATCTATCACCAAACCTGCCCTGAAAGAAGTTATGAAAGGTCTCCTATTAAGTGTTAGATCACCATAAATATGCCATATATCAGAACAATCTAAAAATCTACAATAATGGCATTAAAATATCTTGAATTTATAATATCAATAAATGTCAATGGCCTGAATTCACATATTAAATGGCACAGAGTAGGAAGATGGATCAGAAAACACAAGAAAATCATATGCTATCTGCAGGAATCCCACCTAACTCAACAAGACAAACACAGACTCACATTGAAAGGATGGGAAACTATCATACAAGCCAATGGACCACAAAAAAGGGGGAAGGAATAGATATTTTCATGCCTGACATGATAAATTTTAAAATAAATAAAGTAAAAAAGATAAGGATGGACATTACTTAATGCTCAGAGGATCAGTCAATCAAAAGGACTTAAATATTAGTAACATCTATGCACTCAATGAAAAGTCATCTAAATGCATGAAACATCTACTCCACTTGCACCTCAAATTTAAGTTTGCTTTCTTTTTATATTTTACATCAGGAGAGTTGTAGAAAAGATACATATACTATTCAGTGATCTAGATGTTCTGAGGGTAGCTCTACTGAAAGAGCTACAGGAATATCTTAACAGTGACATAGTAATAGTAGGGGACTTCAGCACCCCACTGTCTCAACTTGACAGCTCAGCCAGGCATAAAATCAATAAGGAATTGAGGGAGCTAAATGAAGAGATAGATAATCTAAAACTATTAGACATTTTCAGAGCCATTCACCCCAAGAAACTAGAAGATTCTATCCCAGGCCACATGGGTCATTCTTAAGGATAGAGCATCACAAAGACAACATCAGCAAATTCAAGAGCATTGAAATAATCCCAAGCATCTTCTCAGACCACAGATGAATTAAACTAACACTTAACAATGAACAAAAAATTATTAGTAATCCCAAAATGTGGACACTCAACAGTACACTACTTAAAAACTACTGGGTCAAAGAAATTAAGGAATATATCAAAATGTTTTAAAAGTTTAATGAAAATGAAGACAGGAGCTATCAAAATATTTGGGACATAGCTAAGGCAGTACTGAGAGGGAAGTTCATAGCCACACAAGCACACAATAGGAAACAAGAATAGGCTCAAATAAACAACCTGATTGCACAGCTTAAGACCTAGAAGAAGAAGAACAAAGGAACACTAAATCCACCAGAATGACTGATATAATTAAAGTTAGGGCAGAAATAAATAACATTGAAAATAAGAAAACAATACAAAAGATTGACCAAAGTAAATGTTGGTTCCTCAAAAGAGTGAACAAAATTGACAGACCTTTAGCCAGAGCCACAAAACCAGAAAGGGAGAAGACCCAGATAAATCGGATCATAAATGAAAGAAGAGATATAATAGACATCACAGAAATTCAATATATCATGCGAGGTTTCTATGAACAACTACTATATGCCACCAAGCTAGAGAACCTGGAAGAAATGGCCAAGTTCCTTGACATCTACAAGCTTTCAAAATTAAATAAAGATGAACTAAAAAATATGAGCAGGCCAATCACAGACAACAAAATTGAAACAGTTATCAAAAACCTTCCTGAGAATAAAAGTCCTGTTCCAGGTGGTTTTACAAATTACTTCTACAAAGCCTTCAAATAAGAGTTAATACCACTACTTTTAAAACTATTCCAAATGATTAAAGACACAGGAATATTCCCTTCCAGCTTCTATGAAGCCACCATCACTCTGATGCCAAAAGCAGACATGGATACAACCAAAAAAGAAGATTGTATGCCAATATCTGTGAGGAACATAGATGCTAAAATATTGAACTAAATTCTAGCCAACTGGATACAAGAGTGTATTAAAACGATTATTCATCATGATCAAGTGGGGTTTACCCCAGGGGTGCAAGGTTGACTTAATATATGTAAATCAATCAACATGATCCACCACATCTATAAATGAAAGACAAAAACCACATGGTAATATAAATAGGTGCAGAGAAATCCTTTGACTAAATCCAACATCCCTTTATGATCAAAACACTACAGGAAATGGGAATAGATGGAAAATTACTCAACATAGTGAAGTCCATATATAGCAAACCTACAGCCAACATGATGGTGAAAAACTGAAAGCATTTCCCCTCAGATCAGTTACTAGACAGGGATGCCCACTATCACCACTACTATTTCAGCACAGTGCTGGAATTTCTTGCCATAGCAATATGGCAAGAAAAAGAAGTTAAAGGGATACAGATTGGAAGAGAAGAAGTCAAAGTCTCACCCTTTGCAGATGATATGATAGTATACATAGAAAAACCTAAAGAATCCAGTTGAAAGCTTTTTGAAATCATCAGGCTACAAAATTAACATTAAAAAGGCAGTGGCATTCATCTATGCAAACACTAAATTAGAAGAAGAAGAAGGAGGAGGAGGAGGAGGGAAGGGGGAGGGGGAGGGGACGAGGGAGAGGGAGGGGGAGAGGGAGAGAGAGGGAGAGGGAGAGGGAGAGGGAGAGGGAGAGGGAGAGGGAGAGGGAGAGGGAGGAGAAGGAGAAGGAGAAGGAGAAGAAGAAGAAGAAGAAGAAGAAGAAGAAGAAGAAGAAGAAGAAGAAGAAGAAGAAGAAGAAGGAGAAAGAAGAAATCCAGAAAAGAGTTCCTTTTACTATAACAAGAAAAACAATAAAATATCTAGGAATGAACCTGACCAGAGAAGTGAAAGACTTGTATACTGAAAATTATGAGTCACTGCTCAAGGAAATAGAGGAAAATACAAAGATGTGGAAAGATATTCCATGTTCATGGATTGGAAGAATTAACATCATTAAAATGAATATTCTCCCCAGAGCCATATACAAATTTAATACAATCCAAATCAAGATTCCAACCGAATTTTTTAGGGGAATAGAAGAAAAGCTACAAATGTTTATCTGGAACCTGAAAGGACCTAGAATTACCAAAAGAATCTTTATAAGAAAGAACAGAACTGGAGGTGTCACACTCCCAGATCTCAAATTGTATTATAGGGCCATTGTAATCAAAACTGCTTGGTACTGGAACATGAACAGAAATACTGACCAGTGGAATAGAATTGAGAGTCTGAAAGTAAGCCCCATACCTACGGATATCTAACCTTTGACAAAGGTGCCCAGGCTATTAAATAAGGTAAGGGGGTCTCTTCAGCAAATTGTATTGGGAAAAATGGATTGAAACATGCAGAAGAATGAAACTGAACCACTATATTTCACCAAACACAAAAGTAAATTCCAAGTGCATGAAGGACTTGAATGTTAGACCAGAAACTATCAAATACTTAGAAGAAAACATTGGCGGAATTCTTTTTAAGTTCTTTTTAAATTTTAAGGACATCTTCAATGAAATTAATCCAATTACAAAGAATACTAAGTCAAGAATAAACCAATGGGACTACCTTAAATTAATAAACTTCTGCACAGCAGAAGAAACCACTACCCAAAACAAGAGACCCCTCACAGAATGGAAGATGATCTTTACATGTCATACATCAGACAAGAGGCTAATAACCAAAATATATAAAGAGCTTGTCAGACTCAACAAGAAGAAAATAAATGACCCCATCCAAAAATGGGGAGAGGCCATGAACAGAATATTCACCACCAAAGAGATCTGAAAGATAGAGAAACATGAAAAAATGCTCCATGTCATTGATTGTCAGAGAAATGCAAATAAAGACAATAATGTGATACTACTTCACTCCTGTGAGAATGACATACATCAGAAGGCAGCAACAAATGCTGGAGAAGTTGTGGGGACAAAGGAACCCTCCTGCACTGCTGATAGGAATGTAAATTGGTCCAACTCCTGTGGAGAGCAATTTGGAGAACTCTCAAAAGGCTAGAAATGCACTACCTTATGACCCTGGAACTCTTCTCCTGAGAATATATCGTAAGGAACTCAACACATCCTTCCAAAAAAATTGTGTATACCCAGGTTCACAGCAGCACAATTTGTAATAGCCAGAACCTGGAAGCAACCCAGGTATACAACAACAGATAAGTGGCTGCGCATGCTGCGTTATATATACACAATGGAATACTTCCTTAGCTATTAAATGGTGAAATCACCAATTTCAGCCCATCTTGAATGGAGCTTGAAGAAATCATGTTAAGTGAAATAAGTCAGAAACAGATGGATGAATATGGGATGATCTCACAAGCAGAAGTTGAAAAACAAGATCAGAAGAGAAAACAGTAAGAACAACCTGAATTGGAGTTGGTGAATTGAACCAACATAAGACTGTGGTGGGTGGGCGAAGTACAAGTCCTAGAAAAGCATGATAGAGTACCTAATTGGGGTTGTATCGTTATGTGGAAAACTGAGAAATATTATGTATGTACAAAGTATTGTATTTACTGTTGACAGTGGAACATTAATCCCCCAATAAAGGAAAAAAATGTGCCAACACTCAGGTTTGAGCCACCAGTCCCCCACTTGCAGGGAGGAAGCTGCGAGTTGTGAAGCAGGGCTGCAGTTGTCTCTCTTCCTCTCTATCTCCCCCCTCCCTCTGAATTCCTGGCTGTTTCTACACAATAAAGATTATATCTAATCTTTCATATATATAATAAATTATATATATATATTATATATATATATATATATATATATAGAGAGAGAGAGAGAGAGAGAGAGAGAGAGAGAGGGTGAAAAAGACATAGCATTGAAGCTTCCTTTAATTCTAGGGCGTTGGGCCCCAACCTAGACCACATGCCTGGCAAAGAACGCAGTATCCAAGTGTGTTATTTCATCAGGCTAGGACACTTCCATTCAGGCAGAAAATTAGAGATGGAGACACTACAGCAGTAGAGTGTACTCCTTTGCCTCAGAAACTCTCAAGTTGTGCCCAGGCTAGAGCCTGGGTTACCAGAGCAGGTCCCATACTGAGTCAGTTTTATCTCAGGCCCAAAAGTGGGTACCATTCTTTTTTTTCTAGAGAGAGAACCAGAGCACCCCTCTAGCACTTGTAATGCCAGCGATCAAACTCAAGGCCTCCTGCCTATGAGTCTAGTGCTCTACCCATGCCATCACTTCCTAGTTCAACAATATCTTTGATTTATAAAATTTTACCATTATTCTGAGAACTCAGACCTAAGGATATCAAAATGCTTGGGAGAAGCTGGAAAAATAGCTTATTAGGGAGGGTATTTGCTTGGTCATGTCCATGCATGGAACTCAAGTTCTAGTCTGAACCTCCTTTCACTAAGGAAGCACCAGTATGACCTCTCTCTGTCTCTCTCCCTCTCTAGCTCAGTCACTGTCTGTCTCTCTCTCTCTCTCTCTACCTCCCTAAGTTTCTTTCCATCTGAAAAAGAGAACCTAGAGTGGTACAGCCCTGGTAATAACAACAACAACAACACAAAGTACTCATGAGACCAAGTGATTAAATAGATATAGTGCCATCTCCTCTCCATACATGTTTTTTTCTAAGCATGATTAGAAAAATTAATTCTCTTTCAGTATAAAAATGTGGACCTTAGTCATAATTATTAAATATTAAGTGATGATCATAACTGCTTGCTGATACAGCTCAACATAATAACCAAGTAACATAATTTAAATATGTGACTTATTAAAGTAAATGTCCCGTGATGATATAAATTTGGAAAATCCTACCTTATGAAGCACCTGTTTTGAAAATGTCTAACTGATGTGGCATGGGAATTTTCACACACACACACACACACACACACACACACACACACACACACACACACACACACACTATTGAGATTAAACTCACTTTGCTAAACTTTACTCATCAACAATTATTATCTTAATTTTGTCTAGAATTTCTCTTCCTGGAGTAGTCAATGTTGTAAGTAACAGAATTTGATAAGCACAAGTTAATCATGTTATGGGTAAATTTTGTTTACAGATACTTCTGGTCAGTTATCTGATAAGTCAATGTTAGGCAAACCTAGGTGAGTTTTTAATTTTTTTTAATTTTCTTTGTTTATTGGATAGAGACAGCCAGAAATTGAGAGTGTAGCCTCCCTGCTTCACCACTTGCAAAGCTTTCCCTCTGTAGGTGGGGACCAGGGGCTCGAACCCAGATCCTAGAGCACTGTAACATGCACTCAACCAGCTGTGCCACCACCCAGACCCATTTTTTTAAAACTTTTTTACTATACTTCTTTCTAAATCAATGTAGAGAGTTACCCAAAGCACTTTAGTCTCTGAAACACTGTAAAGAGTTGGTGCAGAAAGTGGAAAGGAAAATGCTATCTGGTATGAGCTATTTTCAAGAGAGACTCTAAAACAGTTGTAGGTGAAATCTTCTCAACTTTCCATATTAGCAATGAAGTTTGACTTTTTGAACAGAGAAAACAGTTTACTTGAGCACCCTCCTTGTCTCACAAGATAATGCTATACACATTTAGGGGATCATAACCCAATGATATTAAGGTACATTTCGAGATAGTTTAGGGTGATAATTTGAACCAAGAGAGTTATATATAGGAGGAAGAAGGGGAAATATTGAAGGTATGTTCTTAAATTCCATCTGCTTTCTTGAATTTGTATATTACTGGATAGAGACAGAGTGAAATTCAATGAGATGGAGAGAGTGAAATACAGAGAGACTTCTGCAGCTCTGCTTCGCCACTCATGAAGCTTCACCCCAGCAGGTAGGGACCAGGGGCTTGAACCTGGATCCTAGCACACTGTGATGTGTGTGTTCAACCAGGTGTGCCACTACCTGGCCGCATATCTATCTCCTTTTAACCATTACATACAGCTGTCTCATTGCAGTCAACAGCTGAGAGCTTAGCATTATCTTCTTTCATGCTTAAGTTTATAATTTCTCTCTAGTGAAAAGGGAATTATGAGGTAGGTGTTCACTTTGGCTTGAAGAGCAATGATTTTAAAGGCAAATAATCAGTGTTTTAGGTCATACTTCCCTTGGGAATGCTAAAGACTAATTTTGCTGGGACTATAATTAAAAGTAAATTTAGTGATAAGTCTTGCCATCATGTTATTATTTTAAATGACTGAATTCTAACACGTTATCACCAAGGATAAAAAATGTATACTATTTTATAGACATCTACACTACAATGGAAGTTTTAATACTGGTTTAAATCACCTGGGAATTATTTCAAGCCCTAGCAGAAAATGTGTATCAAATGCAATTACATCTCAATTGTTCAGACGGGACTTACACTTGACAATATTTTCACTGTGGCTGGTTTTATTCCACTTTCCCATTTAGCTCTGCACTACATCCGTAAGTCCAGCTAATTACACATACACATGCACACGCGCACACACACACACACATGAGTTTATGGGTGTCCATATATATGTGTTTATGTACATATATATTTCACAAAGAATTTCATTTGGCATTGAGTGGATAATTTATCACATAACTCATGAGAATCTCAAGATAGTTTTTTTTTTTTTAATTAGTTAACTTTTTTTCACCATTCCCATCACAAAATGTCTGTCCCCATCCCCACTCCCATAAATAACCATTATAGTTCTCCTACAGTCATGAAAGTAAGTTGACAATTTTGGTTGTTTTTTTTTTTTTTCACCTTTGTATATTTGGTTGTCTAAATTCTGCATATCAGTGAAACCATTCAGTAATTTTTCTTCACCTTCTTACTTGCTTCAATGAGCATAATCTTCTCCAATTCCATCCACATTATTCCAAAGGACACAATATCATTCCTTTTTATCATATATCTAACTATGTGTATTATATAACTATCTATATCTATCTTTATTTATATTTCTCTATGTCTATAGTTAGATCTCCCCCACCCCAATTTTTTCCACATTTCTGCCTTCACTTCCTTAGTTACCACTACATCTATTACTACTTCTGGGTGTTTCTCTTTCTTTTTTTTTTTTTTTTCTTTTACTTCTCTTCTCCCTCAGATAATCAAAACTGTGCCTGACTTCTTCTGGTGTTTTCTAGGTTCACTTCCTTTTCATTGATGGTATAAAAACAAGATTCCTGGTGACACGCACAGATGAAAGTAGAGAACTTAAGGTGTAGGGGATCTAGGAAATCTATTTTATGATGGGCTGTCTAATTTCTTGTGAGAATTAATGCAAATATTATATCCTTTATGGAAACATATAAACTTCATTATTATAACTTACTTTAAATTATGGGAGATTTTACTACATTTTGTTATCCTCATCTATTGTAACATATTTATAATATATATATATCTGTATGACAAGTTATATATCTTCATATATTTAGGTTTACAACCCACACTACATTTTGGAGATTGGATGAATTAATTTTAAAAATGGTTTCCTTTTAAGAGGGATAAATCAGTTGTGAATGTGTCTGTTTTGAGGTTCTGGGATTTATTAAATAGTGAAGTGAGACACAAGAATATCAAATATTCAAATGGAATTATTATAACTTCTGTTCTTGAGTTCATGCTTCTAGTAATTCCTTATACTACGGAAGAAAAATGGATTTTAAATGAGCATAAATTATACATGTTCTTTATAGAAATTATTTTTAAATTTTAAGTGTCCCTTATCTTCTTTTGGGGTTAATACACACACCCCCGGCCCATTCTAGAAGAGATCAAGGAAACAGTGAGGGAAGGAAGAGAGAGTGGTTGGCACAGTTGAGAAAGGATGGGAAGAGGCAGATTTTTGGCAGAACTGAATGTGTTAATTCGCAGTGAAATTAGTGATTTAAAAAAGTATTTCTCAGCTGCACATTGGAAAAAAATTTATGGGTCTAATTTTCCTTTGGAAATTTAAAATGTTACAAATCTGTAAGATATAATTATCCCAGTTTTCCCACCCCACACTCACCAGGCCCACAGGATGGAGTGGGAATTATGTATGGATGCAAATAGGATGACGATTGCAAAGAATTTAGAAACATTTCAATAAACATACTTGCAAATATTTTCTGTATTTTAAAAAAGTAGGACACATATGTTAAATTCGAGTGGAGAGGGACTAAAAGGGAATCTCCAAGTGCACAGTTTGCTGCTATATTTGTGTGAACCAGTTGGTTAAGTATTTTACAAAATATCTACACTTTATTTTCCAGTCCTTATGGAATTTTCAAAATACTGTATATCCTACAATAGTCTTTACAACATATGTGTAAGCTGTAGTGTGAAAATAATTGTGGAAATAATTTGAGATCTATATAATTCCACAACTTACTTGCCTTGAATTGGCTGAATCTTTTTTTTTTTCATGTAAGTATAATTGAAAATGCTGAAGTGTTTCTTTCACACAAAAATTCATTATGATCAAAAAGCATCTCTGCAAATGGGAAAGCTTTGCCAACCTAAGGAAATTAGCAAAGATAACATTTAATAACACCACCCAGTTGAGCTCTCTCTCTCTTTTAAAAATTTTGTCAGGTTTCTTTGAAATGGTTAAGATTTAGTTGAAATATAGAAAAAAAAAATGTTAGAAGCATTTAACCTTGAACTGATTATATATGTTTATTTAATGGTAAGAAATGCTATGCACACTGATTTTTTAAAAACTTGTTTAATAACCTTTTAGGGAAAAAAAATAGCAAGACAGCTAGAGAGTTGAGTCTATTCTATCACCTTGATTACAAAATGTGTTTTTCAGATCTTAGAGTCCCCCTCTGTTGTAGAGAGCTGCTGAGAGTAATTTTTAAAATAGCCAAGGCTTTTCTTTAACATTTTCCTCTCTAAATTTCCTCCTCCTACTACAGCTTTTCTTTACCCACTTAAGATGTTATAAAAATTATCAAAGAAAAAAAAAACTTGCACTCAGCAGAACTATACACATGTGGATGCTAAATAAATACTTTTGATGATGATGAATGTTGGCAAGTCTCCATGGAAGAAAGGCCTTACACAAAAGATGTTATAATTATTATGTTTAAATGATTATGCTATAATTATTATGTTAAAAATCTCCCTTGCTCTCAGAGCTGTTCAGCAGTGGCAGGGTTGTGACATCCCCATTAAACCCAGTCTATTGCTAGTGCACTTGCCACCTTCACAAGCAGGCAAAGACTTCCTTGGCCAAGGCAGAACATGCTGAGTGAAGGGAAGAAATCCATAGAGACGCCATTTTCCCTTTCCCTTTCGCTACTCTGGGCACCAACAGATGACATTGTCTAATGCTGGCCCCATGATTTCACCCTTTTGGTTAATTATCCACTCAGAAAAGATTTTGCAGGTTTATACCAAATTGTGGCTCAAAGCATTACCCTCCTTAAATTTTATTACTCTAAGAGATACCGTGATCTGTTGGTATTAGGGTTAGGGTAATATATTATATAAATGTATATATTGTAATTGATTGTCTGCCAGTGAGATGTTGAATGATTACAGGAGATTTCTAGGAGGAAAACCTTTGAATTCAGTCAGTCATACAAGGATTTCAGCAATTCAGAGATGCTAAGATTCACAGGGCTAGTCCACAGATGGATTAATTTTAATTTTTTGATATTTGGAGCTCCTCTAATATTTCCTAGATTGAAAAATAACAGGCACGCTGTGAGACTTTTCATAAACTCTTTGTGTGTTAATTGACCACCTTTCATTCTGCACAGTTTTCTCTTAAATTGTGGCTAAATCCTTCCAGGTACATAGTTCTCACTGAGTTCACGAAGTGTCTATCCAAAGTAAACTGACATGTCTTTGTGAACTTAAAGTAGAATTTCTGAGTCTGGTGAGGGATATTCTATCACTATTATATCACAGTTACCTCTTAGAACCTCCAAATCACCAATAGCCATTGGTTTTATTGCCCTTGATAGGTTTTATAGAATAGACAGAAGAGTTGTGACTTTGAATGACAGATCTGTACAACTTCCATTCCAGTGTCATCCAGGGAGAATACGTTTAGAAACACTACAGGTACACACTGGTCCTAATGCAGCTCACATCTTCCCCTGTGACATGCAAAGAGAATATCACCCATCCTGCTATGATTAAGGGAACTCATTCTAATTATTGTTGTTCATATCACTTACACTCATCTCAGCCATGTTTGTGAAATTGTTCCCTTAAGAGAGGGGGGAAAAAACGAGAACAGGGAGAGTATGAGTTGGAGGGACTGGATTGAAGGTGACACAACAAAGACCCTGTTGAGAGGACCTTTCTGTGGTTACATATAAAGGGAAAGGAAAATGGCACAAGAGCAAAAGACAACTTCACAAACCAAAGTTGGAGAATCTAGGATTAATTGAAATCCTCAAGTGGTGCATGGTAAGTGACTGTCTATTTAGAGCCAACAGATAGGTTTCCGTGAGGTTAAGGAAGCGAAAAATCCCATACGAAGCTAGTGAGATGTTAAATTCTAATTAGAAGTGTTAATTAAAAAAAAAAAAAATTTCCAATTTCATCACTGAGAGTACTTTTGTTGTTCCGATTCTCTTTGCTACAGTGAATCCTAAGTATCCTGACTCATTTTGTTCCAATATTATTTACCACTATTATACAATGGAGGAAACTTGACTGTGGCCACAGGAATAGGAACATTAGAGTGTTGTTCCTGAGCTGCCATGATGAGAGACCCAGAGATACTTTGATGGGAAACACCTGACCTCAGAAATGTATACTGGGACAAAGTGATTCACTGGCACTCATATGTTAGAAAGTCAAATGTAAGATTCTCTGAAGGAAAAAAGTATCTATGTACTTCTTCACAGCATCCTTTTGCCAATATTTACTACTTTTTATGCCTTCAAGAAAGATCTTGTGCTTATCACAAAAATGTAGGTGGAAATAATTTTTCATTGTGTGCTAAGTTAAATATAAAACAGTAATATCATTTAACATGATATTTTCAGACAGTTAATGTATAATATGCATTGAACACTTTAATAAAAATACAGATACTAGTTACTAGGAACTGTTTCTAGAATTGTTTGAAAGCTAATTATTAAATTAGACTGAATAGTTAACAAAGTTCCAGAGTAAACTTATCTGCATTAATATTTAATTCAATAGTAGTCTTCAATTAACTCTTAGTTAATATAATCTTAAATACTTCACATTATACTTTGTATTTTCACCTACATAATTTCAAATTTTGTAATAAATACCATAGAACAATTGTTAAAATAACATGAAAATCTCATATACAAAGTTTGAGCATATGAAGAACCTTTAAGTAAAATTCACAATATATATATATATATATATATATTTTTTTTTTAACATTGAGTGCTCATATTTTTTCGTACAAATTACTTAAAACCAATGTAGTTGATATAATGCATTTAGAAAATATGCATATATACCTCTGTTGAACAGTATTTTTTCACAGTAGATGAGGGTTTTTTAAATAATTTTTAATACAGAAATAAATTGAGAGGGAGGGGACATAAGGAGAGATAGGGAGAGGGAAGGGAGCAGAGGGGGAGGGGAGGGGGAGGGGGAGAGAAAGGAAGAGGGAGGGGAAGGGAGGAGGTCAGAGAGGGTTAAAGAATAGGAAAGTTATCAAGGAAGGAGATGGGATACAGAGCTCTAGTGGTGGGAATTGTGTGGAGTTGTACCCCTCTTATCCTATGGTTTTGTCAATATTTATTTTTTATAAATAAAAAATAAAATAAAACATAAAAATAAGATTGATAAATATGTTTTAATATTTTATTTATGTTTATTTTTGAGAGAGATGCAGAGGGAGAGAAAGAGAGACAGAGAGAAACACCAGAGCACTGCTCAGCTCTGGCTTATGGTGGTGTGGGGATTGAACCTAGGACTTTGGAGCCTCAGGCATGAGAGTTTGTTTGCATAACCATTATGCTATCTTCCTCACCTGATAAATATAAAAGAGTAAGTGAATAGCAACTTAGAAGAATGTTCCATCAATATACTGACAAGCTCAAATATAGAATATTTTATTTTGAGGAATATTATTAAGTCAAGAAGACACAGATAACAATAATAAGTGTTGCCAAGTAGAGGCAATGCTTATTGAGAATATTTAATAAGTCCTATGTTAACTCATGTTTTCTGAACAGATTGATTAGTTTCTAAGGATATCATCAATTTTAATTAGCTAATGAAAGCATGAGAAGTTTAATAACTTGCCCAATGTCATGTAACTAATAAAATTTAACTAAGATTTCAAACCAAATTCTAGGGCTGGAGAGATAGCATATGATTATAAAAAAAAAAAAAAAATGACTCAAGCACCAATGGTCCCAAATTCATTTCTAGCACCACCTTAAGCCAGAGCTGAGCACAACTATTTTAAAATAAAAATTATAATAAATAAACCAACTTTTGGTTAAATCACACTTTGTCAACTAATAAGCAATACTGCATGCCCAATTGGAGCAGTAAAAATCTGTAAAAGCATGTCTTATGAAGAGACTGAAAGTTTTTACTTGAAAAACAAATGGCTTAGAGGAAAAAAGCAAATAATAACAGCAGTAACAATAATAAAGAAAATATTTTCAAAGGCAAACTGGGTATAGATTATATCTGTCAATCAGAACCTCTGAGACAAGTACATTAGCAGCTCTTTTTTTTTTTTTTTAAAGTTTTTTTTTTTTTATTTTATTTATTTTTTCCCTTTTGTTGCCCTTGTTGTTTTATTGTTGTAGTTATTATTGTTGTTGTTGTTGGATAGGACAGAGAGAAATGGAGAGAGGGAGGGGAAGACAGAGAGGAGGAGAGAAAGATAGACACCTGCAGACCTGCTTCACCGCCTGTGAAGCAACTCCCCTGCAGGTGGGGAGCCGGGGTTCGAACCGGGATCCTTATGCCGGTCTTTGTGCTTTGCGCCACCTGCGCTTAGCCCGCTGTACTACAGCCCGACTCCCACATTAGCAGCTCTTAACTAGCAGTGTGAGGCTCAAATTATATCTATTTTTAGTATAAAACCTCCTTAAAATTTTAACTAACACCATATTGCATTAGGTCTAAGATATAAAAATGAAATGAAAGGGTCGAGCCGTTGGCTCCCCATCTGCAGGGGAGTCCTTTCACAAGAGGTGAAGCAGGTCTGCAGGTGTCTATCTTTCTCTCCCTCTCTCTGTCTTCCCCTCCTCTCTCCATTTCACTCTCTAACAATGACGACATCATCAACAACAACAATAATAACTACAACAGCAATAAAAACAACAAGGGTAACAAAAGAGAAAATAAAAAAATTAAACTTAACTTTAGTAGCTGTCATTCTCAACAAGTCTGGGAGAGATAACAAAACATGGTGGGAAAGATGAATAAAGGTCACTATAAATAAAAACAAATTCTATTGATAGATGGCTGCACTTATCGGCAAAGCTTTTAAGATTTATATTCTGCTTTTTATTTTTTGTTCTCTAACATGTTTAAATATGTGTGTGAGGATACGATTGTTACAAGTACTTTAGAGTCATTGCAGGATTTTTTTTTTTTTTCTTTGCATCCAGAGCTTCAGTAGATGGTCTATGGAAATACTAGAATCCCCTGAACTTCCATATACTCTCCAAAGAGTAAGTGAGTAATTTTATATTCTGGCTACCATATTTTCAGATGCTTTGTTCACCTTTTATGAAATCCTGATCTTAGAAAAGAATTTTATGTCCAAACACAAACACTGCAACTCAGTGTGGATATAAAAAGATTCACTACTTTTCTTGTCTAGCAATTAAACTGTACAAAGTACTTTTAATTGATGTGGAATTAACAATCTCTTTGTAAAATGATTTTAGGATAAAGAAGCTTATGGAAGAAATATTTTAAGCAGGAGTTTCTAGACTGAAATCAATGTATTAAGAAGATCCTGAGCCATAAGAGCAATACTTTCAGTAACCTTTACACTGTGATTTTTAAATACATGTGTATTTCATTCTGTTGCCCTTTTAATACAAGACTCAACCTTTAAAGTAGACATTTAAAAACTCTTTAAATGTTTCAAACATGTTTTTTCTTTTTCTATTGGATTCACATCTAGGAATTTACATTAGGTGATCCAGGAAGTAGTACAGCAGATAAAGCAATGGAATCTCAAGTATAAGGTTTTGAGTTCAGTCCCTGGCAGCACATGCACCAGAGTAATGTCTGGTTCTTTCTCTCCTCCTATCATTCTCATTAAAAATCAAATAAAATCTTAACAAAAAAATTTAAAAATAATAATCTACATTAGAATACTACTATGATGAATCCCTAGAAAATGCTTTGACAATTCAAATGGAGAACCATGGGAAGCCATATTATATAACCATATATTTTGCTATCACCAGCTAAACACAGTGTATTGAATATATATATTGAATATATCAGTGCTTCCTCCTCCAAAGCATTGTCACCAAAAATGAGAAAGGTAAAGGCTAGTAGAAGTAATGACATTAATAATTTAAACATGGCAACAATAGAGATGCTAGTGGTGAAGAGGTTGAAAACTAAATGTCTATAAACAGTGTTTTGTACTGAGTGAAAAAAAAGCCCTTGAATTTTGTGCTCAAATGCCTCAGCACAGGATAGAGAATGATGAATCTAAGTATCAGAGGTCTAAGAAACAACTTTGAGGATTGGCTAAAAATATTATTAAAATAATTAGGTATCATATTTTTTCATTATTCATGGTGACAAGCAACCACTTGTGTGAGGGGAGTTCACCCTAAAGAAGAATTTAATGAAGGCTCTCAAGACTTTTAGAACTGAAGAGAACAGAATATAATGGAGGTAAGGCAACTACTGAATAAAGATTTAAATAATCAAGTTATTGAATTTCATACAATAGACTTTAAAATCAAGTAATAAAGGATAAGCATGCTTATCACATAATGTTCAAAGGATCATTTAGCCAAGAGGACTTAACAATTATTAACATCTATGCATCCAATAAGGGCCATCTAAAAATGTCAAATATATACTGAAAGTGTTACAAAATACATCAATACCAAAGCAGATAATCAAAGCAGAATCAGTAAAGAAATGAGAGGGGCAGTAATCAACCTGCTTAAGAGCAAATAATACTACACAGAAGGACTTATGGAAGAACCTACTCCTGCAGTGGGGACACTTCACAATCAGTGAAAAAGGTCTGCAGGTTTCTATCTACCCCCTCCCCTCTAAAGTTCTCTTTGTCTTGTAAAATTAAATGGAAAAAAAAAGCCACCAGGAGCAGTGGAATTGTAGTGTCAGCACTAAGCCCCTATGTAACCTAGGAGGCTATATATATATATATATATTTTTTTTTTCTGAACATTTTCAGAGTCCTTCACACAAAGAAACTTAAACACACAGTCTTTTCAATCCAACATAGGACATTTTCAAGAATAGACCATATGTTAGGACACAAAGACTGTGTCAAAAAATTCAAGAGCACTGAAATCATACCATGCATCTTCTTAGACTTCAGTGGAATTAAAGTAGCACTTAATAACAAACCAAAAATTAGTAAAAGTCCAAAAATATGGAAACTCAATACTGTATTACTTAACAACTACTGGGTAAAAAAGAGGGGATTAAGGAAGAAATTTAAATGTTTTTAGAATCCAATAAAAATAAAGATATGAGCTATCAAAATATTTGAAACACAGCAAAAGCAGTACTAAAAGGGAAATGCATACCCATACAAGCACACATTAGGAAATAAAAATGTCAAGTAAAGAACTTGATTATATACTTTAAATACTTAGAAGAGGAACAAAGGAATGCTAAAGTGACCAGACGTATTGAAATAACTAAAAATAGGGCAGAAATAAATAACATTGTAAACAAGAAAACCAAACAAGAAGGTCAATGAAGCCAAATATTGGTTCTTTAAAAAAGTAAACAAAATTGACAAACACTTGGTGAGACTAAACAAAAAGGGAGAAGACTCAAATAAATAGGGTTATAAATGAAAGAAGAGATATCACAACACAAACACACAAATCCAAAATAACATGTGAAGCTTCTATGGACAGTTAGATGCTACCAAGCTAGAGAACCTGGAAGAAATTGAAGAGTTCCTAGAATCATATAATCTCCCAAAACTGACACAGGAGGAACAACAAAACATAAACATTAATCACAGCCAAAGATATTGAAACAGTTATCAAGAATCTTGCCAAGGATAGAAATCCATAACTAGATGGTTTTACAAATTAATTCTACAAAACCTTTCAGGAAGAGTTAATACCTCTACTTTTAAATATCTTCCAAAAGATTTTAAAGGCACAGGAATACTCTCTTCCAGCTTCTATAAAAGCCAACATTACCCTGATACAAAAGTAGACAGGTACACAACAACAACAACAAACTACAGACCAATATATACTGAAACTGCTACAAAATACATCAATAGCAAGGCAGATCATCAAAGTAGAGTCATTAAAGAAATGAGAGGGGCAGTAATGAACCTGGTTAAGGGCAAATAATACTATACAGAAGGATTTATGCAAGAACCTACGCCTACAGTGGGGACACTTCACAATAAGTGAAAAAGGTCTTCAGGTGTCTATCTATGATGAACATCAATATCTATGATGAACATAGATGCTAAAATATGGAACAAAATCCTAGCCAACTGGATATAGCAGTATATTAAGAAGATTTTTCATTATGACTAAGTGAGATTTATCACAGGGATATAAGTTTGGTTCAGTATATGTAAATCAATCATTGTTATCCACCACATCAATGAAAGAAAAATGAAAACCACATGATTGTTTCAATAGATGCAGAGAAAGCCTTTGAGAATTTCATGATCAAAACACTGTACAAGGGGGTCGGGCGGTGGCACAGTGGGTTAAGCGCATGTGGCGCAAAGCGCAGGGACCAGCATAAGGATCCCGGTTCGAGCCCCTGGCTCCCCACCTGCAGGGGAGTCGCTTCACAGGCGGTGAAGCAGGTCTGCAGGTGTCTATCTTTCTCTCCCCTTCTCTGTCTTCCCCTCCTCTCTCCATTTCTCTCTGTCCTATCCAACAACGAATTGCATCAACAAGGGCAATAATAATAATAACCACAACGAAGCTACAACAAGGGCAACAAAAGGGGGAAAAATGGCCTCCAGGAGCGGTGGATTCATGGTGCAGGCACCGAGCCCAGCAATAACCCTGGAGGAGGAAAAAAGAAAAAAAAAAAAAAAAAACACTGTAAAAAATGTGAATAGGTGGAAAATTCTTTGGCCTAGTAGAGACTATACACAGCAAACCTACAACCAACATCATACTCAAATGTGAGAAGCTAAAAGCATTCTCATTCAGATTAGGCTGCCCACTGCCACCATTCTATTCAACATAATATTGGAAGTACTCACCAAAGCAATCAGGCAGGAGAAAGAAATTAAAGGGATGCAGATTGGAAGAGAAGTCAAATCCTCGCTATTTTCAGATGATTTGATAACATATAGAAAAACCTAGATAGGGAGTTGGGCGATAGACCAGCGGGTTAAGTGCACGTGGTGCGAAGCGCAAGGACCAGGGTAAGGATACCAGTTCAAGCCCCACACTCCCCACCTGCAGTGGAGTTGCTTCACAGGTGGTGAAGCAGGTCTGCAGGTATCTATCTCTGTGTCTCCCCTTCTCTTCCATTTCTCTCCTATCTAACAATGGCTGCATCAGTAACAACAACAATAATAACCACAACAACAATAAAAAACAAGGGCAACAAAAGGGAAAATAAATAATATTAAAAAAAGAAAAACCTAAATAATCCAGCAGAAAGCTTCTGGAAATTATCAGTCAATGTAGCAAACTGTCAGGCTACAAAATTAACATACAAAAGTTAGTGGCATTCCTTTATGCAAAAACTAAGACAGAAGATATCTAAAAATCAGTCCCATTCACTATAGCAGCAAAATCAATAAAATATCTAGAAATAAACATAACAAAAGAAGTGAAAGGGGGACTTCCAGAGGTGTGGATATGGGGAAATAGAAGACTCATTCTTGCTCATCCTACTAAATGAGAATAACCAGTGAAAATCACCTGAACACAAGAAAATACAGCCTTGATATCTTCAGAAACTCACCAAGCCACAGGTGTAGCTCATGGATGGAAAAGAGGTGAGGGAGTGATTCCCAGGACTAAAAGGCCATCCTTGGGGACAGCTAGCACTAAATTAGGAGCTTATTAGCTTAGGTATACCACTTCTGGGTCTGAGTTAAAGAAATAAATTAAAAGAAAGTGAGAAAGGAAGAAAGACAATCACCTCAGCCACAGGTGAGTAAAGACACTTGTGGCTTGTGGACAGAAAGGGTTGGGGGAGGAAGCCATCCCTAGAACTATAAACCAGTGCTTAGGGAAGGCTGGCACCAAATTGGGAGATTAACAGCTAAATTGCACCACTTCTGAGTCTAATTCTAACCAACAAAAGTACTGTTAAAAAGAAAGAAACTCACCAAAAACTCACTGATTTACAATCTGACTTCTTGAATTTCCAATGCTATTGCCCCATAGAGGCTGGAAACACTGTATTGATATCAGGGACACTGACCCAAACTGGGGTCTGAGACTAACATCTAAGCTTTATAGATAAAGATAGGACTACATGGGTGGGGCATATAGCGTAATGGCTATGCCAAGAGAGTCTCATGCCTTAAGGCTCTAAAGTCTAAGGTTCAATCCCCCCTACCCCCGCACTGTGAAAACCAGAGCTGAGCGGTGCTCTGGTGTTTCACTCTGTATCTCTCTCTCTGCATCTCTAGCAAAAATTAAATGATAAAAGAAAGAGAGAGAGAAAGTGAAAGAAGGAAAGAAAGAAAGAAAGAAAGAAAGAAAGAAAGAAAGAAAGAAAGAAAGAAAGAAGAAAGATAAAGGAAGGAAGGAAGGAAGGAAGGAAGGAAGGAAGGAAGGAAGGAAGGAAGGAAGAAAGAAAGAAAGAAAGAAAGGGAAAAAAGAAAGAGTTACAATAGCTGACTGAATAATGCAAAAGAATGGCTCACTTAATGATGGTGTTTTTGGTCAATACCAGGCCACCCTGTCATCTGAATCTCTGGTCAGGAATCCTTAGATTCCCACATAAACTTTCTTTTTGCCTCCCGGGTTATTGCTGGGGCTTCCCTCGTGCCTGTACCATGAATCCACTGCTCCTGGAGGCCATCCCACTCCATTTTTGTTGCCTTGTTGTTATTACTGTTATGGTTGCTACTGCTGTTGTTGTTGGATAAGAAAGAAAGAATTCAAGAGAGGAGAGGAAGACAGAGGAGGGGAGAGAAAGAGGGACACCTCCAGACTCGGTTCAATGCTTGTGAAGCAACCCCTGCAGGTGGAGAGCAGGAGGCTTGAACCAGATTCCTTATACTGGTCCTTGAACTTAGTGCTATGTGTGCTTAAACTGCTGCACCAA
The DNA here is from genome assembly GCF_950295315.1 of Erinaceus europaeus. NCBI lineage: Eukaryota > Metazoa > Chordata > Mammalia > Eulipotyphla > Erinaceidae > Erinaceus > Erinaceus europaeus. The sequence continues at coordinate 85,895,394 of NC_080164.1, read as the reverse complement.
TACCCGGCCCCCTTCTGACCCCCTCCTGACCCCTCCTGACCCCCATCCCACATAAACTTGTTAGGCTAAAACCTCTAATAGACCCCTCTCTCCACCATCACTGGTCACTTCCAACAGGAACATCATCATAAGCCCTCTTGTAGGTTTCTTTGGGACCTTGCCCTCATAATAATGTAGCAATGTTAGGGACAGCCCTACTCTCCAAAGGGAGGTTGAGTCATCCTACCACTTGGGGAAGACTGGTCCTGAAATGAGTGCAGCCTAGAAGGTTCCTAGCAGTGATCATGGACTGTGAGCTCATCTGACAAGGATGCAGAGGTTACATAGGCTTCTGTACTAAATATGTATAGATATGGGTCATAGGCCAAATTGATGGGGTAAAAAGTTAACTGTATTTAAGTACATTCTTGAAGTTTGGGAGCTATTCTCTTCCCTCATTCAGCTTTCTAGTCTGACTCTCAGCTCTGAGACAATTTCCCCAGACAATATTTTTAGTCCACCTACATGTTAGCTATCAGGTTCAGGCAAAAGTTATTAAAATCAGGGCCCCATGTATCATACTTAAAATATATTTTCTAGCTCTTCCCACCCAAAGACCCCTACTTTCAGTTTCTCTATTCCTACATTTCAGTTACTGTTTGCTAAACAATTTGTCCTGCTTTGTATCTTATTGCCGTTCAGCCACCAAGTTGCAGATGCTACTATGATGCCAACCTGACTTCCCTGGGCAGATGACCTCACCAGTATGAAATGGCATTTTCATTCAGAGTGTCATGCTGCACCACGGAGAAGAGAGAGAGGAGATCCGGAGTGAAGAGGGAACACAAATCTTTATTTGCGCTGGCACCTCAGAGTTGGGTGAGAGAGAAGCAAAAATGGCTGCCTCATGCAGTAACCTTTCCTGCATCTAAACACCGAAGTGAAGAGCCAGCAAGAGAGCGAGATGCGGAAGAAGGGCTTTTATGGGAGTAGCTCTCACGAGAATGGGAAGAGGGAGGAGTAACCATAGCACTCCAGGGTAGGATAATAACTCTCATGAGAATGGGAAGGGGGAGGAGTAACCAGAGCACTGCAACTATTGTGGGGAATAGACAATGCCCTGAGGGCACAACATGGTGGAACAGGTGCTGTCCCAAGTCTCGTGGGAACTAGCAGTAGCCTGAGGGGACAACATGGCAGATGTGACTGCACTGCACAATTTCCCAGCATCTCCCCCTTTCCTTTTATCTAATGGCCAAGGCAACAGTCTGTAAAGTCTATGAACTACTCAGGGTCAGTCTATGAAAAACCAGCAACGTGAAGGGAAGGAAGCTGCTGTAAAATTGTCTAAAGTGTCCAAAGGGTATAACAGCAAGTCCAATAGAAGTCTCAGTCCAAAGTAGGCGACTAGGGGGAGAAATGACAGGGGGTGAAATGCTGCATGAGGAAGGTCAGCCACTGGGATTCTGCTTCTCTGTAGACAGTGAGCTGGAACCCCCAAAACGTGACAGGTAAAGGAGAAGTAGAAAGGGCAGACAGGCAGTGAAAAAGTTCTGTCCTTGGAGTCTGTGAATCAGGTTCTTCAGATCATGTCCGGTGACATCTAGGTTTTCAAGGGTGTGCCACTGTAGTCATACCATCTAGTTGGTGATGTCAGAGTGTGCAGGGGGGTCCATATATTTTTTTTCAGGATTCCTGTGAAAGAAACAAACAATCTGCTTCTCGTGGTTAGCAGGGCATCTGATTTGAATTTTTTTATAGAAAAATAAGTTTGGTGCCTTAGCCAACTAGTATTGGGGGATGTATCTTTCCTATTTATTTATTATTATTATTATATTATTTGTCATGGTAATCAGCCGTTATCTGGAAGGTCCTGGGTGATTCAAGGGGAAAAAGAACTTATCTTTCAACAAAGACTCTAAGGTGTAGGGAAGCAGGAACTTATCTTTTAACAAAGACTCTATGGTCATGCCAATAGCAATCTTGAGGGCACATGTGGTTCCCCACGTCCCCCTTTCATATACATACATATATATGTGTGTGTGTGTGTGTGTGTGTGCATGTTTTGATGTTTGTCGGACTTTATTTTGTGGCAGGGTGGACTGTGCCTATCTTTGGTTGGGGATCAGCCTTCCGTCTTACCCATCATTGGAACACCTGGTCAATTTTGCCCAGTAGTACCAGGTGCCCTGTCTTAGGTTGACTGGATATCGCTAGTTTCCCCTTTACCCATCACTGGCTAGCCAGCCCTCTACATGGTGGAAGTTCTGATGGAGGGGGGCAAATCCTCCGCAGCAACTCCATATTCTGCCATGTCCAGCCTATGATAGTGAGCTTGTATAGGTTGCATCTTTATGTCATCAGTCTGTTGCTGAAAAAAGGCCATGAGCTTGTTAGGAATTATAGGACCTTCTGTGAGCAGAAGAAGTAAAATAAGCAAGGGTCCCACAACTGAGGGTAGCCAGGTAAGGAAGGGGGAATTTATCCATTGGTATGAAGAGGTGGGATCATATCTCAAGTCTAAGGGAAGCAGTCAGTGGATGTGATGTCCAGGGGAACAGCCATTTGTCTTTGGGGGTGGTAAAGGATGTCTGTGGCATGGGTGATGTTATAAAGGTAAACATCTTTAAATTGTTTGCTGACAAAGGCAGGCCTATGGTGGCAAGACAAGATACACCAGTTAAGTGTACAAGAATATGTGAATGTTGTTAATTCACATAGGTTGTATATGGAGGAACTACTTATGGTTTAATACCTTACCATATGAAGAGATGATTCTTCATATGAAGGCTTGATAGCTGTAATCACTTACTTGTGAAAAAAATAAAACTTGTAACAAGTTAGAGGTTTACTATAATTGATACCTCAATGATTATAATTGGTTTAAATATCTTTATGATTTTATTTGAAGGTAATATAATGTTACCTCTCATAGCAGTCTCTGCAGCACGATATTCAGACCAATTTTGGTTAAAATATATATTTTGATTTTTTAACATGTTTTACTTTGGACTATAAACAGACTCAGGTTATTTAGAAAGTTAACGAATGTTAGTAACAATGGTTTTAACATTTACAGAGCCAGATTGATGCCAGATCAGTTGTGGATTAATTTCCACAAGATAGTTTACAGGGCACTTTTGTACAGAGAATTTGCATTTTAGTTTTGAGGATATATTGTCACGTTAAATATTTAGACTTTACCTTAAATAGTTACATAGCAAATTAATTTTACCTTGCCTGGTTTAAAGTAGCTTCAAGGTTACAATTTTAACTATTAAGTTAATGTTTACCAAACTTGAAACATACCTATAAGCATTTAGTTATTACACACAGGAAAAAAAAATTTGTTATAAAAAGATATCATTTTAAAAACAAATTTATATCCATCTTTACTCACACAGTTTAAGACTAAGCACTTACATATATACCAAAACTTATATATAAAAATCAAAAGAGAGAGAAAAAAATTTTGGAATGTTTCTGGACGTCTCCAGAAACTTTGGCTGCATCCAGCATTTTTATATAAAGTCAATTACCTTTTAGAATACTATGAACTATGGGTCATACAAAAATTTTTGGTTATTCAACACACTCACTCACAAAACACAACTGGCCAGTCATAACATAAGACATTCAGGGAAGGGGTAGGAGAGAGGGCTCTCTGAGCCAGATTTTCCATATTCTGCCATGTCATATTATGGATCCTGGGATGTATCCTGCATCTAGTTCTCTTGTAGTATTTCTTGTTCTTCAAGGATAGCAGTGCAATCCTGAGGGTATTGTCGGACATGGCGGGCAGGAACCCAGACAGGTTTAGAGTAATTCTGTGGGAAAATGTATGCAAAACCCCTCCCCATTGTGAATAGGGGGTCAGGCCCTTTCCAAATTTCATTGAGTGGGTCTTTCCACTTGACCTTAATAGCTAGAAGGGTAGATAATGTTTGCCAGTGAAGAATAATAGGAGGTAAGTCTGAGTTATTGTAAGTATTAAAGAGATTTAATGTAGTTAAGGCTTTTGCCAGTTGGATATTGGGGGGGGTACATTCCTCCTTTATCTTTATTTAATTGAGGCTTAAGGATTTGATGGGCCCTCTCAACAATGCCTTGTCCCTGTGGATTATAGGGAATGCCTGTGGTATGAGTAATGTTCCAGAGGGAACAAAAATATTTAAATTGTTTGCTGGTAAACTTATTCTCATTGTCAGTTTTCAGTTAAAGAGGTAGGCCCATTACAACAAAACAGGAGAGCATATAGCTTATAAGCTTTTTAGAGCTTTCTCCTGCCTGAGCTGTTTCCTACATAAATTTAGATAAGGTAAAATTGAGACAAACACATATTTTTGTTTGCCAAAGTTTGGTATGTGGGTGACATCGATTTGCCAAAGAGCATTGGCTTTTAAGCCTCTGGGGTTAACCCCAAGAGTTTGAATAGCAGGTGTTTTTATGAGGCTTGCACATGAAGAACATGTAGCAAGGATATGTTTCAACTGTGGTAAACTTCAGGTAACTGAGCTCGAAGGCCTTTAAGATAAATATGGGTTAGGGAATGAAAGTCAGCAGGATCAGAGACAGAGACTAGGAGAGTTCCTGTGGAGGCAAGATGGTCAGCTGCAGCATTCCCTTCAGACAGGGAACCAGGAAGAGGGCTGTGGGAATGAAGGTGTTGTATATACAGTGGTTGGGTTTGAGAACAGAGCATAGAGGTGATTTGAATCAAGAGAGGGGAAAGTGGGTTGTCATCAATTTTCACATAAGAACCAGCAAGCCATGGAAGTAAGTTAACAGTATACACACTGTCAGAAAAAAGGTTGAAGGGATTTTGGTACAGCTTTTAATGCAAGGAAAACAGCATAAAGTTTTTTGTACTGAGGGGAATTATCAGGAAGCTCAGTAAAGAGATGTTTAGGGGATTGTTTGGGTAATATATAAGGGCAGCAACTCCCTTTTTTCCACCATCAGTGAAGACTTAGGAGCAGAAGGGAAGGGATCTTAAGAGAAAATTTTAGGTGCTAGTAGGGTCAAAAGAGGTAAAGAAGCTATCAATTTATTAGAAGGAAAATGGTTATCTATTTGTCCTGGAAACCCTACGAAGCTTATAACAAAATGGGAATGATGGCGTATGAGCTACTCTGTATCTGTGAGAGAAAATAACAGAATAATTAAATCCAGTTCTTTTTTTTTTTGGAAGTGATCAAAGGAATATTTATTTCTGCATCAGAATTTCAATGACTCAGGTTCAATAACTCATAATTTCTTTTTTTTTTAAATTTTTTATTTAAGAAAGGATTAATGAAAAAAAACATAAGGTAGGAGGGGTACAACTCCACACAATTCCCACCACCCAATCTCCATAACCCACCCCCTCCCATGATAGCTTTCCCATTCTCTAGCCCTCTGGGAGCATGGACCCAGGGTGTTGAGGGTTGCAGAAGGTAGAAGGTCTGGCTTTTGTAATTGCTTCCCCGCTGAACATGGGCGTTGACTGGTCGGTCCATACTCCCAGTCTGCCTCTATATTTCCCTAGTAAGGTGCGTCTCTGGGGAAGCTGAGCTCCAGGACATATTGGTGGGGTCTTCAATCCAAGGAAGCCTGGCCAGCATCCTGGTGGCATCTGGAACCTGGTGATTGAAAAGAGAATTAACATATGAAGCCAAACAATTTTTGAGCAATCACGGATCTCAGGCTTGGAATAGTGGAGAAGAAGTGTTAGGGAGGTACTCACTGCAAACTCTAGTGTACTTCTGCTTTCAGGTATATATTTTGCAGTAGTTTATGGGTACGTGTGAACATAAGCTCTCTCTCACAGAAACTGGTGTATATCTGGGTTATGGGACTTTGTTAGAAAGTGAACTACCTGAGATGAAATTAGAGTGTACTATAAAAGGAAAGGTCTCACCTGAGTAATGAATCTGAAGGGTTGTCATTCCACACGTGAAGTCTCTGGACACAGTCTGAGGTGAAGCATGTTGAGGTGGCAATCATTGCGTTGGTTAGGTTGTGATCGGCGGATGCAATATTATTTGGTTTGGATTGGGAGATGCATACAGGAAAGTGGGCCCTATCCAAGGGTTCCAGGACTGGGGGAAGTAGGGGCTCTATAGTGGAGATGTGAGGTTCCTGCTGTCTTAGGTTCAAAAAGACAATCGATAGTTAATTTTATCATCACATTATTTGGTAATTGGGTTAACTTTGAAAAGTCCTTTTGTTATGGTTTGCTGTACAGTATACAGTATCTTGTATATAGCTGTGCTATTGGATGCTTCTAAACTGCTTGGTCTAGGCTTTTGAGAGAGTCCGCATATCAAATACACAGCCTATATATTAAAAAGATTCAGTTTGTGTTTTGAAAAACTTTGAGACATACAATTGATTTCCCCCCTCTCATATTAATTAACTACTGATTTATATGTCTACATTTTGCTAGGAGTGTACATAAACACCATTACCACCACCAAAGGACTGTGACCCATCCCTCCCACCCACTCCCACCACCCACTGGCCCAGGAAGCTGCATGTCTACCCCTCACCACAGGGTTTTTACTTTGGTGCCCTACTTACAATTTGATCCGGTCCTGCTTTTAGTTTCCCTTTCAGATCTTCTTAGTCAGCTTCTGTTGATGAGTGGGATCATCCCATACTCATCTTTATCTTTCTGACTTAGTTCACTTAACATAATTCCTTCTAGCTCTGTCCAAGATGGGTCAGAGAAGGTGGGTTCATTGTTCTTGATAGCTGCATAGTATTCCATTGTGTATATATACCAGAGCTTTCTCAGCCACTCATCTGTTGTTGGGCACCTGGGTTGCTTCCAGGTTTTAGCTATTATGAATTGTGCTGCTATGAACATAGGAGTACACACCTCTTTTTGCTTGGGTGTTATGGAGTTCTTGGGGTATAACCCCAGGAGAGGAATTACTGGATCATATGGAAGGTCCATGTCTAGCCTTCTGAGAGTTTTTCAGCCTGCTGGTGGGCTGTAAATTGGTAAATCCAGTTCTTTCCCTAAGACCTGCACAGACCTATTTCTTCCTTGGCGAATCATGAATGCTAACGCGTCTATCTCAGTGAGGAATCTTGGAGCTCTGCCTACTGCATGTGAAGCCACTCAAGAACCCCATGCTTCTGCCACAATGCCCCACTATTGTGGGGGTGGAGTTAAATATTAGAAGGTTTACCGAAGAGAAGGGGGAGAATTGAACAAGGTGCATGTCCTGGAGGGCCTGGTTAACCCTTTCCAGTACCAAGGAGGCATCGGGAGTTAACCTATGTTTTGAGGAGGGCTGTTTGTGTCCTTTTAACAGGTCAAACAGTGGTTGGAGGCAGCTAGTAGGCAGATAAAGATACTGCCTAAACCAATTTAAATTTTCAAGAAAACTTTGTAAAGAAGCAAGAGTGAGGTTAGAAGGAAAAGTAACACTAAGTTTTAAGGGATGAACTTGTGTTAGAGAAATCTATGAACCTAAAAAATATATTGGAAGAATTAGCTGTATCTTCTCAGGAGCTACATTAAGGCCGCTTTTCTTTAAGGCAGGAATGAGAAAATCACATAGGGCACAGAGGTCAGTATCTAATTCTCCCCATATTAAGATGTCATCCATGTAGTGAAAAATATTAAGGCCCTTATGAATATATGAAAAAAAGGGCAGATTTAACAGCCTCTTGACAAATTGTAGGACTATTGGCCATGCCCTGGTGCAGCACCATCCATTCAAATCTATCGGCAGGGCTAGCGTTATTAATAGAAGGAACAGAGAAGGCAAAACATTTACAATCTTGCGGATGCAAGGGAATAGAGAAAAAACAATCTTGTATATCAATAGCTATGATTGGAATTCCCGTGGGAATTGCAGAAGCAAGAGGCAAACCCCTTTGGGGGGAGTCCCAGAACTGCATGGTTTTATTTACCACATGGAGATCTTGGAGGAGGCACCATTTTCCTGAGCGTTTTTTAATCACAAAGACAGGAGTATTCCATGAGCTTCTGGAATGAGGAATGTGTCCCAAGGACAACTGCTCTAAAACGAGCTCTTTTAAAATTTCTAGCTTATCCCTAGGCAAAGGCCACTGTTCCACCCAGACAGGCTTATTAGAAAGCTAGTCTAAGCAGGGAGTTTGTTACGAACAGTGGCAGTTAGTATTGGGGGTGCTGATTAGATCTAGTTTCGCAGGAGCGGGTGTTACGCTCTGCAGAGGCATCTGTGGATATCCTAACATGAAGACATTCCAGAAGATCCCTGCCCAGTAGGTTGGTGCTAATATCAGCTACCAAAGTGCGGAAGTGTCTGGTAGTCCCTTCAGGGTCTTCCCACATTAGTGAATCTCTTGTGAGAAAGGCTTGGATCAACACTCCAACTCCGTGTAAACAGGGTCCTGGGAGGAGTTCCCAATTTTGGGGAACCTCTGCTTGCCTTAAAATCGTCTTTACTGCCCCCTGTGTGAATCAAAAATTTAAAAGGAATATTGCCAATCCTTACTGTCTTAGTAGGGTGACCTCGTTCTAAAACAGGAGTGTTCCACAAAATATCAGGCCCCGAATTTGTACCATTCAGGGGCATGTCATCTTTGGAAATTTGGACCAACAATCTCTCTTCCAATTAAAACCTTTCTGACATCTAGGACAAGCTATTCATGGCCTCTGGCTCCCTGACTGTAGGCGGGGTTGCCCTGACTGTAGGCGTGGCTGCCCTGACTGGAGACGTGGTCACAGCTTATCTGGACATTGGTTACGCCAATGCCCTTGGTGACTGCACTGAAAGCAGGCCCCGTTTTGATTACACGGGGTAACTGCATAAGCCTGTTTCATAATGGGTGCCTCATAAGAGCCTGATCTAAGTTCCTGTGTCACTAAAATCCAATTATCTGGGTGTTGGTGTTTAAGACTAAGGCATGCCTGATGGTATCCCAGACAATAGAACACAGGAGGAGAGAATGGACTTCAGGATTATAAATCTTTCTCTCTAAGGTTGACCGCACCCTGGAAATGAAGTCAGCTAAGGATTCATTGGTTTTTTGGTGAAGGGAGTTAATGGGGACTGAGGCCTCTCCTGTGGATGGGGTTAACCTTTCCCATGCTTGTGTTGCGCAGATGCATACCTGTTCAAAATAACCGGTTGGGAACTTGGCTTCTGCCTGCTGAATTCCAATTTCAAACTCTCCCGCTCCAAACAATGCATCAAAATTCCATTCTAGCTGTTTGTGACTATTTTTCTGGGATTGTCTAGAGCATTCATCATGAAAGCATGCCTCCTATTGCAGGTAGAGGGGGTCTGGGAGCACAGCACAAGTTAAGTCTTTCCAATGTTGGGGGGTATTAAGGTGCTGGAAAAAGCTTCGTAAAATGGACTTGGTCCATGGGGCATGAATTTCATCCTCCTTCACTGCCTGCCTGAGTTTTCTGAGTTCTTTGGAGGAGTATGGATGCCACACCTGAGGGTTTTGTCTATTGGGGGCCACATTTACCGGGAAGGTGTGGACTTGGTTTGATGATGTGGGGGAAGGAGTCACGGAAGTGGAAGCTGCTGGGGTGGCCGCTGTCAGAGCTGCTGGAAGAGAACTTTTGGGGCAAACTGTAGAAGAATTAGGGTGGTTAAGCACTGAGAACATCTCTTTTAACTTTTGTATCTCAGCCTCAAGGTATCTTAATGATGTGGTATCAGTGGGGGGAGGAGTCATGGAAGTGGAAGCCACTGTAGTGGCCGCAGGAGAAACTGAACACGTGTCTGCTGAAGCAGAACTCTCGGGGCAGACTGCAAAAGGCTTAGGGTGTTTAAGTGCCGAGAACATATCCTTTAACTCTTGTATCTCAGCCTCAAGGTCTCTTAATGATGCTACTATGATGCCAACCTGACTTCCCTGGGCAGATGACCTCACCAGTATGAAATGGCATTTTCATTCAGAGTGTACTCATTGCTTGATCTCCAAAGTGTTAGGCATAAAATGAGAGAAGGAAATCTAGATTGGGAAATTCTGTAAGCATACCCTCCCCTGCCATAAAATGGGAATTCTCAGGGTTTGAGACAAAAGCTTGAAAAAATAATAGTATTCTCTGAGTAATAGATGTGATATTATATTCATAAAATAAGAGTAGGGAATTGGCTGGGGAAATAGCAACAAAAGGAAAAGTAGGGAATGATAGGATTTGGAATTTATTCATGAGGATAAATATGATTTATTCTTTGGAATTATATGATTATTTTTTATGTATTTATGTAGAGAAGGAGGGAGAAAGAGAGACTGAGGAGACCCAGCAAAACTTCAATATATGGAGTTCCAGGGGTCAAATATTGAGCCACCTTCCCTATCCAGAGAATGATACATTTTAAAAAGCAATAGAGTCAGCATATGAAAGACTATGTATTAAAAAGACTCAGTTTGTGCTTTAAAAAGTTTTGAGACATACAATCAATTTTCCCCTCTCATATTAATTAGTAATTTTTATGACTACAAATTAAAAGGAGTATAAATAAACACCATTCCCTCCACCAATACTGTGTCCCCCCCAAACCCCTCTTGCTCCAGAAGCCTAGACCAGAGAGAACAGAAGCAACTGGTGGCACAGCTATATACAAATAATGTCAAAGGACATAAATTATGGTGATGGTGGGTATTATACAACAAATCCTAACAAAGGGATTTTTCATAGTTAAACCAAATAATGTGATTATGACAATAACTATCTATTGTCTTCTTGAACCCTAAGACAGCAGGACCCTCACATTTCCACTATAGAGCCTATATTTCCACCAGTCCTGGAACCTTAGGGTTCCTGCATGCTTCTCTCAGTTCATACCAAGCAATATTGCATCCGCCGATCCCAATGTAACCAACGCAAGGAGTACCACCTCAGCATGCTACACTTCAGACTGTCCAAATATTTCATGTGTAGAATGACAACCCTTTAGTTTCATTACTGAGGTGAGACCTTTACTTTCATAGTATCCTCTGATTCCATTCCAGGTGGTTCACTTCCTAACAAAATCCCAAAACCTAGATATAGACTAGGTCCCCTGAGATAGAGCATATATGTTCACAAGTATAAACTACTACAGCAAAATATATACCTGAAAGCAAAAGTACACAATAGTCTGCAGTGAGTAGCCCCCAACACTTCATCTGCACTATTCCAGCCTTTAGGTCCATGATTGTTCAACAATTTGTTTGGCTTTGTATTTGTTTGGCTTTTTCTCTTTTCAGCCACCAGGTTCCAGATGCCAGCATGATGCCAACCAGACTTCCCTGGACAGATGACCTCACCAATGTGTCCTGGAGCTACGCTTCCCCAGAACCCCACCCTATTAGGGAAATAGAGAGGCAGACTAGGAGTATGGATCGACCAGTCAATTCCCATGTTCAACGGAGAAGCAATTACAGAAGCCAGACCTTTCACTTTCTGCATCCCACAATCCCCTTGGGTCCATACTCCCAGAGGGATAAAGAATAGGAAAGCTATGAGGGAATGGGATGGAATACAGAGTTCTGGTAGTGGGAATTGTGTGGAGTTGTACCCCTCTTATTCTATGGTTTTATTAAATCTCCTTTTTTAAATAAATAAATAAATAAATAATAAGAAAGCTTCAAAAAAAAGCAATAGAGTAGCTTAAATGCAAAGTCAATTAAATATTCCAGAAATTATAGCATTAAAAGTTGCATAATAGAAGATAATACATTAGGTAAATGAAAAACAAATGTATTACTGTATTTAATGGGGGTAGGTTGGTGAGAAAGACCAGAGACATAGGCAATGCTGTGTATGGAACCTAGTGCAGTGGGGACCCAACTTGTGTCCCTGGGTTCTCATACATACTAAGAATGCACTATTTCAGTTTCCCTCTCCTCCAATGCTGAAAATAAACATATATTTTTTTTCTTCCAGGCCACCAATTATCTCTGGCTTATAGTAGTGCTAGGACTGAATCTAGGAGCTCAGAGCATCTGGCGTGAAAGTCTCTTAGTGTAGAGCAAACACTATGGAGCTAAATATGTTTACTAAGTACCTGACATTGCAAAGAAGTATATTCACTAAGGCACACTCATGATAAAATTGAAGAAATTATGAGATAAACAAGAACAGTATTTTTAAAAAGTCTAAGCAAATATAATGTCTCAAATAAAGTGTGAAGAATAATAATGTTAATGAATTTCTGAAAGACAACACAAGAAGTCATGAAACTAATTTCAAGAACTTCAAATCTTTGTAGGAAATTTACCTATAATTTTCTTACCAATCAAATGATTACTTAACTGTGACGGTAGATTTGAGCACCTTTGGAACTTCATAATCACAAAAATATTCTGTTGTGTAGTTTTGTTTTCTCCTTCACAATTAGAAGCTGTTTTCTACCAGAGAGGGAGATGGAGGATATAGAAATAAGAGAAAGTTCTTCAGGCAATAAAAAACAATGGGGGTGTACCTGGTTGAGCGCACTTGTTATAATATGCAAGGACCTGGGTTCAAATCCCTGCTCCCCACATACAGGGGGAAAGCTTTTCCAGTGGTGAAGCAGTGTTGCAGGTGTCTCTCTCCATCTCTATCAACAACTCTTGATTTCTAGCTGTCTCTGTTTAATAAACAAAAATGATGAAATTTTCAAAAAGAAATAAAAATTAAAAAGTACAATGAGAAAATTAGAGTTATCACATGACGCACTGAATATAAATGAGAAAAATTATACAAAGTCATAGAACCTGTGATCATTCTTACACATATAAAAGTACGAACAACTAAAATGTCTCAGTGTGGTTAATTATAGGAAAAACAAAATTCTGTAAAAGAAAGGAAATCTAATAAACATTTATTACTGAATTAGAGATGAAAATGATTAAATATTCATTATAGAGCCAAAGCTGAACATAGTTTAATCAGAGATTTTCTTATAATTATTTTTGAGCATAAAAGGAGCTGTAAGTATTGTCTAAGATCTTCAACATCATATTCTACACTAAAATGTTAAACACTAGATAAAGTAATAGCAGTATACATACATGAATCCTATGAAAATAAAATGAGAAATACTTAAAATACTTGAAATGGATTACCCTGGAAAGGAGACTGAGGAGAATAGGCAAATAGTAAACCATGTTAACAGTTTTGTAGTACTACAACCCTTCTTAAAGCACATGAATAGGGCCAGTTGGTGGCAGAGCTAGTTGAACACACATGTTACAATGTGCAAGGACCTAGGTTCAAGCCCCTAGTACCAACCTGCAGGGGGAAAGCTTTACAAGTCGTGACACAGGTCTGCAGGTGTCTTTCTGTTTTCTTCCTCTCTATCTCCTCCTTCACTCTTCCTATCTAGCTGTCTCTAGCAAGTAACTAAACTGTCTTTTTTATTGTTATCACTAATTTTTAAATAAAAAACATAGCAAGCATTTAAAATGTATGCATATGTATTGATTTATTAAAATAATATTTATTGAAAAGATGAATGATTCATGTTATAGTTATTGACACATGGATACAATTTCTCACCCCCATAACAGATTCATACAAAACATTTTTAACCTAAGCTTAAATATTTAACCTCTATCATGTCCCAGGAACCCTGACACCCTGTTCTGACTAATTTTTTTTTTATTAAAAGGCTTTCTTTTGTGAAAGTCTTTTTTAAATTATATTTATTTATTTATTGGATAGAGACAGTCAGAAATCAAGAGGAAGGGAGAAAGACAGAGAGACACCTGCAGCCCTGCTTCACCACTTACAAAGCTTTCCCCCTGCAAGTGGGGGACTAGGGGCTCGAACCTGGGATCCTTGTGCATTGTAACATGTGCACTTAACCAAGTGCTCCACCTCCCCCCCCACCCTGACTAAATTTTTATGGAGAAAATGTGTTTTGCAATACTCTGCAGTGTTAGGTTACAATTTCATATTTCTCCAAGATACGTGACTGCATTCTTCACCCACCACCAGACTGCCGTCTCCCTCCCTGTAACGTAACTTTCCTCAATCTTCTTTTTACTTCCTCCAGTTCCCTCTTTCTTATGCTTTTATATGCTGAAGTTGACCAAGGTTTATTAATGTTTTTCCCCTTGCCTTAGAAACAATAAGGTTAAAAACAACTCCTGAAATTCATTTCATCCTCAAGTCAAAATAAATATTTGACGAGTTCCTATGATCACATTTTTACTTCATTTGTACACATGCAAAATACAGGTACATTAATTTTCAGTGTTTTCTAGACCACAGTGTTCTGGCTTAGGTATTTTTTTCCTATGAGTTATGTTGAAGTAAACATACCGTTTGTACTGTAGGAAATAAATTGACTTTGATTTTTAAATTTTGTTTTTGCTTACCAAAGGACTGCTCAGCTCTGGCTTATGATGGTGCTGGGGATTGAGTGTGGGGCTTCAGAACCTCACACATGAAAGTCTTTTTGCCATAATGCTGTGTCCCCAGTGGTTAATAATATTTCATTTATTTTTTTTTCCATCTGGGTTATCTCTGGGTCTTGGTGCTGGCACTACTAATCTACCAATCCCCGTTGGCCATTTCCATTTTGTCCTTCTCTCTCTCTCTCTCTCTCTCTCTCTCTCTCTCTCTCATTTTGTTTTTCTTTTGATATGACAGAGAGAAACTGAAAGGGAGATCATAGATCATGAGGGAGAGAGAAAAATAGACACCTGCAAACCTGCTGCTTCACCACTTGTGAAGCATCCCCACAGCAGGTAGGGAGACAGCCCTTGAACCTGGGTCCTTGTGCTTAGTACTGTGTGCATACTAGTATTATGTGGTGGTGCACCACCACACCCAGCACCTCCCCCCCGAATTTATTTTATTTATTTTATATGAGATATAAAGTTTTACCTCTCTTTATAAAGAAATAATTATGATGATGACAGATGATAGATAGATGGATGATATTTAGACATAATAAATGATAGAGAAGCAAGACCATCACTCATGTGGTGTAAGTGATTGAACTGAGAGTCTCAAGTATGCAAGTTTTGAGCTGTGCCAGCTATGCTATTTTTCTGACTCTGAGAAATAATTAAAAAAATAAATAGAGAAAGAAATCAAAGAGATAGAGTGTGAGAGAAAAAAGACATAGAGAGAGGAAGTGCGTGTGCATGTGTGTGTGTGTGTGTGTGTGTGTGTGTATGTGTGTAAATGACTACAGCACTAAAGTGTACTTCAGTGCCTCACTTATGCAAGTCCTGAACTCCTGCAGCTGAGCCACTATTTCGGCCACTATTGTTGGCTGAATTACAGTAGATCAACTTCATAAGAAATGAATTTTCATGAACATGCATTGCTGGCAACATTTTCTATTGACAGTCGATTTCCATAGGAGTTGCACTTACACAGTCAAACACAGGAACAGCATGTCAATACTGTAGTTAAAATGCAAGGAGCAATTTGTAATTTCAGCCTCATTAGTTGGGGGTGCACCCAGAGACCTGCCTTTGTAAAGATTGTCCACAAGCATTTCTAGTACTCAGAGGCACTTTTGTGTCCACTGGATTTTTGCCAACACCAAAAACACAATGTGGTTTTTAAACACCTTTCTCTAGGATGCTTGCTGGGCTGTTATATGTAGAAAATGACTCATAGGGCATTTGCACTATGTATAGACTGAACTGCTCTGTTTTTAAAGGCATTTCCCTCATAGTTATCCTTTTGGAAGTTCAGATGCCAGCTTTCTGCCCACCAACACTCAGATTTTTAAGACATTTCTGCAGCTGGCATTTCACTGTCTGGCATTTCAGTCACTGTGAACTCACTTACCCGATCATTATAACACTTTTAAATGAGGCCAGTGCTCACACCAAGTTTTGAAGAAACTCACTATTTAGTAAAAATAAAACAAAACTGTCCTACATTTTTTTCCTATTTGCTGTTTATAAACTAGGTTCCTATGCTTAACAAGTCAGACAGTCCAAATTCATGGTGATGCTGTGATAGATTTCAAATGAGTCTATGAATTCTAATCAGTCTTTTTTTGGGGGTGGGGGTTAACCTTTATTCTTTTATTACTATTATTATTTTAATATTTATTTATTCATTTATTCCCTTTTTGTTGCCCTTGTTTTATTGTTGTAGTTATTGATGTTGTCCTTGTTGGATAAGACGGAGAGAAATGGAGAGAGGCGGGGAAGACAGAGAGGGGGAGAGAAAGATAGACACCTGCCGATCTGCATCACCTCCTGGCCTGTGAAGTGACTCCCCTGAAGGTGGGGAGCCTGGGGCTGGAACTTGGATCTGGAACAGGAATCTATGCTGATCCTGCACTTAACCCGCTGCGCTACTACCTGACTCCCTCTTTTATTGTATTTTTTAAAATTTATTTAGTTATTGGATAAAGGCAAGGAGAAATTGAAAGGGAAGGGCTGGGCATAAATGGGGAGAGAGAAAGAAAAATGACTTCTAGAAGCTTCTTCCCTGCAGGTGGGGACTGGTAGTATGAACCCTGGTTCTTGCACATTGTACCGTGCTTTTTATTGGATGCATTTAACCACCAAGCCCCATTATCTTTTTCTTGGTTTTGTTCTGAAGTTGTATTTATTTGTTTTATGAAAAAGAGTGACAGAAACAAACAGAGAGTACAGTTTCATTCTGTCATACCCAGTGCCAGAAATCAAATTCAGGGCTTCACTCATGCCACTCCTGAACTCTGATAGCTGAGCCACCAACTGGCTACTATTTATTGTTGGCTGAATTGCAGTAGATCTTTTTTACTTAGTATTTTTTTTTTGTATTATTAATATAAGCATCTTTGCAGGGACAGGTGGTTGTGCACCTACCTGGTTAAGCACTCATGTTACAGTGAGCAAGGACCTGGGTTCAATCCCTGATTCCCACTTGGTAGGGGAAAGCTTCATAAATGGTGAAGCAGGGCTGCAGGTATCTCTCTGTCTCTCTCCCTCTCTCCTCGTTCCTTTCAATTTCTGGCTGCCTCTATCCAATAAATAAATAAAGATAATTTGAAAAATATACATATTTTGTTTGGGTGGGTGAGAAATATCATTAACTTAGATGTCTTTATACTCAGTATTCCTTTATTTCTCTAGGAATCCAGAAATAGAGCTGAGTTAAATAAATATCAGATATCATTTGATCAAATGTGGATGCCTTGAACATTAGACACCTTCAGATACTTGTACTGAGCCATATCTTTGTCAGTATTTAGCCTCAGAAATTTCAGTTTTCTCACCAGAACATAAAGAAGGGAAGGTATTTTCATCATTTTTTTTTCAGGTATTTATAGATGGTCATATATTTTCAATAAATAAGACATGAATTTATTAATATGCTTCCTAGTATTCCTTTTGTATTAACAGAACAGCTTGAAATTATACACACTTCCTATAAATTGCATTCATTTTCAGAAGGGAACTTGGGACACATAAAATTCCTAAATATACCATGTAATGTTGCTTTGGTTCATAAACAGTAATCATGGGAATTCTAGAAACTGCCTCCCCCCCCCCGTTTTATATTTATCAAGAATTTCTTTCAATAAAAGCTCATTTAATTACTGTAAGTAGAACATAACTATATTGTAAAAATCTAGTATCCCAGAGAGGTTTGTATTCTTATGTACAAATAAAGTAGTATATTTAGGTGTATGAACCCAATTTCAATATTTTGATGCTAGAAGAATATATAGTTTTTCATGTGTGATTTCCCTGAAATGTAAAAATCATATGTTTATTATGTACCCCTCATACTTTTAGTTATAATAATTAACATTTTATTTTGCTTTCACCACCAAAGTTATCATGGGGTTCAGTGCCTTCAGAAATTCACTGCTACTGGTGTCCATTGTCCCCTTTTTTATTATGATAGAGACAGAGAGAAATAGGTTGGGTGGAGAAAGAAGACGAGACACTACAACCTGCTCCACTGCTCATGAACCTTTCCTCTTGCAGGCAGGTTCACACCTGGGTCCCTATACATGGGAACTTGTATGCTTTAATGGTTGTGTTACCACCCAGACCCACTCTCTCTTATTTTTATTTATTACTGTGACACTGGGTAATGTTCTACCTATGGCCTTGTGCATATGTGACATTGCCGCTGAATGAACTTCCCAACCTAATCTTATTTTAATTCCTTATTTTAAAAGAGGGAGATAGAATATATAGAGGAGAGAGTATCAGAGACAGAGGAGAGAAACAGAGGGAGACACATCACAGTACTGCTCCACCATTTATGGAATGTCCAGGGGTCATACATGGGACCCCCATGAGCTGCTAGAGCTCAAACCTACAGCGTCTGGTGTGGCAAGACATGCCTTTTACCTATTGAGCAATCTTCTGACTCCCAAAGTTACATCTTTCAAGAAAACTATTATAAGCATACTGAGGATGTATTCTTTTTTAATTTTTTTTGTTTTTGTTTGTTTGATAACGATTAACATGACTGTAGGATAAGAAGGGTACAATTCCACATAATTCCCACCACCAGAATTCTGTATCCCATGCACTCCATTAGAAGCTCTCCAGTTCTTTATCTCTCTGGGAGCATGAACTCAGGATAATTACAGGATGCAGAAAGTGGAAGGTCTGGTTTTTGTAATCGCTTCTCCACTGGTCACAAATGTTGCCTGGTTGATCCATACTCCTAGCCCATGTCTATCTTTCCCTAGTGGGGCAGGAGTATGGGGAGGTGGGGTTCCAATGCACATTGGCGAGGTCATCCCTCCAGTGAAGTCAATTTGGCATCACAGTGGCATCTGCATCTTGGTAGCTGTAAAAGCATTAAGATATAAAGCAGAAGAAACTGTTGAGTAATTAGGAATCTAAAGGTAAAACTCTAATCAATGAGTTTTTTTGTCTCCATTTTGAAAAGCTAAATTCATATTATGAGCTGATTTATCTTATCTAGATTTAACCTTCTTTTGTACTCTTTCAACTTATAAAATTGAAAGTAATGTAAAACTTGGAAACAATTAAAGTTCATCTCGTAAGTGGTAGAAAGCATTACTGGTGTTTCAATTGCTTCTCTCCCACTGTTAAGGAAATAGAGTCTGGGTTCTACTTTCCTACCTCTGATTGGTGTGAGTAACTGAAAGTGATGAATTATTTAGCATACAGAAACTTAGTGGTGCAATTTGGGATTTATTGTGTGAAACATGATCTTAAAATAGTGTGCTTCAAAATTGTTTAGCTGTAATAGCTGTGAAAAATCTCTAAGCTTAAAAAAATATTTTGTCAAAAATGCATAATCTTCCTGCTTCAATCACATGTGACTTTAAAATTTACCCTTAAAATATTGGCAACCTAAAATATGACATAATACGATTCCCTTTGTTCTCACTGTGGTATCAGGAAAGCAAAAGGAAGAAATAAATAATGTGGTCTAACCCCTTCTCTTTTTTAAGGCAATATTACCTCATTTTCAAAAAGCCCCACTCATTTTTTAATATTATATTCTCACTTCCACCTGTATCAGGCTGAAAGTTCTTTCAGGGGTTGGACTAATTTACATTCCCACCAAGTAGCACAGGTGGGTTCCTTTGTCCCGACAAACTCTCCAACAATTGTTGTTGCTATCTTTTCTGATGTATAACATTATCACAGGAGTGAAGCAGTATCTC
Organism: Erinaceus europaeus; assembly: GCF_950295315.1. Classification (NCBI taxonomy): domain Eukaryota; kingdom Metazoa; phylum Chordata; class Mammalia; order Eulipotyphla; family Erinaceidae; genus Erinaceus; species Erinaceus europaeus. The sequence continues at coordinate 85,875,874 of NC_080164.1, read as the reverse complement.
ATTGTCTTTATTTACATTTCTCTGACAACCAATAACTTGGAACATTTTTTTTTCATATGTTTGTAAGCCTTTTAGAGCTCTTCTTTCTTAATATTTATTTATTTGTTTATTATTGGATAGAGAAAGAAAGAAATTGAAAGGGGAGGGTAAGATAGTGAGGGATAGAGACAGAGAGATACCTGCAGCACTGCTTCACCACCCATGAAGCTTTCCCCTTTTAGGTGGGGACCAGGGGCTTGAACCTGGGTCCTTGCACTCTGTAATATAAGTTCTTAACCAGGTGCACAACCACCTGGCCCCCATCAGATCTCTTCTTATTATGAATATTCTGTTCATTTCCTCACCCCATTTTTGGATGAGGCCATTTGTTTTTTTGGTGCTGAGGTGGTAAGCTTTTATATATTTCGGTTATTAGCATTTTGTCTGATGTATGGCATGTAAATTCTCCCATTCTGTAAGGGGTCTGTTTGTTTGGCTGTTGGTTTCTTTTGATGTGCAGAAACCTTTTAATTTGATGTAGTACCATTGGCTTAGTTTTATTTTATTCTTCTTTGTAATTGGATTTGTATCATTGAAGATGCCTATAAAATTTAGACAGAAAAAAGAGTTCTGCCAATATTTTCCTCTAAGTACTTGACAGTTTCTGGTCTAACATCCAAGTTCTTGATCCATTTTGAATTTAAAATTGGAAACCCAATTTTTTCCAATACCATTTGTTGAAGAGAGTCTCCTTTCTTCGTATAATAGTGTGGAGACCTTAGTCAATGATTATGTGTCCATAGGTGTGGGGCTTCCTTCTGGGCTCTCATTTCTATTCCTCTGATTAGGTTGTCTATTTATGTTCTAGTACTAGACTGTTTTGATTATAATGTCCCTGTGATAGTTTGAGAACTTGTGATGCCTTCAGTTCTGTTCTTTCTTCTCAAGATTGTTTTGGCAATTCTATATCTTTTTCTGGTTCCAGATAAATATCTATAGGTTTTATCCTATTCTCCTAAAAAAAAATTGGATGGGACTTTGATGGGATTGCAGTAAATTCATATATGGCTCTGCATAATATATTCATTTTGATTATGTTAATTCTTTCAACCCATAAACATGGAATATCTGTCCACTTCTTTGTGTCTTTTTCTATTTCTTGAATAGTGACTCATAATTTTTAATACAGAAGTCTTTCACTTCTTTTGTTAGGTTTATTCATAGATATTTTGTTGTTGTTATTACTGTTGCTATAATAAAAGCAATAGATTTCTGGATTTCCTCTTCTTCCATCTTAGTGTTTGCATAGAAGAGTGCCACTGACTTTTGTATGTTAATTTTGTAGACTGAAACCTTACTATATTGCCTGATAATTTCCAAAAGCTTCCTGCTGGAGTCTTTTGGTTTCTCTATGTATACTATTATATCATCTGCAAATAGTGAAAATTTGATTTCTTCTCTTCCAATCTGTATCCTTTTAACTTCTTTCTCTTGTCTTATTGCTATGGCAGGGAATTCCAGCACTATGCTGAATAGTAATGGTTATAATAGCCATCCCTGTCTTGTACTTGATCTGAGGAGAAATGCTTTCAGTTTTTCATCTTTTCTGTTGAAATGGAGTGAAAAAAAAAGAAGAAAAAAAAAAACAAAGATAAAGGAGTGAAATAAAAATTTAAAGTTAATATATATATATATATATATATATATATATATATATATATACACAGTTATCTTAATAGTGACATGCTGAAGTATTTGTTTAGTGAAACAGAGTGAGAAAAATTAGTCTGAGAAAATTATTGTAAAAACCCAAGAACACTGAAAGCAAACAATGAGGGGCCAGGAAGTAGCATACCTGGATGAGTGCACATGATAAGCATGTTGGGAGATTAGGGTTTAAGTCCCTGGTCCCCACCATCAGGGGGAAAGTGTCACTATTGTTGAAGCAGTACTATAGGTGTCTCATTTTCTCTAGATCTCTCTCTCCTTCTTTTTCTCCTCCTCCTCCTTCTTCTCCTCCTTCTTCTTCCTCTTTCTCTTCTTCTTCTTCTTTTTTCCCTCCTCTTCCTCCTTCTTTCTTCTTCTCCTCCTCCTCCTCCTTCTTCTTCCTTCTTCTTCTTCTTCTACTTCTTCTTCTTCTTCTTCTTCTTCTTCTTCTTCTTCTTCTTCTTCTTCTTCTTCTTCTTCCTCCCCCTCCTCCTCCTCCTCCTCCTCCTCCTCCTCCTATTTCTCCTCCTTTTCTGTTGGTAAAACTGAGACTAGAGGTGGTGCATCAATTGTCCAACTCCCATATTGGTACCAGCTGCTCCTGAATATAGACTTTTAGCCCCAGGGATCTCTCCCTTAGCACCTCTCTGTCCATTAGTTACAAGTGTTTGCACTTAACCGTGGCTTGGTGGGTTTTTAAAGAGATCCTGGTCTTATCTTGTCATATTCTCAGGTGATCCTCCTTGATTTTCCTAGTTTAATGAAGAGAGCAAAACACAGCTGCTGCTACTCCATAGCCACACCTCTGGAAGTTTCCTCAGTGACTATCTGACCGCGGGCTCCCTGCCAAAACTGGGCCCCCTGGCCAAGATCCCCAACTCGGCTCTGAAGTCAGAAAAGCTAGAATACACAGAGATTCCTGCAGAGATTGCTACCTACAATTCCTGGAGCTGAAGTTGCGCAAAAAGCCACCGCTGGACAATGCACTCCCCGAACGGCTAAGACAGTATAGATCTAAACTCGTGTTTAAAATGACATGTCTTCGTAACAAAAGTTTTCCTCCTTGTGTATTGAAGACCATGTTTACGTGTGTGTTTAAAGTTTGGTAAACATTAACTTTAAGGTTAAAAATGTAACTTTAAGGCTATATTCTTACCAGACAGAGTTAAATGAAAAACGTTTTCAACATAGTTCTCATAAAGGTAAAATTAACTTACATTTAAAGTCTGAGTTAAAAATTAGTTAAAAATCAATATATTTTAACTAAGTTAGTCTAAAAAAAAACCTGCACACACCTAGGGTGTGTCTCCATCTTGAATGGGTGTAACAAAAGGTTAGATAGACTTGTTGATATGTAAAACTCTTGAATCCTTCTCAATTAGAAATGGTAGATTGCACAATGGTTATGCTAATGATTCTCATGCCTTAGTTTTTTTTTCCATGATTCTTCCGTTTACCTTTCCACATTTTATTGTTTAAACTTTAAACAACCTTAAAATCATACTAAAAAAGACTTCCAATTGTAATAGAATTATCAATTGTGGTAAACTTCTAACCTGCTACAAGTTTTGTTTCATAGTAAGTTAATTGCAGCGGTCAGGTTCTCTACAGAAAAGCGGGATTCTGATGGCTGACATTCCCCATCGAGACAGATGTACAACAGTTCACCTCCTGGCACTTCTTTGGTGGACATCTGCTTTGGACTGGCACTTCTATCGGACTCACTGGTACACTTCTTAGACACTTTGCACAAAAATAGCAGCTTTTCTTTATGCTGCTGAGTTTCTCAAAGACTGACTGCAGCCAGCTGCCTTGGGACTCTAGTCCATAAGCGCCCATGCTAGGTAATGCCCGTCGAAGCAAGTAACGCCCCCCAGAGGCAAAAGAAGCCCCCACATGCAAGAAATGTTTTTTAGCTGATAAAGTCTTGACCACAGAGGCAAAAACGCCCCCCTCAGGCCTTCCCTTGGCAGCACACTGGTTCTTGTTGCTCGCTTACATGTTCCTCCATGTTTGTGCCAGTTTCTTTTTTGAAAATGCTTTTACAATATAGGTTTCTGTTCACCCCACACTCCTGATACTATGGTCATTTAGTTAAAAAGAAAAGGGGGAATTGTTGCTATGCTTCACATTGGTTTGGTCTCGCTCTCCCCCACCAGGAGATTTGGTTTGGCCCTTGCTAGTTTTTGTGCTACTCCCTTCTCCCCGCCCCCTACCCTACATACTTCCTGAGTTCCTGCGGCAGCCACCGGAGAAGGATGCAGGACAGATCTTTGTGATGATTAGTTTAGGAGTCCCTCTCTGCCACCGGAGGAGAAAGATGGAGGAGCACATGTTTGCTGGCTCATGAATAAAGATTAAACTTCGTTCTCAGCTCAGTTGGGTGTCTCTGGTCATCTCTGTTACCTGCCTGTGAAGCCAGCCCAGCTAAAACAACACTTCTTCTTCTTTTTCTTTTTCTTCTTCTTCTTCATCTTCTCCTTCTTCTTCTTCTTCTTCTTCTTCTTCTTCTTCTTCTTCTTCTTCTTCTTCTTCTTCTTCTTCTTCTTCTTCTATGAGTGAGAGTGGTTTGTTTTCTGGGAGGTAGTGCAGTGGAGAGTGGGCTGATTTTGATCCATCAGTTTACCAACACTTGCTTACTCTGAAAGGTAGTATTTAAGAAAAATGTAATTTATTTATTGAATAGAGAGAGCCAGAAATCAAGGAAAGGGCTGATAGAGAGACAGAGCAACAGCTGCAACACTACTTCACCATTAGCAAAGATTTCCCCTGGAAGATGGGAAGCAGGGGCTCAAACCCAGGTCCTTGCTCATTGTAACATGTGCATTTAGGCATATGTACCACCACAGGTCTCTGTCACCCCTCCTTCTGATTTAATAAAAAATAAGGCACATTAAATACAGGCTGAGAGGGCTGGCAAAACAGTTCATCTGGATAATGCTCTGTTTTGCTGTATTCAGGAGTCAGGTTCAAGCCCAAATTTCATAGCTCTGAAATAATTTTAGGTTTTGTGGTTCTTTCAGTTTAATTAATTAATAAGTATAGATGGAGACAACATTTTGTAGAAAGTATATTGGTAAAATTTACAAAACTGGACAATATCAAGTACTGAAAAGAAGATGAGGAGTCAGACGGGTCCACTTACTGTTAAATGATAGATCCCATTCCACATTTAACTGGGAAAAAATGTGTTTCCTAGTAATCTTGAGCATATATACAGTAACTTTATACCAAATTGTATGTGCATATATATTCTTGAGAAACTATTAAATTACACTTGTCTCTATAGGATAAATTAAATGTCTTGTTGTCATTTAAATTGTAATTGTTAAGTTTAAGTTATAGAGTTAATTTGCAGGAAACTTAATTTACAGTATTCTATTTTATTTTATGCTACTTTATTATTTTAATGACTTTCTCAGAACTGATTTGATTAAGTTAAACATAAAAAGAAACCTTGAATTTTAATCATATTAGTTCTGGTTTTATCATGTGCCATGTTATTCACTTGTAAAATTATTTAAATTATTCATATGTACCTATTCTTCAAAAATAATCTTTTTTTTTTACTCAGAGAGGAATTATAACCAGAATAAATTCCTGGAAATTATTTGCCATTCCCTTGTTTCTCGTTGTTATTTTGGATATCTCACAATTTTCATAGGGATGCCAAATACTAGTCATTATAATCAAATGACCATGTAAGAACACTGATGAAAACGATCACTTACACATTCTTAAGAATGGAAAGTGATAGTTAAGCGCAGTTCTAAGCAACTTGCTAGCTGAGTAAAAATATGATGTGCTTGCACTTTCATCCAACAACCAGCATTAGCTCTCATTTCATAATATTTACCTTAGAGATTTGAGTCACAATATTTTCCTTCAGTGAGATTTCATTGTTAAACACACCGTAATGAGAAGTGTTGACATTTTATTGAAAATCACTCTATATTGTAATCCACTATGAATATTACTATGGCAGTGGGGAAAATCTGTCAAAATGTGTTGGGCTAGATTCTGTCTTAATAAAAAAGAATAAATTCACAGAGTAATTACCATATCCTTCTTACAATAAGAACAAGTTCTCTCTCACTCTTTGCCTGTTTCTACATTGTAGGTTTTCAGCTGGAATGTTTTTTTTATTATTTTTTATTGCATGTTTATTTGTACTTCACATATAAGCAAAAAAGTCTTTAATCTCTACTTACTTTACTCAGTATGATTATCTCCAGTTCCTTCTGTTTTTCCCCATTTTTTTCATACTTGTGATTACAGAGTAGTATTTATTTGAATATAGCTTCCTTTTATTTTAATTTATTTTTATCTTTATTTATTGGATAGAGACAGCCATAAATTGAGAGGTAAAGGGGACAGGTAGACAGACAGACAGACAGACAGATAGACAGAGAGACAGACCTGCAGACCTGCTTCACTACTTGCAAAGCTTTCCCCCTGCAGGCACAGACTGACTGGGGGCTTGAACCACAGTGATGAGAATTGAACATGTGTGCTCAAGTGGGTACACCCCCACCCACCCCCACTTTTAAAAAAATTTTGGGGGGGATTAATGTTTTACATTGGACAATAAGTACAATAGTTTGTACATGCATAAAATTTCCCAGTTTTCGATATAACAATAAAACCCCACTATGTCCTCTGTTATCCTTTTTGGATCTGTATTTCCTCCACCAACCCACACAAAGTCTTTTCACTTTGGTGCAATAAGCCAATTCCAGTTCAGGTTTTACTTGTGTTTTCTCTTGTGATCTTGTTTTTCAAATTCTGCCTGAGAGTGAGATCATCCCATATTCATCCTTCTGTTTCTGACTTATTTCACTTAACATGATTTTTTCAGTCCATCCAAGATCGGCTGAAAATGGTGAAGTCACCATTTTTTATAGCTGAATAGCATTACACTTGTATATATACCACAACTTGCTCAGCCACTCATCTGTTGTTGGAAACCTGGGTTGCTTCCAGGTTTTGGCTATTACAAATTGTGCTGCTAAGAACATATGTGTACACAGATCTTTTTGGATGGGTGTGTTGGGTTCCTTAGGTTATATCCCCAGGAGAGGAATTGCAGGATCATAGGGTAGGAGCATTTCTAGCCTTCTGAGAGTTCTCCACAGACTGTTCTCCACAGAGGTTGGACCAATATACATTCCCACCAGCAGTGCATGAGGGTTCCTCTGACCCTGCAACCTCTCCAACATTTGCTGCTGTTATCTTCTTCTGATGTATGACATTCTCACAGGAGTAAACTGATATCTCATTGTTGTCTTTATTTATATTTCTTTGACAATCAAAGACTTGGAGCATTTTTTATATGTTTCTCAGCCTTTAATATCTCTTCTGTGGTGAATATTCTGTCCTTGTACTCTCCCCATTTTTGGATGGGGTTATTTGTTTCTTGTTGTTGAGTTTGGCAAGCTCTTTATATATTTTGGTTATGAAATTCTCATCTAATGTATGGCATGTAAAGATCTTCTCCCATTCTGTGAGGGGTCTCTTGGTTTGGATAGTGGTTTCTTTGGCTGTGTATAAACTTTTTAATTTGATATAGTCCTATAGGTTTATGCTTGCCATAGTCTTCTTTGTAACTGGATTTGTTTCATTGAAGATGTTTTTAAAACTTATGCAGAAAAGAGTTCTGCCAATATTTTCCTCTAAGTATCTGATAGTTTCTGGTTTAACATTCAAGTTCTTGATCCACTTGGAGTTTACTACTGTATTTGGTAAAATATAGTATTCAGTTGCATTCTTCTGCATGTTTCAACCCATTTTTTCCAACACCATTTGTTGAAGAGACCCTGTTTTCCCCATTTAATAGTCTGGGCACCTTTGTCAAAGATTAGATGTCCATAGGTGTGGGGGCTTACTTCTGGCCTCTTAATTCTATTCCACTGGTCAGCATGTCTATTCATGATCCAATACCAAGCAGTTTTGATTAAAATGGCCCTAGAATACAATTTGAAATCTGAGAGTGTAATGCCTCCAGTTCTGTTCTTTCTTCTCAAGATTGTTTTGACAATTCTAGGTCTTTTCTGGTTCCAAATAAACATCTGAGGCATTTGTTCAATTCTCCTAAAAAATATTGTTGGGATCTTAATGTGGATAGCACTAAACTGGTATTTGGCTGTGGGTAGTATATTCATTTTGATGATGTTAATTCTTCCAAACCATGAACAGGGAATATCTTTCCACTTCTTTGTGTCTTTTTAGTTTCCTTGAGTACTGACTCATAATTCTCAGTATACGAGTCTTTCACTTCTTTGGTTAGGTCTATACCTAGATATTTTATTGTTTTTGTTGCTATAGTAAAAGGAATTGATTTCTGGATTTCAACTTCTTCTAACTTAGTGTTTATATAGAGGAATGCCACTGACTTTTGAATATTAATTTTGTAGCCTGACACCTTACTGCATTGCCCAATGTTTTCCAAAAGCTTCTTGCTAGATTCCTTTGGTTTTTCTATGTATACTGTCATCTGCAAATAGGGAGAGTTTGACGTCTTCTCTTCCAATCTGTATCCATTTAATTCCTTGCTCTTGCCTGATCCCTATGGCAAGAACTTCCAACACTATGTTGAAAAATAATGGAGATAGTGGGAAGCCCTGTCTAGTATCTGATCTGAGGGGAAATGCTTCCACTTTTTCACCATTGAGTATGATGTTGGCTATAGATTTGTTATATATATATATTCCACTATATTCAGGAATTTCCATGAATTCCCTTTTTTTATAGTGTTTTGATCATAAGGGATTTTGTATTTTGTCAAAGGCTTTCTGTGAATCTATTAATATGACGATGTGGTTTTTGGTCTTGCTTTTATTGATGTGGTGGATCATGTTGTTTTATTTATGTATATTACACTAAACTTGCATCCCTGGAATAAACCCCACTTGGTCACGATGAACAATCTTTTTAATATGCTGCTGTATCCAGTTGGCTAGAATTTTGTTCAATATTTTAGCATCTATGTTCATCAGAGATATTGGTCTGTAGTTTTCTTTTCTGGTTGTGTCCCTGACTGCTTTTGGTATCAAATGGATGTTTGCTTTATAGAAGCTGGAAGGGAGTATTCCAGTGTCTTCAATCTTCTGGAAAACTTTTAAAAGTAAAGGTATTAGTTCTTATTTGAATGTTTTATAGAATTCATTTGTAAAACCATTTGATCCAGGACTTTTATTTTTGGGCAGGCTTTTGATAACTATTGCAATTTCTTTAGCTGTGATGGGCCTGTTCATTTTTATCTAATTCCTTTTTACTTAATTTTGCAAGTTGGTAGGTATCTAGGAAATCGTCCATTTCTTCCAGGTTATCTAGCTTGGTGGCATATAGTTGTTCATATATGTCTTGGATGATATGCTGAATTTCTTCTGTGTCTGTTGTGATATCTCCTCTTTCATTTATGATCTGTTTTATTTGGGTCTTTTCCATTTTTTGTTTTGTGAATCTGGATAAAGTTTTCTCAGTTTTGTTCACTCTTTTGAAGAACCAACATTTACTTTTGTTGATCTTTTGTATGGTTTTCTTATTTTAAATGTTATTTATTTCTGCAATAACTTTAATGATTTCTGTCCTTCTGGTTACTTTGGGGTTCTTTTGTTCTTTTTCTTCTAGGCCTTTAAGATGTGCAATGAGGCTCTTTATTTGTGCTTTTTCTAGTTTCCTAATGTGTGATTATATGGCTATGAACTTTCCTCTCAGTACTGCCTTAGCTATATACCAAATATTTTGATAGCTTGTGTGTTCATTTTCATTGAAGTCTCGAAACATTTTGATTTCTTCCTTTTATTTCCTCTTTGACCCAGTACTTGTTAAGTATTGTACTTTTAAGCTTCCACATTTTGGGACTATTACTAATCTTTTGTTGATTGTTTAGCATTAGTTTAATTCCACTGTGGTCTGAGAAGATACTTGGGATGATTTCAATGCTCTTGAATTCGCTGGTGCTGTCTTTATAGCCTCACCTATAGTCTGTCCTTCAGAATGACCCATGTGGACTTGAGTAGAATGTATATTCCAGTGTCTTGGGGTAAATTATTCTGAAAATATACAATAGTTCTAGTTTATCTGCTTATTTAGCTCCCTCATTTCTTTATTGATTTTCTGACTGGATCATCTCTCAAGCTGTGAGAGTGGGGTGTTGAAGTCCCCTACTATGACTGTATTGCTGTTAATATATTGCTGTAGCTCTTTTAGATGGTGAATGTATTTAGATGGCTTCTCATTTGGGTGCATACATGTTAATAATTGTTAAGTCCTCTTGATTGACTGATCTTCTGAGCAGTAAGTAGTTTCCATCCCTATGTTTTTAAATTTTATTTATTTTAAAGTCTATCATGTCAGATATGAGAATAGCTGTTCCTGCACTTTTTTTGTGGACCATTGGCTTGTATGATAGTTTTCATTCCTTTCACTTTGAGTCTGTGTTTGTCTTGTTGAGTTAGATGGGTTTCCTGTAGAAAGCATATTGTAGGGTCATATTTTCTGATGCATCTTCCTATTCTGTGCCTTTTAATAGATGAATTCAGGCCGTTGACATTTATTGATATCAAAGACTGAAGATATTTCAACACCATTCTTGTAGATTTTTAGAGTGTTCTGATAGATGGCCTATTTATGGTTGTCTGGCTGCTTATAGGCTTGGTGATAGTTGATTCTTTTAACTGTTGCTTGTCTGAGAAGGTTTTTATGTCTCCATCTAATCTGAATAAAAGTCTAGCAGGATACAGTAATCTTGGTTGAAAGCCTTTCTCATTGAGCACTTTATAGATATCTTGCAATTATCTTCTGGTCTGTGGTGTTTGTATGTAGAATTCTGCTGCTAATCTTATGGGTTTTCCTCTTTAGGTGACTCTGTTTTTCTTTTGCAGCCTTCAGGATTCTTTCTTTATACTTATTCCTTTCCATTCTAAATATGATGTGTCTTGGTGTCTTTAAGTCTGGGTTAATTTTGTTTGGGACCCTCTGGGCTTCTTGTACTTTTATGCCTTTGATGTTGTCTAGAGAATTTCTCAGCTATTTATGTGCTGTAGAATGCTTTCTTCCTCTCCCTCTCTTCCTTCCTCTGGTAAGCCAATAGTGTGTATATGTTTTTCTTTTGAAGTCATCACATAGGCCTCTGTTGTTGTTTTCAGTATCTCTTAATCTCTTTTTGAGATCTCATACTTCTTTTTGAGTTGTCTCTACTTTGTCCTCAATCTTGCTAATTCTGTCTTCAGCGTCATTTATTCTATTCTCTCTCCCCTCTACTGTTTTCTAGAGTTAATCTATTTTTTTAGCCTGTTTTGATATTGTTTTAGCTTTTTCAACTAGTTATGTTCTTAGCTCAGCTATTTCAGCTTTCAATTCTCTAATAACCTTGAGATAATTAGTGTTTTCTTCCAGAGTCTCATTTGCTGTTTGTGCATGTCTGATGACAATTCTTTCGAACTCTTTACTCACTCCTGTTATTATTTCCTTAACTAGTGTTTGGATGTTGACCTCATTATTTTGTGCTTCAACCTTTGGGGGGCTTTTAGCTGGACTCTTGTCCTGGTTCATTTCTCCAATAGTTGTTCTTGTTGATTTAACCATTTTATATTTATGTTATGAGGTCCCTCTCTCATTACTTTTCAAATTACTGGTCACTCTTGTCTGGATTGACTTGTGTCTAAGTAAGGTAATTAAAGGGCTCACAGTTGTGGAAATTGACAGTTGTTTCAATATTATTTTAATTCCTGAGTTGGAGCAAACCGGCTTAAAAGCCTCTTTTGTTCTTTTTCTTCCCTGTAGGCTATGGGAGTCTGAGGGCTTTTAAACTATAAGTAGGCTTCTTAGCTTAATCACTGACAACTGACTAAGAGATAAAGCAGGGTGGGGCAGCGATAATCCAGTGGTTAGGCAAAGAGGCTCTCACAGCCCCACAGCTTAGCCACTGAGGTATGCATCTTCTCCTGAGTTTCCTTGCTAGTTCTCTGTCCCCTGGTGTCAGCACAGATCCTCAACACCCCCCCCCCCCCTTGCCCCACTGCTCCAGATTCTGAGAGCAGTAGCAATGGAGACTCACAGTTGCATATGGTGAGTCTTAGGGGAGTCCTCTCCTACCTTCAGCCATCTTTTTGTTAGTGAAACAGACTGGACGTGGTGTCTCAAATGGTAAACTGCCAGGCTGTTACCAGCTCCTCTCTGTCCAAAATCCACATGTGTTTGTACTCACTGGTAATTTTGTGGGTTCCTGAAATTGGTCTAGTCCTGCCTTGTTGTGGTCCCAGGTGGTCTTCTGGTCCTAGCTGACCCAGAGAGGAGAGGAGAGGAGAGGAGAGGAGAGGAGAGGAGAGGAGAGGAGAGGAGAGGAGAGGAGAGGGGAGGAACACAACTGCTTCTGCTCCATAGCCCTACCTCCACTCCTCTTCCTTCAGCTAGAATGTTTTTCCTTCAAAGAGAAGTTATCTTTTTGTGCAAAGTTGTTATTAGCTGTTGTATGTATTCTCTAATCCTGTGCTCTTGATGACATTTTTCAGAGTTGATGGTTATAAGCTTGAATATTCCAATAAGCTACATTCCAAGATATGCGAGTTGGCCCAAATGCATTCTGTTTTATTGAATTTTTAGAGATATTGATATTAGATTTAAATCCATTTAAAAAGGCATACTTTCAATTATTTACAAAAACTGAGGAAATTGAAGAAGTAAAAAATATCTTATGATCTTAGTGAAACTAAAGTATCTCACCTAACTTTTTTAATGATCTTTATTTTTTGGATACAGACAACCACAAAGTGAGAGAAAGGGAGTAAAAGGAGGAGAGACACCTGCAGCACTGCTTCACCACTAATGAAGCTTTCCTCCTGCAGAAGGGGACTGGGGACTTGAACTCAGGTCCTTGCTCATTGTAAAATGTGTGCTCAGATAGGTGCATCACCACCTGACCTGTGCCCCCCACCACTACCTACCTTTCAATGGTGTCCAAATCTTATATTGTCTTTATGAAAAGTTGTAGTGAATCATGCATTCAGAAGCATGAGTAAATTATATCAGCTCTACAAGTATTTTGCATATTTTGTATATTAAATATATTTACTCATAAGCATACTTCTTCACTATGAAGAAGAGAAAAAATATCTGACACTTTTCACTTGAGCAACAGGAGTCTATAAACACATATAGCTTCAAGTTTGCTGAGTGGACTGTTAAACCTGTTAAAAGACATATAAAATATTCTAAGTGTTCAAAATCAAGGTTAGGATTTTCTTCTAAAGTTCTAACATCTATGAAAAAACTGTTTAGCACGTAATTTCTTGAATAGCAAGGCTGCAAACAAAGAAGAAATAAGATGGAATTAAAAGTAGAAAATGCAGCCTTACCAAAGCTACTGGAAATTATCTTAGATACCAATAGTAGGTCAGTTGGAATAACTGGATATCAAGTAGATAAGAATAGGGATAGGCGGTAGTATATTCCATCTGGATAATGTGACTGTGATAGTGGATACTACCAGTTTAAGCTGAGGAAAATGAGTAGGCTTTCCTAATTTATGTTTCCCTTGCTACAGATTATCCCCTAATCTTTCTACTTCTACTGTTTTCTATAGATTAAATGTTTCTCCTGAATTCCTACTGAATGCAGCCTGTTGTGTCTCAGTTAAGTGTTCCTGTAACTAAAGGAGAGTGCAGGGATGAGTGGCGGCTCACCTGATTGAATGCCATGTTACAATGTACAAGGACCCAAGTTCAAGCCTTTAGTCCCTACCTGTAGGGGAAAGCTTTGTGCATAGTGAAGCAGGGCTGCAAGTGTCTCTCTGTTTCTCTCCTTATCACTTCTCAATTTCTGGCTGTCTCTGTCCAATAAATAAAGATTATAAGAAAAAAGAAAACCTTAAAAAAGGAGAGGGATATTTGAATAGCACTGGTGAATCCAATAAATATTGTCAATTTAAATTATTTTCGTCATTAACTAAGCAATCCTTCATTTCTGTATCAGTGCCATGAATAAATGATCATGAATGTTTTAAGTCACAGTACAACAAGAACAACAAAAATGCCCTCATAAAGAAATAACTCAAGAAATTCAAAGATTTTTGGGGAAAAAATCACTTTGTGAACATAATCATTGTTCAAGTGACAAGGACTTTATTCAACATGATTAATGGATCATCTTAGTAACATTAAATAGACATTTATACATTTTAGTTTCTTTCTTTTTCTTTTTTTCTTTTTAACTTTTTCTTTTTCTGCCAAGGTTAGGCTAGATGCCTACATAGCTTCACTGTTCCTGGTGATTTTCTTTTTTCTTTTCTTTTCTTTTTTGTTCTGTTTTTGGGGTTCTGTTTATTTTTTAAATACAAAGTGAAAGACAAAACTATCTTGGAGGGATCAGAGGGAGAGAGACAATAGATATCTATACCCCTTGCCCACTGTCTGTGAAGCTAGCCTCTGAAGTGGGAACCAAGGCCTTGAACCAGGGTCTTTGTGCAAGGTAGCATGCAATCTATATGGAATGAATTCCCATCTGCTCCCTAAATTCTGGTTTATGAATTAGTTCCTCAAAAACTTCTAGTAACTTATAAGCAAACAAGATGCTCAATGATAGATGCATTTTCATTATATGGAAATAGGAAGTAAGCGGTGCAGGAGGTGGTGCAGTGGATAAAGAGTTGGACCCTTAAGCAAGATGTTAAATTTGATCTTGGACATCACATATGCCAGAGTGATACTCTTGTTCTCTTCTCTTCTTTTCTCTTCTCTTCTCTTCTCTTCTCTTCTCTTCTCTTCTCTTCTCTTCTCTTTTCTTCTTTTATCTCCTCTTCTCTTCTCTCATCTCCTCTCACTCTTTCTCATAAATAAATATTTAATAATAAGCAAACAACTTCTACTCTGAATTATGACTAACAATATATTGGATTACTGGAAAAGTCATGACATGTTTTTGTGTAAAAAAAATCATGAATTTTCCAACAACCAAATTAAAAAAGGGAGGTATTGAGACTCTGCTCTTGAGAAGATGATTATCTTGTACAACAGAGGACTTGCATGTATGAAGTCCTAGAGTTCAGTCCTTGCACCACATGTAACCAGGTGATTCTTGAGTTCTCTAATTTGATGAGTAACTAGTAAAAGAATTATACATTAATCATAGATGCAAAAACATTTTCATTTACAAGTTGGGTTTTGTACTTGTGTGATTCCATCACTCTCAGTAGATTCTTAAATCATACCTTTCAGTCTCAGTGAGAAATAAAAAGGAAGTGAGAAGGTAGATGAGAGACACCACAGCTCTACTCGATCACTCGTGAGGCTTCTCCTTTGCATGGTTCCTATATAGTTGGGACCCAAACACTGGTCTGTAGTCATGGGAAAGTGTGTGCTTTACTGTCTGAGATATCTTGTAGTATGAAGTTATGACTTTATATATGTAAAATGGAGGAGGACTTCAGCTGGTAGGTGAAGTAATGTGCAGACATCAATCATGGGGAGATTAGATGTACTCTAGTGATAATTGTCTTGTTAAAATATTATCCGTTAGTAAAGCCACATAAAGACATAAATGTCACTGATTATCAGAGAAAATCAAATAAAGACAAGAATAAGTTATCATATTACAATTGTGAGGATATCGAGCATTAGAAAGGACAATATCAAAACATGTTGGAGAGGAACTGGAGAAAAAGGGATATTTATGCATTTCTGCTGGGAATGTAAATTGGTTCAACCTTTATGGTAAACAGTTTGGAGATTTCTCAGAAAACTAGGAATGGATCTACTTTATGACCCAGCAATTTCTCTCCTGGGGATTTACATTTTTCCTACCCAGTCAAAAAAATGCCTATGTCCTTCGAAGAACAATTTGTAGTCTTCAAAACTTGGATGCAAACCAGATGTCCAATAACAGATGAGTGGCTAAGAAAATTGTGTGTGGTATGTTTCCATACAAATGATTATGTCATCTCCTTTAAATTATCTTGGGTGCAACTTGGAGGCATCAGTTTCATGAATAAGCCAAGAAGAGAAGGACAAATTATCTTATTTATACGAAGGAATTGATAAATAAGAACAGGGAGGGAGAACATGGAGTTTAACACGGATGGTGCATCAAAGCAAAGGATTTTAGGGATGAAAGGGGAGGATTAAATGGAAGAGAACTTGAAGTCCTAGTGTACAATTCAATTATATCCATGTGTCAATAACTGTGACTTGACCTCCTCAATAAAAAGATTAATAAAACCTTACAACATAAACAAGTGTAAATGCAGTAGTTATGTAAGAACGACACTACTTTGATATGAAATATCAATCAAATGTTTGATACATGAAATGTTAATTTTAATAATTTAAGCAATATGTCCAAAGTTAATCTAATATTGGTACTTTTTACATAAATATGTAGTGGTTTGGAAAGTGTCATAGTGGATAAAGCATTGGACTCTCAAGCTTGAAGTCCTGAGTTCAGTCCCTGGCAGCACATGTACCAGAGTGATGTCTGTTTCTTTCTTTCTCTCCTATCTTTCTCATTAATAAATAAATAAGATATTGAAAATGTACGCAATAGTAATTTGGGGTTACTTCCCTCTATAAGACAAGCTTATTTCAGTGTAACTAGAGGCTTTAAAAAATAGTAATAACAAATAACAAATATTAAGTGTTATGTACCTGATAATTTTTTAGATTCTTTTCATAATTAAACTCATCAATACTCAAATTCTCTTTGAAAGCATTCTATTACTATCAGAATTTACAGAAGAAAGTAAAGGTATACATGATTTAGTTGTCTAAGTGTAAGCATTGCTAAAACCTCAGCTGGAAGTAGCACTTCAGACTATGCTATGCAAGCCATCAGGAAGCACTTACATTAAACCCCGTGTTTACTGTGTATTTTCCAGCAAGGTGCACATAAGAACCCACTGCAGTCCTTCTGTTCACTTCCTCCAAGAATAGTGTACTTAATACTGATTGCCCTGGGTGTGCTTGCTTTGAGTCCTCAAATAGAAGTCAGATCATAAGATCTCTTGTTTTCCTTCTCTGTTTCTCAGTCCATTAGCTCACTAGTCCAAAATCACAGTATTTTTTTTCCTGTCTCTTACGTGTGTTTTTTATGTTTCAAGGAACATGTAACACTTTTATTTATATTTTGTCTGACAATGAATGACCTCAGTGCAATTTTTGGACTAGGCTTCATTTAAAAAAAATATATATATATATATATATATATATATATATATACATATATATATTCACTGGAGACAGAAAAATAAGAATAGTTAAAAGAAAAAACTCAACTGAATTGTGATCCATTAAACAAGAACTCATCCTGTTGTTTTTCTCTCTTACAAAATACTACTCAAAATGCAAGTGTGTTTGTAACCTCAGAGATTAATATTTTCTTCTTTGATTGTTTGTTGTGGTTGCTTTTATGCAAGTAATGAAAACAGAACAAAGCTAGCTATGTTCAAACAGCAGTGATTCCATAGTCTTTACAGATATTGTCTGAGTCTAATTGGATTTTAATGAAATGATATTTCCTTTGTGATAAGCACATAAAAATTATGTTTTTAATTAACATTACAAGGTAAAAGCTATAGATACCAAGTTTCAATATTACTTTAATATTTTCTTCATTAAAAAATACAGAAGTAAAAACAACTTATTAGAAAAAGTGAGCAAAATAAGTGGCGATGATTAGTGTCTAGGTCTTTCTTATTCTAATGGTGGTGTCAGGCTAACAATGTCTATTTCTACATTTAATGCCTCACTACTTAGAATTTTGTTTTGGCTTGGTTTGATTTGGTTTTTGCAGTTACGGTTATTATTACAGGGTCTTGGTGCTTTCACAACTTATCTGAAAAGGGTTGAGGGAGAGATTTCCAGGACGAAAAGGTCATACTCTGAGAGAGCTGAGACCAAACTGGGAGAATGGCAGCTGAGCTGCACCACTTCTCTGTCTGAATTTAAGCAACAGAGAATTGTTATAAAGCAAGAGATAACCTGAAAGCTCTCCAATTTACAACTGTGACTTCTTGAGTTTCCAAAGCTGTTGTCCCAAAGAGGCTGGAACAGCAGCAGGGAGAACTTATACTGAAACATCAGGAACACTGACCCAAACTGGTGACTCAGGATAAAGTCGACCCTTTCTCACCAAGACGTATAAACAGGGAAATGGAATACCTTAGCCACAGCATCTCCTGCTGGCATAACAATGAAAGCAATGGTTAATTTGAAAACTGACGAATAAACACATAGCGATGATAAAAGGCCCAAATAACCAGACAGGCACAGATCTGGAAAAAAATGATAGAGAGGATAGGAGGTAGATAGTATAATGGTTATACAGAATATTTCAGGCCTGAGGCTCCAAAGTTCCAGGAACAATCCCCAGTCCCACCGTAAGCCAGAGCTGAGCAGTGCTCTGATAAATATAAATATAAATAAATAAATAAATATACCTGAAAAAATGATAGAGATTTTGTTCAGAAAATTCATTATGTTTTTGTTTGTTTGTTTGTTTTACCAGAGCACTGTTCAGTTCTGGCTTATGGTGGTGCGGGGGATTGAACCTGGGACTTTAGTCTCAGGTTTAAGAGTCTCCTTGCATAACCATTAAGTTATCTACCCCCGCCCAGAAATTTCATTATGAAATCAATTTTAAAAAGCCCCCCTATCATCATAAACCAGAGATGAACAGTGCACTAGCAAAAAAAAAAAAATGCATTATTATCACTATACCTTAGATGCAATTTGCCTTTATGTGGAATTTATAAGAATAAATTAAATAATACAAGATATACTTTCATGTATGAGTTCACTTTCTCAGTAACTAAGTTTCATTACACTGAGAATTGTATAATGAAATTCTTTCTTTCTTATGTAATGATAATTTATTATTATTATGTATAGCTATATAGATTTCCTTTCAACAAATAAACCATCATTAGTTAATCTACTCTATTTTGGTGGACATTCATATTGTTTCAAATATTCTATTATGAAGAAAATTGCTTGAAACAGTTTTGAACATTTTCTTTTTACCAGAGCATTGCTAAACTCTAACCTATAGGGGGACTGAACTTGAGACTTTGGAGCCTCAGGCATGAGATTCTTTTGTATAAACATTATGCTATCTCTCCTGCCCCACTCATTTGTGTAGGAATTGATTTATTGATAGCAAAGTTGTAATGAATTTCCAAGGACCATAAAAAGAAGATTGAGGGAGAAGAAAAGAAAAAAAGGTGGTGGGGGGGGGGCAAAATTAGGAGATGGAGGATAAAGAAGAGGGAGAAAAGGTAGAAAAAAATAGGAAACAGAAACAGAAAGAATTAAGTGTGACTTGCACTATAATGTTTCTCTGGGAGGAATACAGATAAGCTTCTAAGATTCGTGGACTAAACCCAGGGCATATCCACAGAGGCAACGTCAAAGCATAAATTACCTAATTAAACTACAACTCAGGATGTGTGCTCCCTTGGTAACAAGTCCCCATTATTGATAGATTGAAATTTTCTCTGGAAAACACAAAATAAACTTACAATGGAAGTTATAATTGCAATACCAACTCTTCAAGCAATAGATGGCCATAAGTAAAAATTAGGAAATCAGGGACTGGGCAATAGTTCACCTATTAAAGAACATTTTATCTTGTACAAGTACATAGATTCAAAGCCCTGGCTACCACATGGGAACACCTGCACAGGGGAAGCTTCACTAGCAGGGCAGCAGAACTGTGGCGTCTCATCATCCCTCTCTTCCTTTCTATCTTTTTCTTCTTCTCTCTTTCCACTCAAATCTAAAATTAGCTAGTCTGGTGGAAATAATAGAACCAAGCATCCAATAAACCCCAGAAAAATCCTGGGCACAGAAATTAGGAAAACATAAAAATTATTTTAAAACATGGATCTCATCAAATATAGAAAAGAAAATAACTACAGATAAAATACAGAGTTATATTCATTTGTTATAAATTGTGAAAAATATGATTTTGGTATTTAGTGGTGGGTGTGCTAGCACCCTTAAAGGAGAGGTATGAAATTGTACCTACAAAATATAAGATCTTGTAAACAAATGAAACTGAAAAAAAAATTGAAGAAAAAGACAAACAGAAGAAGATTTAATCGTCAGCTATCTGTATGTAATACAGAGTGAAGTGTGGCCCTCTCTCACTGTCTTTGTGTCTTTCCCTCTCTTGAGATAAAACAAACCTTAAAGAAAAAAAAAAAAGAACTTACAAGTTTTCCTCATGACACACTGGAACTTAACCAAGATAAGTAGTGTTGAGTTTCATACTATTTCAGAAATTATAGTATATGTTAATATTTTTTCATTGTTCTTTATTTGTTTAACTTTAATTTTATTTTTATTTCTAACCTTTTTGTTGCCCTCGTTGTTTATCATTGTTGTTGTTGTTGCTGTCGTTGTTGGATAGGACAGAGAGAAAGCAAGAGAAGAGAGGAAGACAGAGAGGGGCGGGAAAGACACCTGCAGACCTGCTTCCTCGCCTATGAAGCAAACCCCCTGCAGGTGGGGAGCCAGAAACTAGAACCTGGATCCTTATGCTGGCCCTTGCACTCTGTGCCATGTGCACTTAACCCACTGTGCCACCAGTATATGTTAATATTTTTAGGTTTAATTTTTTGGATTTATTGCCAAAGGTTTAAGTAGGGCAATTAGAATCTTCCTAATAACATAGCCAAATAAATCATTTGAGTCAATAAGCATTCATTATATAAATACTTATCAAAAAAGGAAAAATCGAACCTCCTAAATCTGAAAATAAATAGATAAGTAAACAAAAGAATACAAAAATATGACTATAGAGAAAGGAGATAAGAAGTGGTTGCTTACCAGACATGCATGTCTGAAGTCCTAGGCTTAATCCCCAGAATAAGTCAAAGCTGAGAAGAGTCCTGGTTTTATTTCTCTCACTAAAGCAGATAAATAGATAGATGATAGATATATAGACAGACAATAGATAAGAAGGATTGTAATGTAGGGGGCCGAGTGGTGGTGCGCCTGGTAAAGTACACATATTACAATATTCAAGGACCTGGGATCAAAGCCCCAGTCACCACTTAGGGATATGGATAAATGTCCATAGTAGATACTGTAGCATGCTTAGTTTCTACTGGCCATAGGCCTGTGAAATCCATGCTCTAATTATTCTGCAGGACCAACACAGATATGTAAATTCTGAAACTCTGGATGCCATAGTGCCAGGCCATAGTCTATTTGATAACCTAATGTGCATAAGAGGGCACATTGTTTGTTAATCTCTGCTGAGATCCCTTTCAGAGTGATACTTAGGAGAGACTTGAATGTTAGAGGAGACTTTTGGCTTTGCCTGCCCTTATCAGTGGCATTGCCTTATGCAGATTTCTTATGCAGATTTTCCCAGCTCCATTTGTTTCTCCTTATCAAATTGCTCTACTTTTTGCTGACCCAAGCTGTATTTATTTATTTTGAGAAATGATAAAAAACAAGAAACCCAGAGATCAAGCCTGCAAGAAACTCAGTTCTCCTTCAGGCTTTGGGCTGGTGTCCATGACCCTGGTCTTCTTAAGACCAGACTTGAGTCTTGAGTAATTCATTATTCCTGCATTGGAAACTTGAAGTCACCCCCAGAAAATGGTGGAGCTTCAAGAGCTATGAAGCAATGCTTCATGTGTCTTTCTTTCTTTCTTTCTTTCTTTCTTTCTTTCTTTCTTTCTTTCTTTCTTTCTTTCTTTCTTTCTTTCTTTTCTTTCTTTCTTCCTTCCTTCCTCCCTTCCTCCTTCCTTTTTATCTTCCTCCTTTTTTTTATCTCCACTAAAGATTTATCTCTGTTTCTATCAAATAAACTATAAAGTGGAAATATTTTTCTCTTTTTTAACATTGATATAGATCAGTTTGCTGGGAAAATGTTATTTTTCAAGTCCATTGTTGTCATAGGAGTATAATATCACATCTTCCTTCACCAACGTTTCTTCCTCCATCACAGAACACTGAGTGGCTATCTCTACTTTTAGCCCCTCATCTATCTTTCTTCTTTAGTGTATTTTGATCTGCTACAATATATCATAACTAACTAAAGTGTCCCCTTTCTGTTTCCCAAGTCTTACTTAAGATTAGAGTCATTCAGTATTTGGTCTCGATTAGATTCTCCATTTATTTCCTTAACATGATCTCCTCTGCTCCACCCATCATGTAGTAAAAATGAGTATCATCTGAGGGAGCCAGGCAGTGATACACTGGGTTAAGCACACATTACCATGTACAAGGACCCAGGTGGAAACCCCAACTCCCCATCTGCAAGGAGAAGCTTCATGAGAAGTGAAGCAAGTACTGCAGGTATCTCTCTTTCTCTCACTTTCTCTATCTCTCCTTCCTCTCTCATTTTCTTTCTGTTCTATTGAATAAAGAAAATTTTTGGAAGATGGCAGACTGAGAAGCTGCTAGTGGTTAAGCTCTGAGCACATCTCCTGGAAACGGTAGGATTTTCTGCCTTTAGTAGGCCAGCCAATAAGGGGTCCTAGTGGTGACACTAAGGAGGTGACTATAACTTAATTTGGGTTAAGAATTAGAGTAGGAAAAGAGGGAAAAATAATTTTTTTCTTCCTTTTAATTTCTAAGCATACCTCCTTCCCTGCACCCCCCCCCCCAATTAACCAGTCCCTGGGGACCAGGTCCCAGCAGGATCCCCTGCTAGGAGCTCCTTTTCTTTACCAAATTCCTGTCCCACCAGGGAGTATCATTAATTCTAAGTCTATACCCTTCTGAAACCTCTGGCCTTTTTTCTTTCTAAGTAGCCAACCCCCCCCACCTCACCCTGCATAGCTAATTAAATAATTAAAAATAAATACATAAAAAACCTTTCCTTTCACTGCCCTTTTATGACTGTTCTTTTTCTTATCTTATTCTTTTCTCTCTCTCTCTCTTTTCTTTTTCTCATTCTTGTCATCCTTTCTTCCTTAATACTACAGCTTCCAAAGTCACAGCCCCCAGCCCCCACACCAACAAACAGTGTACTTTTTTGAATTCACTGATACACATTTGGGAATTTCCTTTCACTGCTATTTAATTACAGCTCTTTTTCTTATCTTTTCATTTTCTCTCTCTTGTCTCTTTTTTTTTTATCTTGTCATACACTTCTTCTTTATTCATTGCCTTTCTGAATTTATGAATTATTTGAGGGTAGAAATCTGACTCAGAGTGGACTCTCTATGTGTGTATCTCTGCTCTAGTTCCCTTTCCCCTCTTGTTACCCCTAGAATATACAGTGGATGGTAGATTTGCATAACTTTCTATTCTTGCTATTCTTTCTTTCTTTTCACTTTGTTCTGCACTGGGATTTGGTTACTATTTATTCATGGACTGGAGAAATTGTTTGGCTAACTGGTAACGATTAAACTGCTTCAATACTTACTTCAGTTGCTACTGTAATTCCTGAGGTTGGTGAGTGCAATTGTCATATAGGTATTTAGTACAGTGTTGCTTGTGTTCAAGCCACAACAACTGAGGAACAACAGAGCATAAAAAAGAAACACATAAATTAAAAAATGGGTAGATCAAAAACAAATAAAACTGCTACTCCAATGAATGAAGACAAGCTCCCAGAAGAAACTACAAATCAGCCAGAAGTAAGCATAGATAAGAAAAGTATGCAAGCAATAATAAACTTATTAATCACAGAAATGAAAACACCATTGGAGGAAAGGGATGGAAGTATTAGGGGAACAACAGTTGAGACCCCCAAGGAAAATACTTATTATCTTGAGGCAATTAGAGAACTGAAAGCTGAAATAGCAGTAATGAAGAAAGAAGCTGAGGCAACGGAAAGCAGACTAACAGAATCAGAAAACAGAATTAGTCAGACAGAGGATGAGTTAGAGAAAACTAAGAAAGAGGTGAAAGAGCTTAAAAAGAGATTGAGAGACACTGAAAACAACAACAGAGACATATGGGATGATCTCAAAAGAAATAACATTCACATAATTGGCCTGCCAGAGGAAGAAAGAGAGGAAGGGGAAGCAAACATTCTAGAGAAAATAATAGAAGAAAACTTCCCAGATCTGAATAACAGAAAGGACATCAAGATTCAAGAGGCCAAGTGAGTACCAAACAGAATCAACCCAGACCTGAAGACACCAAGACACATCATAGTCACAATGAGAAGAAGTAAGGATAAAGAAAGGATCCTAAAGGCTGCAAGAGAGAAACAAAAAGTCACATACAAGGAAAAACCCATAAGATTATCTGCAGACCTCTCCACTCAAACTCTAAAAGCCAGAAGGGAATGGCAAGATATCTATTGAGCCCTGAGTGAAAAAGGGTTTCAACCAAGGATAATATATCCTGCTAGACTTTCATTCAAACTAGATGGAGAGATCAAAAACTTAGACAAACAATAGTTAAAGGAGGCAACCATCACCAAGCAGGTCAAGAAAGAGGTTCTAAACGACCTCTTATAAATAAGAACATCAGTATAATACTTGCAATATATCAGAGCAAACAAAAATATTTTTTGAACAATAGCACTACAGTACATTAAATCCATAATATCAATAAACGTCAGTGGCTTAAACTCACGCATCAAAAGGCATAGGGTGGGGGGATAGATCAGAAAAAATAACCCAACCATATGCTGCTTACAAGAATCCCATCTGTCAAAACAAGATAAACACAGACTTAAAGTGAAAGGATGGAAAACTATCATACAGGCTAACGGACCACAAAAAATAACAGGAACAGCCATTATCATCTCAGACACAATAGACTTTAAATTAATTAAAGTAATAAAAGATAGGCAAGGACATTACATAATGATTAGAGGATCAATCAGCTAAGAAGACTTAACAATTATTAACATCTATGCACCCAATGAGGGACCATCTAAATACATCAAGCACCTACTGAAAGAATTTCAAAAATACATCAATAGTAATACAATAATAGTGGGAGACTTCAATAACCCACTCTCACACTTAGACAGATCAATAAAGCAGAGAACCAATAAAGATACAAGAGAATTGAATGAAGAGATTGACAGACTAGACCTCTTGGACATTTTCAGACTCCTTCACCGCAAAAAACTGGAATACACCTTCTTTTCAAATCCACATAACACATACTCAAGGATAGACCACATGTTAGGCCACAAAGACAGCATCAATAAATTCAAGAGCATTGAAATCATCCCAAGTATCTTCTCAGACCACAGTGGAGTAAAACTAACATTTAACAACAAACAGAAAATTATTAAAAGTCACAGCATTTTGAAACTAAAAAACATACTCCTTAAGAACCACTGGGTCAGAGATTCACTCAAACAGAAAATTCAAATGTTCCTGGAAACAAATGAAAATGAGGACACAACCTATCAAAATATCTGGGACACAGCTAAAGCAGTACTGAGAGGGAAACTTATAGCCATACAATCACATATTAAACACCAAGAAGAAACTCAAATGAACGACCTGACTGCACACCTCAAGGACATAGAGGAAGAGGAACAAAGGAAACCTAAAGCAAACAGAAGGACAGAAATCACTAAAGTTAGAGCAGAAATAAACAACATCTAAAATAAAAGAACCATACAAAAGATCAATGAAGCCAAATGTTGGTTCTTTGAAAGATAAAACAAAGTTTACAAACTCCTAGCCAGACTCACCAAACAAAAAAGAGAGAAGACTCAAATTAATAGAATTGTAAATAATGCAGGAGATATCACAACTGACACGATAGAAATCCAGAGAATCCTGTGAAACTTCTATGAAGAACTATACGCCACCAAGCTAGAGAATCTGGAAGAAATGGAACAATTCCTAGAAGCATATGCCCTTCCAAAACTGAACCAAGAAGAACTACAAAATCTAAATGCACCAATCACAGACAAAGAAATTGAAACTGTTATTAAGAATCTCCCCAAAAACAAAAGTCCTGGACCAGATGGCTTCACAAACGAATTCTACAAAACTTTCAGGAAACAGTTAGTACCCATACTTCTTAAGCTTTTCCATAAGATTGAAGAAAAAGGAATACTCCCTTCCACCATCTATGAAGCCAACATCACCCTGATACCAAAAGTTGATAGGGACAGAACTAAAAAGGAAAACTAAAGACCAATATCTCTGATGAACATAGATGCCAAAATATTAAACAAGATTTTGGCCAACCGGATACAGCAACATATCAAAAAGATTGTTCATCACGACCAAGTAGGATTCATCCCAGGAATGCAAGCTTGGTTCAACATCTGTAAGTCAATCAATGTCATTCACCACATCAATAAAAGCAAAGCCAAAAACCACGATTATCTCAATAGATGCAGAGAAAGCCTTTGACAAAATCCAACACCCATTCATGCTCAAAACTCTACAAAAAATGGGAATAGATGGGAAATTCCTCATGATAGTGGAGTCTATATATAGCAGAACTACAGCCAACATCATACTCAATGGACAGAAGCTGAAAGCATTCCCCCTCAGATCGGGGACTAGACAGGGCTGTCCACTGTCACCGTTACTCTTCAACATAGTATTGGAAGTTCTTGCCATAGCAATCAGGCAAGAGAAAGAAATCAAATGGATACAGATTGGAAGGGAAGAAGTCAAGCTCTCACTATTTGCAGATGATATGATAGTATACATAGAAAGACCTACAGAATCCAGCAGCAAACTACTGGAAGTTATTAGGCAATATAGCAAGGTATCAGGCTACAAAATCAATGTACAAAAATCAGTGGCATTTCTTTATGCAAACACTAAATCTGAAGAAGAAGACATCCAGAAATCACTCCCATTTACTGTTTCAGCAAAATCAATCAAATACCTAGGAATAAATTTGACCAAAGAAGTGAAAGACCTGTATGCCGAAAACTATGAGTCGCTACTCAAGGAAATAGAAACTGATACCAAGAAATGGAAAGATATCCCATGCTCATGGATTGGAAGAATAAATATCATCAAAATGAATATTTTCCCCAGAGGCATATACAAATTTAATGCAATACCCATCAAAGTTCCACCAAGCTTCTTTAAGAGAATAGAACAATCACTACAATCATTTATCTGGAACCTGAAAACACCTAGAATTGCCAAAACCATCTTGAGGAAAAGAAACAGAAATGGAGGCATCACACTCCCAGACCTTAAACTATATTATAAAGCCATCATCATCAAAACAGCATGGTACTGGAACAAAAATAGGCATACAGACCAGTGGAACAGAATTGAAAGCCCACAAATAAATCCCCACACCTATGGACATTTAATCTTTGATAAGGGGGCCCAAAGGATTAAATGAAAAAAGGAGGCTCTCTTCAATAAATGGTGCTGGGAAAACGGGGTTGTAACATGCAGAAGAACGAAATTGAATCACTTTATCTCACCAGAAACAAAAATCAACTCCAAATGGATCAAAGACCTAGATGTCAGACCAGAAACAATCATATACTTAGAGGCAAACATTGGTCAAACACTTTCCCACCTACACCTCAAGGTCATCTTCGATGAATCAAACCCAATTGCAAGGAAGACTAAAGCAGAAACAAACCAATGGGACTACATCAAATTGAAAAGCTTCTGCACATCCAAACAAACTATTAAAAAAACAGAGAGACCACTCACAAAATGGGAGAAGATCTTCCATAAATGCCATACATCAGATAAGAAACTAATCACCAAAATATATAAAGAGCTCAGCAAACTTTGCAACAAAAAAGCAAATGACCACATCCAAAAATGGGCAGAGGATATGAACAAATCATTCACTACAGAGGAGATCCAAAAGGCTAACAAACATATGAAAAACTGCTCTAGGTCACTGATTGTCAGAGATATGCAAATTAAGACAACACTAAGATACCACCTCACTCCTGTAAGAATGGCATACATCAAAAAGGACAGCAGCAACAAATGCTGGAGAGGATGTGGGGACAGAGGAACCCTATTACATTGCTGGTGGGAATGTAAATTGGTACAGCCTCTGTGGAGAGCAGTCTGGAAAACTCTCAGAAGGCTATACATGGAACTTTCATATGATCCAGTAATTCCACTCCTGGGGTTATACCCCAAGGACTCCATAACACCCAACCAAAAAGAGGTGTGTACTCCTATGTTCATAGCAGCACAATTCATAATAGCTAAAACCTGGAAGCAACCCAGGTGCCCAACACCAGATGAGTGGCTGAGAAAGCTGTGGTATATATACACAATGGAATACTATGCAGCTATCAAGAACAATGAACCCACCTTCTCTGACCCATCTTGGACAGAGCTAGAAGGAATTATGTTAAGTGAGCCAAGTCAGAAAGATAAAGATGAGTATGGGATTATCCCACTCATCAACGGAAGTTGAGTAAGAAGATCAGAAAGGGAAACTAAAAGCAGGACCTGACCAAATTGTAAGTAGGGCACCAAAGTAAAAACCCTGTGGTGAGTGGTAGACATGCAGCTTCCTGGGCCAGTGGGTGGTGGGAGTGGGTGGGAGGGATGAGTCACAGTCTTTTGGTGGTGGGATTGGTGTTTATGTACACTCCTAGCAAAATGTAGACATATAAATCAGTAGTTAATTAATATGAGAGGGGGAAAATCAATTGTGTCTCAAAGTTTTTCAAAACACAAACTGAATCTTTTTAATATATAGGCTGCGTATTTGATATGTGGACTCTCTCAAAAGCCTAGACCAAGTAGATTAGAAGCATCCAACAGCACAGCTATATACAAGATACTGGGTACTGTACAGCAAACTATAACAAAAGGACTTTTCAAAGTTAACCCAATTAACAAATAATGTGATGATAACATTAGCTATCGATTGTCTTTTTGAACCTAAGACAGCAGGAACCTCACATCCCCACTATAGAGCCCCTACTTCCCCCAGTCCTGGAACCCTTGGATAGGGCCCACTTTCCCATATGCCTCTCCCAATCCATATCAAATAATATTGCATCTGCAGATCACAACCTAACCAACGCAACGATTGCCACCTCAACATGCTTCACCTCAGAATGTGTCTAGAGACTTCATGTGTGGAATGACAACCCTTCAGCTTCATTACTCGGGTGAGACCTTTCTTTTTATAGTACACTCTAATTTCATCTCAGGTGGTTCACTTTCTAACAAAGTCTCAAAACCTAGATATACACCAGTTTCTGTGAGAGAGAACTTAGGTTCACACGTATCCATAAACTACTGCAAAATATATACCTGAAAGCAGAAGTACACTAGAGTTTGCAGTGAGTACCTCCCTAACACTTCTTCTCCACTATTCCAAGCCTTGGGTTCATGATTGCTCAACAATTTGTTTGGCCTCATATGTTAACTCTCTTTTCAGTCATCAGGTTCCAGATGTTATTAGGATGCCAGCCAGGCTTCCCTGCACTGAAGACCCCACCAATGTGTCCTGCAGCTCTGCTTCCCCAGAGACCCACCCTACTAGGGAAAGAGAGAGGCAGAGTGGGAGTATGGACCGACCAGTCACCGCCCATATTCAGCGGGGAAGCAATTACAGAAGCCAGATCTTCTACCTTCTGCAACCCTCAATGTCCCTGGGTCCATGCTCCCAGAGGGACAGAGAATGGGAAAGCTATCAGGGGAGGGGGTGGGATATGGAGATTGGGTGGTTTGAATTGTGTGGAGTTGTACCCTCCTACCCTATGGTTTTGTTAATTAAGCCTTTCTTAAATAAAATAAATTAATAAAAAAAAATTTTTTCACAAAGAGGGGAAATAGGCACTAGGAGCAGTAGATTAATTGTGTAGGCACCAAGCCATATATATATTCTATTGTTCCTTATTCACTAATTTTCTATCAGATATTTTTACTACTTCCAAATCTGGACTATTAAAGATAACTCTGAAATGAACAAAGTTGTGTACAGATTTCTTCTGATATGAGTTTCTGCATTATTAAATAGATAACTAGGATAGGAATTTCTGGATTGTATGACAGGTTGATTTTTAATATTTTAAAGAATCTCCAGAGTGTTTTCCATGAGGGTGAACCAGTTTATATTCCCACCAACAGTAAAAGAGAGTTCTTTGTCCTCCACATCCTCCCATGCACATGCTTCTGCCCTGTTCAATGTGTGGCATCCTCACAGGTGTGAGACGTTATCTCTCTGTTGTCTTTACTTGAATTCCTCTGATAATTAGAGAAGTTGGGGATCTTGTTTATAAATATGTCTGTAGGACATCTGAATCTTCGTTGGCTAAGCATCTCTTGAGATCCATTCTTCAGTTTTTAATGTTTGTATTTGTTTTTGAGATTTATGAGTCCTTTACATACTTTGTTATCAGCCTTCTGTCTGATGTGCAGTGTGTAAACTCAATCTCTCATTGAGTAAGGTGCATTTTCATTTGATATTTTATACAAAAGAATAATAGACAACTATTTTTATTTGATATTGAAAGGTAGTTACTAGACAGCAACATGAGAAATAAGAAAAATTTAACTATTGGAAATGTTGAAATAAAAGCCACAACTGGGAATTATATGATGATGTACAAAGATAAGCCCAAATTAGGCAAGCAAATTAGTATAGTTAATAACAGAATGTCATTTGCCAGCCAAACACAAGATCTATAAGAAAGCATAGTGAATTGCTCAGTGTTTATTTTAAGAGGGAAAATGTATTTTGTAACTCATTTCTTTAGAAATAAGTTACTATAAAAATAAGTATACTAAAAATAAGTATACTATCTCAAAGAGAATCAGAAAATATATTGAGATAATTGGGAGATTCATGTGTTTATGAAATCCAGTCAAATCTCCGTAAGCAAACTTTTAGGAATAGTTCTTAGAAAAACGACAATGAAAAGAGTTATTTATATCATTAAGTCTCACTGAAACAGATGGTCTGTGAAGTAGGGATATTATTGGTGATCAGTCCAAACAGTCAGGCATTTGCAAAGAGGTTGGAATAAGGTGACTGCTTAAAGAAGCTGAGTCAGTATGGCCGAGGCTTTTACAAATTAAATTAAATAGCTGCAAGCCTTCCTTTAATAACCCCTTAAGAGTAAAAATAAATAAATAAATAAAGATAGGAGCTTAATTTTTATATGGATGTTTTCTCCAATAAAATCTTCATCTATTATGAATACTCATTTCTTTCTTAGCAAGCCAGAGAAGTAGCATTTCTTGCACATGGTGCTTTCAGATGGAACAAGAGTTATAAAAAAAATGAAAAATAGCTTTACCCAATAAATCATCTCTAAAGCCTTGAAACATTGTAAATAAATTGTTTCCTCAAAGTGTTCATAAAACAAGACAGATGCCCATAATTAGAACCATGTAGCTTACCTGCCTTATGAATTAGGAAATGACTAGGAAAAATATATCTCTATTTAATCAGATAACATAATGCAGAGAGCAAACATTGGCATAAAAATAGACTTTTCAATGAAAATATGACTCTTTGGAAATGAGACAACTATGCAAAAGAGCATATTGGAAAAATTTTCTGGCATCCTGGAGACCTTAGAGATAATGTCATCACCCATAACACACCAGGATTCAGTCAGAAAGTTAAGAGGATTTCTTCACTAACAGAATGAAAGCATGCAATTGTAGTCTTTTTAAGAATCACTTGGTGCATGCACGGGAGAAGTGTGCAATGCCAGGAAAACATTTATGATGGGAAATCCTCTGGCTTAATTTAGAAAAAAAATAATTTGAATTTGAGCAAGTTGTTCTATGAAGATTTTGGAATCAATGCCATTGCTTGAAGTCACTACTCATAATGCATCATTTTGAAAGAGGCCCTAAAACCTGTCACCTTACATTCATAGTTTTCCACTACCAAACTTAACTTGACCTATTTGTCCCGTCTCTTATTATTTCCTTATCCTAGCTCTTACTTAGTCATCAGGTCTGTGAACATTATGCTTGTACTTAGTACAGAGCTGAAAATACTACTACAGTTCCAATCAAATTTTGCTTCTGAGGACTCTAGTCTTAGTTCTTGCTGACTTCTTGCTAATTTTTAGTATTTTTCTAATATGCAGGAATATATCTGATGTCTAATAAACAGTGTGGGCTGTTCCAGACACTGAAGAAGCAGCCAATGATAAGAGATAATTCCTATTTCCAGGAGCTAAATTTCTATGTGAGCAGCAGTAAATCACACAGCTAATGTGTCAGAGGAAAAGTTCATAGTGAGAAAATGAGTGAGGCTTGAATGAAGAGAGAGGTGCTGCTTCCTGTTGATTAGGCAGTCCTTGAGTCAATGTGTCAGTAGAGAACTGAAGGTGAATACAGGAAGAACTTGAGGCAGAAGATCATTCTAGGCATAGAATGGGAAGATAACAGAAGGTTTGACCAAGTAACCTATAAACAGAAGCAGAATATGGGCATAGGAGATGTTCTCTGGGTTATGGGAAGTTCTACATGTGAGAGCTTTCAAGCAGTTAAGATGGAGGAGTAAGCCATTGGAAAACTATTGCCACTTTCTTTAATGCAGATTATACTTAATTTACCTTATTTAGGAATTTAATATATTCTTATATATTTTAAGAATATCAAATACTAGATCTGATATTTACATTTTGCTCATTATAATTTCACTATGCTATACAATAGATCTGTGATAATGTGTTCTTAACCATGTACATGACCGGGGTTAAAGCCTAGCTTCTATTACATTGAAAGAATCTTTGATGCTGTGGTCTTTTTTACTATTACTCAGCCTGTTTAGAAAAAAAAAAAACAGTGAAGGAGAGAGAGAAAGAGGGAAAGAGAGAGAGACAGAGAGAGCCTGATGAATGTCCTATAATCAGTTTAATAATTTGAAAATTATCATTCAATCTTTAATTAAACAATAGCATTCTCTTGGACATGTAAGAAAATTTATTACATTAACCTTGGATAAATGTCCACTCTATTACATTAAGTAAAAAAAAAAAATCTAACTGCAAATCCCAGTTGATTTTTAGCCAATAAAAATTTAAAGATGACTTTCTGAAAGAAAATCAAATATGTTAATAGCAAGTATTATGACATTACTTGTGCTCTCCTAAGGATTTGAGCTGGAAATATGACTACCAGGTAAATATCACTTCCCTCATAAATTTTGAAATTTCTATCTGATCATCTTCTAGCCAATGATTTGTGACTGGAAGTGATCCTTGAATATTACCTTAAAAGCCATTAGCCTATCCTTTTCCTCATATATACTCTTCCCCTATTTGCTAGAATTAAAACATTAGTGAATAACCAACTTGAAAACAAGTGAAAGATAGAACTGCCTTAGTAATAAGAAAGATCATTATATATATATATATATATATATATATATATATATATATATATTTTTTTTTTTAAGTTTTTTGGTCACTGGGAAACTACCACAGTGGTCTTTATAGTATCATTCTAAAATGTATGCATATTTTAAAAAAAAACCTTCCAATTTATTTTAAACTATTGTTGCTGTGGGTTTCATTCCTAAAAGTGTTAGCTCTGTATCCTAGCAAATGTATTTACTATCTTCTTGAGGACTTTCTGCAGACTTCATTTTTTTCCTGTAAGAAATGATAACTTATAAAGCTCAGTCTATTAAATCTGAACAAAACTGCAATATAAAACTTGTGCTCAAGTGTTAAAGAAAAATATTGACCAAGCTTAAATATATATATCAACAAAAGTAGTGTCATACCTGAGATGTTATTTTGAAAATTTTTAATTATATTTATTTATTTATTGGATAGAGACAGAGACAAATTTGAAGGGAGGGATAGAGAGGGAGAGAGAGAGACACCTTCAGCCCTGACTCACCATTCATGAAGCCTTCCCCCTACAGGTGGGGAGCAGGGGCTTGAACCTGGGTCCTTGGTCATTGTAATGTGAGTGCTTAACCAGGTGTACCATCACCGGGCTACCTCCTATGAGATAGTATTGAAGGTATCCTCTTAAAGAGTAAAATGTTGTTAAATGAGAACAAAATGGGGAGTTGGGTGGTAGTGCAGCGGGTTAAGTGCAGGTGGTGCAAAGTGCAAGGACTGGTGTAAGGATCCCAGTTTGAGCCCCTGGCTTCCCACCTGCAAGAGAGTCACTTCACAAGCCATGAAGGAGGTCTGCAGGTCTCTATCTTTCTCTCCCCCTCTCTGTCTTCCCCCCGTCTCTCCATTTCTCTCTGTCCTATCCAACAATGACATCAATAATAATTACAGCAAAAAGGGCAACAAAAGGAATAAATAAATTAATATTAAAAAATAAATGAGAACAAAATGGTTATCATTACTCCTACCTAGATACCTAGACTTCAAATTAAAATAATTGACAATTTACTGTTACAAAGGAAGCTGCAATAATAAGGAATATCATTTTTAATGTTTAACTCCTTAGAAATGGACCTCTTACTCCAAAAAGGAAATTAGGACCATGTTAAAGAAAACAATCTCCAGGAAATAGATTGTCTGATCACATGGACCTTGTTCTTAGCTGACTCTGTGTGGTTCTTTGGGAGTCATTGGGATGCTTCATTTCTGACACTTCCTGGCTACATTAATGCAAACTGCATTTTGGACTATTTCTAGACATATATGCTGGAGTGCTCCTCTACTGATGTGATTATATGAGCAATAAAGAACATTTATCCAATTCCATCAGTTATATCAGTTGGCTCAAAGTGGTGATGCTATTAAGTGACCTGTCTCATAGAGATGATTAAGAAAATACACATGGACCATGTATTGCCATCAACAATATATGTAACTCTAAACCAGATTTCCACATAAGAACAGCTGGATCTTTCTTTGCTTTATAATAATCCATTTAATAAAAGAGCACAATGATTGATTTTCTTAGTTTCTTATCTACGTAGAGGGAAAAGTCATTTCACCTTATTTCTAACTATACCTGCCTCCCTTTCCTCATTTCTGGAAAATGTTTGGCCATGGAGGATTTATCCTTTTTTATTTTTTCTCCCTCACTACTGTAAACTAGTCAAGGAATGTGGTCTTACCTCTACTCTTTAGATTTGACTGCATCTACTGCAATCTCTAACCTATAATGAAGATGATATGGATGTAGAACTACTAGTACACAATTTTTGAATATCAAGCACAGTAATTTTAATATATGGGAGGGAAAAAATGAGGAAAGCAGTTGGGTAAAAGTAATGTAAAGTAGTTTCAGTGTCTCTGTTGCAAAAGCTGTCAGAAGTCCTACCTTCTGAGCCCCCAAAACAGCTTTGATCCATACTCCCAGCAAGAGGGCTCTGAACTCCAGCTCCATCAGCTCCCAGAGAGACAGAAGGAAAACGAAAGGGACATATGGAGGTATTAATGATGTAATGAGTGGCTGGAAGGGGAAGAGAGGATTGAATCAGGAAGTAGATGATGCTATTATGTATAAATGTAGAGAGAGAGCTCTACAGATGATGGTTGGTCCATGTGTACAACTTTAGGGGAACTGCAGTGGCTTTTAATGGGGAGAGTGAAGATTCAGAACCCTGGTGGTGGGAATGAATTAGATTTATACCTGTGTTGACATGTAATTTTGTAAATAAATATTAAATAACCAATACAATTTTAAAAAGAAGTCAGGTAGGGATTAAGCAGACTCTTAGGAGATCCCCAACAGTATATAGAACAGACAAGTTTGGTGAACCTGGCACTAGACATGGACCTCAAGCTCTGATTTTTATAGGCACACACACTGAGGCAGTGCCACTGCTAGTGTTGTTACCAGCTGTCTCTTGAGGCTCTTTGAAGGAGAACTGTGATCACCCCAACTGGCTACTCACAATGAAGGAGACTGCCCTCTGCTAGTGGTGGCAAGTGCTGAGAGGAGATTTTGGTTCTGGGCAGGTGCTTGGGTGAATGCAATTTCCTTTTAGAGTGTTAAACCCGTAATTGGATACTCACAAAGGCTTCTGTTTATGGTGCTGTCCGTGGTACTGCTGCAGAGACTCTTGGAGAGCTAGGAGCTATCTCAGCAGGAGGCAGAGCACACAGAACACTCCACAATCCAGAGTTCACCATTAGGTTGCTAGCTGTAACATGATCCTTTTTTATTCTCCCTGATGAGTTGAAGCTGTGAGGAAGAGATTAGAAAGCCTGCAAACATAATGAAATACAAGGGGTCACAAGAGTGAGAGGAAACTAAGACCTAAAAGACCAAAGAAAGAAAGAAAGGGGAGGTTATATTAAGAGTGAACTGTTTAGATGTCAGTTTTATCCTGTGCTTTCTTTCTAAAGAGAAATCATGGTTTCACTAATAGCCTCCCTACACAATGAGAGCAGACAGAGATATACCCCGAAGAGACTCTGACGCACAAAATAACTCATTCCTTGGTCAAAGAACTCAATAGGAGTCATCGAGATGTGGCTTCTATGCAGTCCAGGTACTGATGTGAATCTCTTCACAAAAGAGATTCACACAAAAGGGGGTGGACTGAAGCTTCCACTGAAAACCTGAAGGGTCCCTGCAGGACCCAGGAGAGAGCTCACTAAACTCATGTCCTCCTTTACAATCACTCAGAGATAGTGAATACAAAGTGAGGAACATCATAATAACAGAATTGAAATGACATTCAAGGGGACTTTGAGATGCCAATAATCTAAACCGTCTTCTTCATAGTTGGGATGTTTTAATAAACTGTAAATGAGAAAATCAAATCTTCCCTGCCAACTACAAGGGAAATGAGACCTCTGCAGTTTGCTTTAGCTCATTCCCAAGCAACTTCACTGCCCCTCTGTCTGGATGTGCAGCACAGAGCAGAGTTCCTGGGTTTCAGCATATGGGAGTCTAGGCAGACAAAATTGGTTTTCTTCTCTTTGACATTTAAACATCCAATATCTTGAGATGACAACAGATATTATCATGCATTTTTTTCCTCATTGTAAATGTGTGTCATTTGCCTCAGAGTTGCTGTCTGTAGTGGGGAGTATACCAGCTATGGAATAAGGAGTAGCAGGAGCCTAAGATTTAATTCTTAAGTTTTAGGGAACATGAGACTGGAAGGCTGGATGCTGGCACACCTGGTTGACCACACATGTTACAATATACAAGGACTCAAGTTTAAGCCCCAACGTCCCCACCTGCAGGAGGAAAGCTTTGTGAATGGTGAAGCAGTGCTACAGGTGTCTCTTTCTCCCTCTGTACCTTCCCCTTACCCTCTCAATTTCTAGCTGTCTCTATCCAATAAATAGATAATGAAACATTTTAAAAAGCAAATGTATAATTTGGTTCTCCCATTATTGTTGTGATTTTTTTGTGGCATTTGTGTTGAATTATATGCTGAAAATATATTTAATTCAGTTGGTAGTATTCAATAAGGACAATCCCAAGCAAGTCATCATCATCATAATTACTGTTGGTCAAAGCAGGATTTTCACAGTTCAGAGTTGCTCTAAGTGAACTGTTTGTGAAATATGCAGGAAGGCTGTAGAAAAGAAAATGCCTTTGACTTTTTCAGTACCTTCTGGATACAGGCTTGCTTCTCTGCTGTGAATAGCACTTTAACCCCATCCTCACGGCCTTCCAAAAAGTGTGTCTCAGATATGTTTTCTGGACATCCCATAAGGATACAACCATTGCATTTAGGACTATTTTTACATTTATTATTGGTTCAATAATTATCAACAAGACCATAAGTTAAGAGGGGTACAATTCCACATGATTCCCACCACTAGAGTCCCATATCTTCCATTGGAAGCTACCCTATTTTTTATCCCTCCAGGAGCATTGACACAGGATCATTATGGGGTACAGAAGGTGGAAGGTCTGGCTGCTGTAATTACTTCTCCACTAGGCATGAACATTGGTAGGTCCATCCATACTCCCAGCCTGTTTCTGTCTTCTAGTGTGGCAGGGCTGTTCTTAATACTATATTTCTTTATATTAGCTAATTACAACTTCAAGACTCCCACTTACAAATATAATCATCTCCTACAGCTCCAGGTGGAGACATTTTTTTGGGGGGAGGGTTACTGTTCAACTCACTATAGGAGTTGACATAAAGGAAAAAAACGACTTGGGTATTCCTCTGCTCCACCACTGACAAACATAAGAGGAGATAACAATGATTTATTAAACTATTAGTTTTGACTTGGTGCTAGAATGTATGAAAAGCTCTAGAATCATAAATTTTCCTGGAGCCAAACCGGGACAAGGCATAAGGACAATGCATCTTTATTCCTCTACCACATTAGATAGTGTCAAGAAGAGTCTAAATCTGAACAACAGTTATGATTTTTTAAACCTGTTATTTCTCCACACTATTAAACTTTAGTCCAAGTTGGACTCTGTAAAGACCAGGCCCAGGTTTTCACTGGAGTATTCACATGTGACCCAAATGACTTCATGGGTGACACATGTGGGCTGGGGTGCACACATTCAGATTTTTCAAGTTGCAGAAGTCAAGTTATTCCTTATCTCTTTTGGATCATACTGTTAGCATTGTGAGAGTAGTTTATGTTTATATCTTAGCCAGTAACCAGATCACTTGATAAGTTCAATTTTGTCTGTAAATAATAACCAAAATTCAATAACCATCACTAAATATCAGTTTATTGACAGCTCTCCTTTCTGAGAATTGTTTAATAAACACAGTCACCTGGGATCTAGTTGATACAATAATAAACAGGAGAGGAGCTGGACAGTACTGCACTAGGTAAGCTCACATACTGCACATAAAGACGCCTGCAAGACTTGGGGTTTGAGCCTCCCAACCCCACTTTCAGGAAGAATGCTTCTGCACAGCCAAAGAAACCATCACACACAAAAAAGAGACCCCTCACAGAATGGGAGAAGATCTTCACATGCCATACATCAGACAAGAGACTAATAACCAAAATATACAAAGAGCTCAGAAAACGTAGCAACAAAAAGAAAATGACCCCATCCAAAAATGGGAGGAGGATATAAACAGAACATTCACTACAGAAGAGATCCAAAAGGCTAACAAATACATGAAAAATTGTTCTAGGTAACTGATTGTCAGAGAAATGCAAATAAAGACAATATTGAGATATCACCTCACACCTGTGAGAATGGCATACATCAAAAAGGACAGCAGCAACAAATGTTGAAGGGCTGTGGGAACAAAGAAACCCTTCTGCACTGCTGGTGGGAATGTAAATTGGTCCAACACCTGTGGAGATCAGACATGGACCTTCCATATGACCCAGTAATCCTAATCCTAGGGATATACCCCAAGGACTCCATAATGCCCAACCAAAAAGATATGTGTACACCTATATTCATAGCAGCACAATTCATAAAAGATAAAACCTGGAAGCAACCCAGGTTCCCAACAACAGATGAATGGCTGAGAAAGCTGTGGTATTTATACACTATGGAATACTACGCAGCTATTAAGAATAATGAACGAACCTTCTCTGACCCATCTTGGATGGAGCTAGAAGGAACGATGTTAAGTGACGACAAAGACGAGTATGGAGTGATCCCACTCACAAACAGAAGTAGAGAAAAAGAATAGAAAAGGAAACTCAAAACAGGTTTTGACTGCATTTGTAGTAGGGCACCAAAGTAATAATCTCTGGATTAAGGATACTGGTAGATTTTCTGCTTCATAGGGGGTGGGGTGGAATGGGATACAGTTTTTTGGTGGTGGGCATGGTGTTTATGTACACTCCTATTAATTGATAGTCATATAAATGATTATTTAACTATTGTGAGATGGGGAAATTTGATTGAATGTCTCAAACATTTTAATGCACAGACCATAGGCTGAGTCTTTGATATACTAAGTCTCATAAAAGCTTAGACCAGGGAGAACAGAAGTAACCAGTGGCACAGCTATATACAAATAATGTCAAAGGACATAATTTATGGTGATGCTGTGTATGATACAGAAAATCCTAACAAAGGGATTTTTCAAAGTTAATCCAGTTGCCAAATAGTACGATTATAGAAATGACTATCTATTGCCTTCTCAAACCTTAAGACAGCAGGAACTTCCTGCTTCCTGTATAGACCCTATATTTTCCCAGTCCTCGAACCTCTAAGGTGGGGCTCACTTTCATGCATGCTTCTCTCAATTCATACCAAATGATATTGCCTCTGCTGATCCCAACTTAATCAATGCAAGGAGTATCACCTCAGCATGCCCCACTTCAGACTGTGGCCAGAGACATCAGGTATGAATGTCAATCCTTCAGCCTCATTACTTAGGTGAGACATTTCCTTTCATAGTATTCTCTAATTCCATTCCAGGCAGTTAACTTCCTAACAAAGTCCCAAAATCTAGATATAGACCAGGTCCCATGAGATAGAGCATGTATCCATAAATTAGGGCAAAATATATACCTGAAAGCAAAAGTACACAACATTCTACAGTGAGTCAGTATAAAGTTCCTAGTGAAACAGTGTCTGTTTAGACTTAGATACCCTCCTCACCTACTTCCTGTTTAAGAGTTCCCTCATTCACTGCAAAGCTAACCTTATCAAACTAAGGACTGAAAAGCTAAATATGGACAAGAGACTGGTATACTTTAAAGAAGACTCTTCAGTCAATATCAGGCCACCCCATCAGCTGGGGCCCTATTTGGGGAGTCCTGAGATACCCAAACAGACATGATGGGCCTAGACCTTGAATAAATCCCTCTCCCTAATGTTACCAGTAATATTAATCAGAAACAACACAATAGACCCCTTTGTGGGCCCCCCAATAGGACCTGGCCCTCAACTTGGATCAACAATAATAGAGAATGTTCCATCCTCTGAAGGGAGGATGGACAACATAGTCTATGCTACACCTGAGGAAGATGAGTCGATATTGGGGCAGCTTGGAATGTTCCTACTCAGGACCACAGAATGTGAGCTCATATCTGCAAGGATTCAGAGGTCAAATAGGCTCCTAAGCTCAATATCTGCCCAAATCACATCAAATCATTGGGGTTTTCAGTCAACAATATTTATATATCTTTCCCATATTTGGGAGATACTCTCTTCCCTGATCCAGCTTTCTGGTCCTTTTTCCAGCCATGACCTCTTCTCCTCAGACAATAACTTGGATCCACCTACATATCAGATTTCAGGCTCAGGGGGAAAAAAGTAGTATAGTCACAGTCACTTTGAAATATAACTGAAATAGACCTACTAGCTATCTATAAAATGGAGACCCCCCTGCCCTGCACCAACTCTTCATCTGCACTATTCCAGCCTTTAGGTTTATGATTGCTCAACAATTTGTTTGGCTTTGTATGTTAACTCTTTTTTCAGCCACCAGATTCCAGATGCTAACATGATGCCAACCAGACTTCCCTGGACAGACAACCCCACCAATGTGTCCTGGAGCCCCATTTCCCTAGAGCCCCACCCAAGTAAGGAAAGAGAGAGGCAGGCTGGGAGTATGGGTTGACCTGTCAACACCCATGTTCAGCGGGGAAGCAATTATAGAAGCCAGACCTTCCACCTTCTCCATCCCACAATGACCTTGGGGCCATACTCCAGGAAGGATAAAGAATGGGAAAGCTGGAATTCTGGCAGTAGCTCAGTGGGTTAAGCACACATGGTTCCCATAAGGATCCTGGTTCAAGCCCCAGGCTCCCCACCTGCAGCGGGGGTAACTTCAACAAGTGGTGAAGCAGGTCTGCGGGTGTCTATTTTTCTCTCTCCCTCTATGTCTTCCCCTCCTCTGTCCATTTTCTCTCTGTCCTATCCATCAGTGACATCAATAACAACAACAATAAAAAAACAAGGGCAACAAAAGGGAAAAATAAATAAATATTTAAAACATGAAAAAATAATGAGAAAGCTATCAGGGGAGGGGATAGGATTCAGACTTCTGGTGGTAGGTATTGTGTGAAGTTGTACCCCTCTTATCCTATGGTTTAGTCAATGTTTCCTTTTTATAAATAAAAGATAAATGAAAATAAATAAAAATGGAAATATTGACAAGACTATAGGATAGGAGGTGTACAATCCACATAATTCTCACCCTCAGAACTCCATAATCAATCCCCTCTATTGATATCTTCCATAACTAAATAGGGAAACTTATAATAGGGAGGGGAAGAGACATGAAACGCTGGTGGTGAGAATTGAATTGCATGAAATTCTGCTCCTCTTATCCCACAATATTATTAATCAGCATTAAATCACTAATAAAAAGTAAAATAAAATTAATAATAATAATAATAAACATGACACTCTGGTGGTGAGAATTGTATGGAATTGCACCCTTCTTATCCCAAAATCTTGTCAATCATTATTAAATCACTAATAAATATTAACAACAACAATAATAATATATTTGTCAGTTATTTATATCTGATAGAATGCAGAGAAAATGAGAGGGAAGGGGAGAGAGAGAGAGAGAGAGAAAAAGGAAAATATCTTCAGCCATTCTTCACTGCTCATGAAGATTTCCTTTTGTAGGAGAGAAACGGCGTCTTGAACCCAAGTCTTTTTTTCATGGTTACCTGTGCACTCAGCTGGGTATGTCACTACCTGGCCTCCTACCATTATATAAGTTTAAGTTAGTTAGGTCATATCTGCTGCATGGGGTAAGACAGAAAATTAATTTGGTAAATATTGACTGAATAGTTGTGTTAAGTGTCAATAAAGGGTCTATGTGGATGGATTGCACTGTATACAGGCAGAACTTAGAATTCAATAATTCAAGAAGCTTTTATCATAGCAACATTAAGTGCTTGGCTTTTCTTTTTTACAGATTTATGTATTTATGTATTTGTATTTTATTTTTTTACCAGATCACTGCTCAGCTCCGACTTATGGTGGTATGGGTAGACTGAACCTGGAACCTCAGACTAAGGCATGAAAGTCTTTTTGCATCACCGTGATGTTACTTTTCCAGCCCTGAATGCAATTTCTTAAATTGGTAGTTTTATATGGCTCAAGAATGCTATTATAAGTATCCAAGTAAACTCTGACAGAAAATAATTTAAAAATAAATTCCTTACTACTGGATAGTGTTCTAAGATTGATTTCCTTAGTTTTATGATCAGAAGTCTGCCAGTGAAATCCAAGTTAACTGCTAAACTGACAACTTTAAGGAGAGAGTGGTAGAGAGAGAGAATATAGACAAGAAAATATTTTATTTTTATTTACTTATTTTAAAAACATTTTATTTATTTAATTTTATTTTATTTCTTTATTGGGGAATTAATGTTTTACATTCAATAGTAAATACAATAATTTGTACATGCATAACATTTCCCAGTTTTCCACATAACAATACAACCCCCACTAGGTCCTCTGTCATCCTTTTGGATCTGTATTCTTCCCCCCACCCGCTCCAGGTTCTTTTACTTTGGTGCAATATGCCAATTCCAGTTCAGGTTCTACTTGTGTTTTCTCTTCTGATCTTGTTTTTCAGCTTCTGCCTGAGAGTGAGATTATTCCATATTCATTCTTCTGTTTCTGACTTATTTCACTTAACATGATTTTTTTCAAGCTCCATCCAAGATGGGCTGAAAACGGTGAAGTCACCATTTTTTATAGCTGAGTAGTATTCCATTGTGTATATATACCACAACTTACTCAGCCACTCATCTGTTGTTGGACACCTGGGTTGTTTCCAGGTTTTGGCTATTACAAATTGTGCTGCTAAAAACATATGTATACACAGATCTTTTTGGATGAGTGTGTTGGGTTCCTTAGGCTATATCCCCAGGAGAGGAATTGCAGGATCATAGGGTAGGTCCATTTCTAGCCTTCTGAGAGTTCTCCAGACTATTCTCCACAGAGACTGGTCCAAGTTACATTCCTACCAGCAGTGCAAAAGGGTTCCTTTGAACCTACAACCTCTCCAGCATTTGCTGCTGTTACATTTTCTGATGTGTGACATTCTCACAGGAGTGAAGTGGTATCTCATTGTTGTCTTTATTCACAGGGAAAATATTTTTTTGGCAACTCAAACTCATAGTCTGAATTCAGATAAAATCTTGGAATTTATGTCTTTTAAAGATAACTTAAGAATAAATTTACTCACTTGCCACATTAAAAAATAAAATATATATATAGCTTATTAAGACATAGCAACAACACTAACCAGGTACATTTGAACCCATTTTGAATAATAATAATAATGTATTTTCAATTATGCAAATTTCACATATTTAAAATGCACTTGTATACTTAAGTGCACATATATTAAAATGCACATATATATATACATATATGTAAGATACACTTATATTCAAAATGCACTTCTACCTTTTGCACCTCATAGTGATCCTTGGTCTATGCTCCCAGAGGGATAAAGAAAAGGAAGGCTTCCAATGGAGAAGATGGGATATGGAACTCTTGAGTGGTGGGAATTGTGTAGAATTTCACCTTGCTATAGTCGGTCTTGTTGATCATTATTAAATCAATAAAAAGTTGCACTTATTTGAAATATAAACAGTTCAAGCTGAAATATATGTATTTAACAACTGATAGTAATTTAAC
Organism: Erinaceus europaeus; assembly: GCF_950295315.1. Classification (NCBI taxonomy): domain Eukaryota; kingdom Metazoa; phylum Chordata; class Mammalia; order Eulipotyphla; family Erinaceidae; genus Erinaceus; species Erinaceus europaeus. The sequence continues at coordinate 85,831,857 of NC_080164.1, read as the reverse complement.
CATTAAAAGTAAACTTATCAATTCAAATATTTCTTTAATTCATAATTATTACATACAAAATGTATGTAAGAACAGAGTTAGTGTCAGGGGCCATAAGATATCTCACTTTGTTGAATATAACTTGCCATCTGTAAGGAGAAGTATATCAAAAAAAACATGTGCTCTGAGGTTCTCTGAATGTCAGCTAGCTTGGTTTCATTCATGTCTCAGGGCTGGAATATAAACTTCATCACAGCATTAGTGAGAGAAAGGAGGCTTTATCAGATGTCTCCCACAGAGGTACAATGAGGTTCTGGTGAAATGCCCTTTGCATATGTGTCTCCTAATATCTGCCTCCTAAATCTCCAATCTCTCACATGGGCTCACTGTCCCTCTCTGTGTGCTTACAACTATGTCATGTCTAAACATTTCATGGGTATACATAAATACATACATCATAACTGAAGGATCAGACTTGTTACCTCCAATTCTAATGGATATATCAGATTTTCCCTTTACTCTGCAAATCCTGTCCTTACCCAAAGGATTTAGGCATAATAGTAAGACAGGCTGCAGGTTATGCTGAAGGGCTATTTAGACCATTATCTGTGATGGATATAGATAAAACACCCCTGGGGGGTGGAGACAGAACTACATAGATAACAATGAATTTCTGTCTGACATCTGGCATAATGCATAGCTGATAGCAATTTTTTTAAAAGAAAAAAAAGTTCAGTAGAGTAATAGTTTGGAGGCTGGGTGATGGCACAGCTGGCTAAGTGCACACATTACAGCACACAAGGATCTGGGTTCAAGTCCCTAATCTCCACCTTCAGGGGGAAAGCATCACACGTGGTGAAGCAGTTCAGCAGGTGTCTCTCTGTCTCTTTCCTTCTCAATCTCACCCCTCCCCTCTCAATTTCTCTCTGTCTCTATCAAATAATATATAACTCATAATATTTTAAAAAGAGAAATAGCAAGCATTATAATTCAGAACTCTATGAAGAAATCAGGGGTTTTCCGACAACCGTGCTCCAATACTCAGCACCGCATTGAAGGACTGTGTACAGATAGAACCAGAGGTAATCTTCAGTAATGGAGAATCAGTGTTATGATCTCTATTTATCATCTATCTATCTATCTATCTATCTATCTATCTATCTATCTATCTATCTCTCTATCTCTCCCCCTCTCTCTACCTATCTATTTATCTATCTATCTACCATCTATCCCTCTGTCTCAATCTCAATTTTTAAATTTATTTTTAAAGGAGCCCATCACTTATCTTTGAGTATAGCTATGGACTTTGGGTAAGTAAATAAATAAATAAATAAATAAAATTTAAACAGTAGACTTAGTGTCAAAGAATAGATTCTATAGAGACCAAGCAATATCACAACAGGTACAGTGTCCATTTTACCATACACAAGGATCTGGGTTCAAGTCTCAGGTCCCCACCTGCTATATGGAAAACTTACAAGTTTTACAAGTAAAACTAGCTAGCTAGCATCCACGTTACCTCTTTGTTTCTTTCTGTAAAAAAAAAAGATAAATAAAATAAAGAGGAAAAAGTGGTCATTAGGAACAGTGGATTAGTCACATAGGTGCCAGTGATAATGCTGGTGGTAACACAAGCAAACAGGGCTTATTAAGAATGAACAGGGAGGGCCAGATAGCTCACTAAGTATAGTGAATGCCATGCAATGCATGTGATTCAGTTTTGAGTGCACCTGGCACTATATGGGAAATGTTATGACACAGAGGAATTCTACTGACGTAGAGGCGTCTCTGTGTGTGTGTGTGTGTTTGTGTGTGTGTCTGTCTCTCTGTCTCTCTATCTCTATCTCTTATCTGAATGAAAAGCCTTTTGGAATAGTGAAATCAGATGTATTTGGCCCCATCCATACACTAACAACAGCAACCAAAAATGAATAAATAGAGAAAGGAGTAATATAAAGTAACATTTGTTAAGCACAAGATATATACAAAGTGAAAAGGCTTGCTCCAGTCATACAGACAGGCAATGGTGCAACCAACATTTAAACACAATCAAGAGCATGCCCTTAGGCTGGTGAAATAGCTTGCTTGGAGAGTGTGCTATTTTCCTGTGTATGTGACCCAGGTTTGAGCCTGGGCCAGACCATGTTGAAGGGGGCTTCTGTGCTCTGGTCTCATTCTCTTTGCATCTCTGCTTTTATATTAAAAATTAATAACAATCATGTCTTTCAGAGGAGGGGAGACTAGATAAGTATAATAGCATAAAAATAAAATTAGCTGGGGAGATAAATAGAAATAGTGAATTTGAACAATGTTATCATGCCTCATGCCTGTAGATTCCAGTTTCAAGCTCCAGAACCACTACAAATTAGGGCTGAGAAGTGCTCTGGCATCTCCCTCTCTTGCTAAAATTAAAATAAGTAGATCTTTAAAAATAATACTAGAATTAAATTTAACTGACAGAATGATATCATGATAAGTAATCTTGGATATTTTCAATTAAGAAGCAGGAAGTTGATATGATGATAGAGATCACACTTAGATCAAAACATTTATTTCAGTTTGCTGGAATACTGTGGTGGAGGTTACAGTTAAAGAGTTTAAGCAGAGAAAGACTTAGTCTACTGTGACTCAGAACAAGAATACTGACTTGTAGAACTCAGCTAAAGAATTAAAGTATGATAACTATTATGTAAATTACTTAGTCTAGCAGCTCTCAGTGTCATGAGTCAAATAGTAAAATTGAGCCAAGGAGAGAACAACATATATTGATCTAGGGCTGAATGTTTGTAAGACAAGAGAATAAAAAACCAACAATTTCTAGCAAGTAGGCAATCTAATTACAGAGTAATTAGAGGGAATGAAAGCAGCAAATCACACATACACACACACACACACACACACACACACACACATATGATGTGATTAGTGGACTTGGAAATTTTATTTGATTCTTTGATCATAATATAATGCTTAGTACGTATTTGCAACTCAGTAAATGTGTGTCTAATAAAAAACGAAATGAATCATAAATTGAAGTGACTATAGGCCATAGGCATTATTTTGATAGAAAGTTGTCAATATATAATCCTAATAAGGCCTTAAATTGTAAACATATCTATATGGTGAAATTATCATCATGAATAAAATAACTAGATTAAACTCTGCTCCCTGGTTTTTGCATTTAAGGCTTTTAGTATTCTATAAAAATGTCCAGAAATGCCCATCAGTACACAAATTTCCATAGTTTATTTGACTAGAATTTTTGAAGTCTGAGTTTCTATTTCACAATTTTTCCTCAAATAAAAACAAAAATTATCTAGGTTATACAGTGGAACACCTAGTTCAGTGCACACATTATTATGCACAAGAACTCCTAGTTTCATCTACTGTTTTTCCTACCTATGGGTTCCTGTTTATTAGACAATTTTCTCTGCTTTATATATTATTGTCTTTCAGCCACCAAGATGCAGACATTACTAGGATTTCATTCTGACTTCCATGGGTAGAAAACCTCACCAATGTATCCCTAAGTCTCATCTTTTCAGAGTCTTATCCCACTAGGGAAAGATGGATACATGCTTGGGGTAAGGATCAACCTGCCATTGTACATGTCAGTGGAGAAGCAATTACAGAAGACAGAACTCTCACCTACTGCACCCCAGAAATAATTTTGGTCTATACTCCCAGAGAGATAAAGGATAGGGGAGCTTCTAAAGGAGAGGATGAAACAGGGAATTCTGGTGGTGGGGACAGTGTGGCATTGTATCAGTATTACCTTACAATCTTGCTAAGCATTATTATATCACTATAATTTTTTTTAAATGTCCAAAATTCCACTTCATACCCACACCAAAAAAAAATCTGTACTTTTTTTTTACTTGCATATAATATTCTCCTCTAACACTGATGATTCGCTATTGTGATATTAGACAAAAAATTATTTCATCTTTATTTGAAGTTTCAGTCTCGTACTTTTTTTTAGCAATATAAAAACAGTTGATGGTTTTACTAGATTATATGCACCATGACTGTAAAAACAATATTTGTCACTGAAATATTTTCTGCTAGATCCTTAGGTTACAGCAAAAGCTTTTGCCTACCACAAAATACTGCAAAAAAAAAAAACCCTCTATCATGTAGATTATTATCTCTGATAAGGATATTAAAACATAGATTAAGGGGCAGATCCAAGATTGCAACTTGGAAACAACACCTGCCGTGAACTCCACCAAAAATCTGCTTACAACCTGGGATTCTCTGGAGAGGGTAGGATAACTGGCACATCCGTAAAAGGGTGAGTAAGGGGTGGTCAGAGTGACAACAAAAAAGAGTACTATAACCTACTCTTGGGCTGGTAAACAGAGGTTAAATGGACAAAGGAAGGAAAAATCTTTGGCTTCACTATTTCTGAACTCACCATTCCCACACCCCAGAAGGGATGGCCAGCTGCTGCTAGCAGGTTTCCTACAAAGCTATTTTCTTTAGCAAGATTCCTGGCACAGCAGGGGTGTCATTCCAAACATTTTTCATTTTCTTTTCCTTCTCTCTCTCTGTTTTAGGTGGCTAGAGCTCTATTTGAGAGACAGTATACCTGAACAATCAGGGCCTCAGCCCTGCCTGGGAAAGACAAGCTGGAGGGTTTTATTTTATATATATACACTTCTTTGGTTGTCTTTGCTTGACTTAGGAAGGCAACCAGGCTGCCGGCTGCCAATCTAGAGCAGTCCAAGCTGAAGACTGACTGTTAGAGTTTTTTTTTTTACTCTATTTTATTTTATTCTTACTATTATATATGTATGTCCCTTTTCTCTCCTGTTCAGCTTGACCAAAATGAACTGCTACTGCCTTTTATGTTGATAGGTGACTGGGTATACTATCGACTGTGAGAGGAACTTATTTCTCTCTCCCTCTTCCTTCCACCTTCCTTTTTCTCTCCTCCTAGCTAATTAAAGAAAAAATAAAACTCTTTTCTTTCTTTCACTGCTCTTTTTTTTCCCTTCTTTCTTCTTCTTCTGCTTTCTGAATTCACTGACTCTTGTTTGTGAATTATTTTTTGGAATAAATCTGACTCAGAGTGAAGTGTGTGTGTGTGTGTGTGTGTGTGTGTGTGTGTGTGTGTGTGTTTGTATGTGTGTCTGTCTGTCTCTCTGTATGTGTGTCTTTTTTTAAATTTCCTTTCTCCTCTTGCTACCCCTAGAACTTATAGTGGACAGTAGATGTGCGTAATTGCCTACTCTTACTTTTGCTTTTTTCCTTTCTCTTTCTTTTTCTTTTGGTTCTGTTTGCTATTTTTATTAGACTGGAGGTGTTGTTTGGCTAACTGGTATTGGTTGAATTGCATAAATCCTTGCGTCAGTTGCTATTGTAATTTCTGAGGTTTGTGACTGCATTAGTGAAAAGTCTTTAGTATAGTATGGCTGGAACTCAAAACACAACAACTGAAGAGTGACAGAAAAGAAGAATACAAAAAACATCAATAAAAAAATGGTTAAATCAAGAGCAAATAAAACTGCTACCACAATGAATCAGGATAGGATCCCAGAAGAAAGTTCAAATAAGTCATAAGTAAACATAGATAAAAGTATGTAAGCAATAGTAAACCTAATAATCACAGAAATGAAGACAATTATGGAGGAAAGGGCTGTAGAATTAGGGAAACAACAGATGAGACCCTCAAGGAAAATACTAGCTACCTCAAGGTAATTGCAGAACTGAAAGCTGAAATAGCTGAGGTAAAAGGCCAATTAGGAGAACAAAATAATACTATAACTGAACAGAAGAAAGAAGCTGAGGGAAGGGAACACATCTTAATAGAAGCAGAAAACAAAATTATCCAGACATAGGATAAGCTAGAGAAAACTAAAAAAAGGGGTAAAAGAGCTAAGAGCTAAAAACAGATAAAGAGACACTGAAAACATCAACAGAGACAGATAGGATGCTCTAAAAAGAAGTAATATTCATAGAATGGGCCTACCAGAGGAAGAAAGAGGAAGGGGAAGTAAACATCCTAGAGGAAATAATAGAAGAAAACTTCACAGACCTAAACAACAGAAAGGACATTAAGATTCAAGAGGGCCAGAGAGTCCCAAATAGAATCAACCCAGACTGGAAGACACCAAAATAAATCATTGTTACAACAAAAAGAAGTAATGATAAAGAAAGGATCCTAAAGGCTACAAGAGAAAAACAAAAAGTCACATAGAGGGCAAAGCCCATTAGGCAGACTATCAGCAGACTTCTCCAATCAAACTCTAAAAACCAGAAGAGAATGGTGATATCTACTCAGCCCTCAATGAAAAAGGGTTTCAAACAAGGATAATATATCCTGATATAAAAGATCTCTAAAAAATAGGTACACATGGCCCACAGCCCAATACAGAAATTCTCATCATAAGAATGCAAATTCAAACCACACTGAGATTCACTTCATACCTGTGAAAATGGCCTTTATCAACAAAAATGAAATCATAAGTGTTAGAGAAGTAGTGGAACTCTACTGCACTGCTGGAGGGATTACAAACTGGTACAGCCATTCTGAAGAACTGTATAGAGAATCCTTAAACAAATACAAATAGAAATACCGTGGTCTGGGAGGTGACACAGTGGGTAGGGCACTGAACTCTCAAGCATGAGGTCCTGGGTACATTCTCCAGCAGCACATGTACCAGAGTAATGTCTGCTTCTTTCTCTCTCTCCTATCTTTCTAATTACTAAATAAATACAATATTTAAAAAATAGAAATACCTTATGATTCAGAAATACTATACTAAGCATTTACCCAAAATATGAGAAAACATTAATTTGAAGGCACATAAGCACCCCCATGTTCATAACTGCATTATTCATAATTGCCAGAATATAGAAGCAATATAAATGCTCATCAACAGATGAATGTATAAGAAGTTATGTTGGCTCTCTAATCAGATGGTTTCCTAAATCAGAAAGTATGAAACCTTATAATTTTTGTTACCTTTACTGCTAGTTGCTTTTTTAATACCTCTATGTGAAAAGAAATAATTTTGATTAAGTAGTTAGTTCCAAATAACAGCATTTATATCCTATAGTTGGTTGAATAATGACCACAAAAATTTTCAGATTCAAAATCTCATAGTCTGTACTTTTTATTATAATGGCTAAATAGACTTTTTATAGATAATTAAGGATCCTGAGTTGAAGTTACTGAAGATTAACTTAGTGGGCTTCTGTTATCATAGCTAACCATAGAAGAAGGAAGAAAAAAGTTTAAATTAGACAGAACAGGCACTGAGCAGATAACAAAAGGGTTAAGCAAAGGCTTTCATGCCTAAGGCACCAGAGTTCCAGATTCAATATCCCCCTGTCACCATAAACCAGAACTGAGCAGTGCTCTGGTCTTTATCTGTATTTTTCTTTACTGACATCAGTCTGATTAGCATACTATAGATTTACAGAAACCCACACAAGGGATTGTGGGTTTATGCAAAGTTATTTAAGAGAGTATCTGGCAGAAGTCCCTCTCTATTCTTGCTCTCTCTGTTCCTGTGCACACTGTTCCTGAGCTCTCTGTTCCTGCTGTCCTTGCCTGTTCTCCTTCTCCTAAGGACCCGCCATGTCATTTCCCCTGGACCTGAACACGTGTGGCCAAGTACTGGTAAATAGTGTAAAAGACTCATGGCTCCCAGCTGTCATGACTAGTAGATCTTTGCCCATTTCCCTATTTTGCTATACCTAAATAACCCAAGATGTAATAAACCTCCCTCCCATTTGTTTAAACCCCAGACAAGACCAGGAGAAGTTTTTATTTTTTAATTACAATAAAGAATATGAAGAAGAAAAACCGAAGGAAACGTGATGGTAGAGTTTGATTTGAAGATATTTCACAGCTGGTTTGGAAGATGGAAGAAGGAACCAGGAGCCAAAGAACCACCAGGTTCTAGAAACTAAAAAAGGTAAGGCAGTAGATTTTTATCTGGGCTTTCTTTTGATAGTTTTGTTACAATTTAGTGAAGTAACTTAGAACTTTGATCATCAGTATAGCAAGATAATGAGTTTGTGCTATTTGAAGTATCAAGAATTGTGCCCATCTGTGGAGAACAGTCTGCAGAACTCTCAGAGGGCTAGAAATGGACCTACCCTATGATCCTGCAATTCCTCTCCTGGGGATATAGCCTAAGGAACCCAACACATGCATCCAAAAATATCTGTGTACAAGTATGTTCTTAGCAGCACAATTTGTAATAGCTGAAACCTGGAAGCAACCCAGATGTCCAACAACAGATGAGTGGCTGAGTAAGTTGTGGTATATATACACAATGGAATACTACTCGGCTATAAAAAATTGTGACTTCACTGTTTTCAGCCGATCTTGGATGGACCTTGAAAAATTCATGTTAAGTGAAATAAGTCAGAAACAGAAGGATGAATATGGGATGATCTCACACTGAGGCAGAAGTTGAAAAACAAGATTAGAAAACACACACACACACACACACACACACACACAAGTAGAACCTGAAATGGAATTGGCTTATCACACCAAAGTAAAAGACTCTGGGGTGGGTGTGGGTGGGTGGGGAGAATACAGGTCCAAGAAGGATGACACAGGACCTAGTGGTGGTTGTATTGTTATATGGGAAACTGGGGAATGTTATGCATGTACAAACTACTGTATTTACTGTTGAATGTAAAACATTAATTCCCCAATAAAGAAAATAAGAAAATAAAAATAAATAAATAAATAAAATAGAATTGTACCAAGTTATTGTAGCAACATAGGAAACCAGCATATCCCCTAACAAATTCAGGAGTCAATTAAAACATATCAAAATTGAAGATAAGCAACAAATTAACTTTGCTATTAGTGCACCGAGTGCTAAACAACTATTCATAACTTGAAATCCAATTGGGCATCTGGGGAAGTAACTGCTACCTCTGGGCATGGGAAGATAGGAGAAAGGATAAGGAAAGTGATTATTTGCTTGTTTTCAGCATTTAAACCTAGTGAGGAAGTAATCTGCTTCCACATGCCCAAGAGCAATGCATTTTTATGGGGGCAGGGGTAATGGTTTACAGTTAACAGTTAGTAGAATTATTGGTACATGCATACAATTTCTCATTTTTCTGCAAAACACTTTAACCATCACCTCCACCATCATGCACCAGGACCTGAACCCTGTCCCATTCACATATCTTTTCTATTGGTGCACTACATCAAACCCCAATCAAGTTCTATTTTGTGTTTCCCCTTCTGATCTTATTTCTCAACTTCTGTGTGTGAGTGAGACAATTCTGTATTTATCCTTCTCTTTTTAGCCTAGCTCAGTTTACATGATTTCTTCAAGCTCCAACCAACATGAAGTGAAGAAAGTGAATTAGCCTTTTTATTAGCTGAGTAGTATTCAAATGTGTATATAGACCACAACTGACTCAGCCATTCATCTGTTTTTGGATACCTGGATTGCTTCCAGGTTTTGGCTATTATAAATTGTGCTGCTATGAACACAAGTGTACATAGATGTTTTTGGATGGGTGTGTATGATTCCTTAGGTTATATTCCCAGGAGAAGAATTGTAGGGTCATAGGGAAGGTCCATTTCTAGCTTTCTGAGAGTTCTCCAGACTGCTTTACACAGGAATTGGACCAATTTACATTCCCAGAAGGGTTCCTTCACCCCTACAACCTCTCCACCATTTGTTGTTGCTGTCTTTTCTGGTGTACAGCATTCTCAAAGGAATGAAGCAGTATCTCATTGTCTTTATTTGCATGTCTCTGACAATCAATGACTTGGGGCATTTTTACATATGTCTATTTTTTTGGATGATTTAGCAAACTTGATTCAGTACAATAGGTGTGGTCTCAGAACCTCTTCAAAGGATTTAATTTGATTTCTTCTCTGTAGGCTGCATTAATTATCTCTCAGTTCATGTATTGATTTGAGAAGAACTTGTTTATAAATCCAACAGGTTGTCAGGAGACTGGTGATTCCTATTCATATCAGTAAGGCTTCATCAGCAATGGGCCTGAGACCTGCCATTACCAAGTTTTTTCTGAAAGACTGAAATAGGCCACAAGACTATGTTTTTAGCATTTAATAGTCTTTGAGTTTAGCAGTGGCTTGGTACTTTTCTTGTAAATAGATGAAATGAGTTATGTCATAAAAGTAGTCCATTTTCTGTCTACTTCTCTAGGTACAAGGTCATGAAACAGGTATTTTGATCACTCTGGTGTCCGATTTTCATATTTTTAGCTTGAATAGATAAATATATTAAGGACTAAAGGTATCATTTAAGTGATATTTATTTATATGTATTCCATTTTTTGAGATACACAGGTAAAAATAAGAGACAAATAGAAGTAAAGACACCAAAGCACCACTCCACTATCCAAGGAATTTCTCTTGCCTTGTCCATGGTGTTCCTGGTAGCTACAATGTTTCCTCATAGCAAATGCAGGGCGTCATGCATTGGGAAGAAATCTGCTGACCATGGCATTTGAGTTTTCATTTCATTGCTATGTAATGTGTGGCTTAATATGACTTTCTTTTTAGTTTCCACTGGTTTCCGTCATTTTGGGGGATATTTGTTCTCACTTGATTGACTAACTACCATAAATTTAGGAGAATAATGATGGAGTAGAAGCACATTATGAATAATATTCTTGGGAGTCGGGTGGTAGCATAGCAGGTTAAGCGCAGGTGGCTCAAAGCGCAAGGACCAGTGTAAGGATCCCGGTTTGAGTCCCTGGCTCCCCACCTGCAGGGGAGTCGCTTCACAGATGGTGAAGCAGGTATCTGTCTTTCTCTCCCAGTCTCTGTCTTCCCTTCCTCTCTCCATTTCTCTCTGTCTTATCCAATGACGACAACATCAATAATAACTACAACAATAAAACAACAAGGGTAACAAAGGGAATAAATAAATAAATATTTTTAAAAGAATAATATTATTTCCTGAAATACATTTTAGATTTTGTTGCCAAAAATGTATATTTGAATGGAAGTTTAACATTTGGGCCTCATTTGCCCTGCTTGTGTGCAGAGTCTATATCCTGTATATGGTTGGATGCCAAAGACCTTGTTTCTTCTGTCTTCCAACCTTATAAAACATGCACTCTGCTAAAACAAAGGTATATCTAGGCAAGTTTTTCTTTCATTTCAGTTGCTACTTGAAACAGAAAGTGCAATTTTTCTGGAGCATATGAATACCTGATTTGTAGTTGGCACTTAGCCCAATATACTGTTCTTAAGTGCTTTGCAGTATAAACTGAGTTTGAGTCTATTTAAAGTAGGTGCTTTAGGGGCGTATTTTGTTGGTTTGCTTTTTAATGACACTGTGCAACAGAGGGAGAGATACCACAGTACTGAAGCTTTGTCTGCTGCTCTATTTTCAGTTTTTTGAAGTGGAGGTGTTCAACATCGTTCTTTGAATCCATCAAATATAGTTGATAATGGACCATATTGACATTATTTGGTTATGGCACCAATATAAAATGTTTCTGAAGCCTCCCATAATGGAGATAATTGCTTCTAACTTTCAAAGCAGACTGCCTCATTAAATGCTAGAGCATGTGACAGAACCGCTCTCCCAGTTGCGATCTTAATATTTAGCTACTAAAATTCTGTGACAAACACCTTGATGCTTCCCACAGGTCTCCACAATTAGCCACACTTGCTAATCTTTCCCAATAAGTCTCACTAGACAGAGAAGAATGTAAAGTTTTAATTTGCTAATCACCCTTTCCATGAGGGCTTGGGAGAGGGGGCAATGCTAATAGTCTGCAGACATCTGTAATGACCCTTGGACTAAACAGAGGGAAATGAAATCAAAGCTTTGACAAGGGCAGGAGAGCGGAAACAGAAGCTCTAATTGTGGCCATGTGAAGTGCACTTTCCCCTTTGTGTCTTTTGTAGGATGATCGCACAGTATATGATAAAGTAACTTGTATGGACTGAATGAAAAATGACGTTTTCCATCTTTTGGGCCATCTCTGTGAGCAGTCGAAATTTATGAAATGAGTGAAGATAGACTGACATGGTGGTGCAAAGAGAGCAGACAAAAGGGTTTGGGGAAGCTTTTGCCAGTTAAATTTGGCTAACCTGCAGAACGCCTATTGTCCAGCCAGTCATGCTTCATTGAATTCCCTTCCACTTTTGTTGTCATGTTTCCTCTTTATGGTTAAGTGAACCTCAAAACAATGGCAGAGAAATATACACTGAGTCACATATTGTGAGAAATACACTGTACTCTCCTCAAATCACAATAACGGCATTTATTTCTTAGATTTGCCACATTTTCTTGGTAAAAGCTCCTCTTTGCTCCCTTTGAATTTCAGTTCTGCCAAGGGGGAAGCCTTACAGGACACTGCCACTTTAGTATGGGAAATATTAAGATGATCAGAGCGAGCTAAAGGTAAGCTTACTTCCTTCAAGTATTTTGAGAGTTAGCTCCTTTGCCTACAAAGCTTTGGGTTTTCTGAGTTGAGAGTTTTGTATGCCATCTATACTGTATCAAATCAACTCTTCTTTCTCATTGGTGCTTTTTAATGGTTAAAAGTAAAGCAAGAGAAAATACAGTGTGATGCCACTTCAAAAGCAAAGTAAGAAGACATGAGTTTGCCTGTAAATAAAGACATGTAATTGTCACAGGTGAGTGCTTTATCTTCAAGACAAGAAGAGTTGAGTGGATTTCTTAGTGTCAGTGTTTAATTTTTATTGTTATTTCATAGTGAACTTGTTTTGAAAGATAGGACTGTTCTGTGATTTGATAACGGGAAAATAATCTTGGGTAAAATCAAAGAGCTGTCAATTATGTAACTATTTCCTCTTTTTTGTTGCATTATTGTGATTATAATAGTTTCTATAAATGACCAGTTTTAAAGCATTTTACTTTGGAAGTCCCTCCCAAGCAGCTAAGTGACAGAAATGTTGATTTCATTTAAGTTACTAGGTCTGATTTGGTTGTACTGTTGACATTTACAGGAATCCCTATTGCTCCTCTCAGAGTTCTGTCCTTTGGATGGAAACTAATGGAACAATGCATCTTTTTTGTTTGTTTGTTTATTTATTTATTTGTGCTCCATAACAACTTCTGTGGTTTCAGCCTTCCAGATTCTCAAGCGTGGAGTTTGATTGCAGGAGTAAAGGCAAGCAACTTTCTCTAAACACTTTTTAAAAGCTCCTAGTCAATATTTCAGTGCTACTCCCTACATAGACTTGATAGCTCCTTGCACTATCCCTGACTGTGTTTCAGCCTTGGTTTTCTCAGCAGGTGTCTATCAACAAACATCCTGATTCAGTGGTCTGTTTCCATCTTCAGGAAATGCAAAACCTCATTGATTTCTCTTGCTCTCTTTGTGTGCCTTTCCCTCTCATAGGAGTAAATGGAGCTCTGAGATGGAGAAACCATCATGGTCAAACAATGTTTGCCATTTTAATAGTGCCACAAAACTGTTCTTTTAAACACACACACACACACACACACACACATACACACACACATACACACACACACACACACACACACACACACACATCTAAAATAGTAATTGGATCTCTGATGAGTATCTCAAATGCTACTAGAGTAATTCTGTACGAGGAAAAGAGAGACTTAAAAAATTCCTAGTGACAAATAAAAGCTGTCAGACACAGGTTTCTATGCCACATTTCTTTGCTTTCATGAGAATGATGTACTATGAAAGTTGAAAATTAACACAGAACTGGAAACATGGTTGTTGACATAGCATCCCAGACTAGCAGGATAAACATGTGACCAACTCATTTTTGAAGGTGAAGAATCTAGTCCTAACATTCAGTAGTACCCTGTTGATAGATTCAGAAAAAGAATAGCACACAGTCTTCAAATATTAGATTAATCTCCCCATGAAAAGTAGATTCCCATATGGGAATATACAAGACTTATGACTAGCTGATGTCATATTCTCACCTCACAGGATGTAACCAGAGAATGTGATTTTTGCATCTAAAGACCATAAAAGTAAGCAATACTCACAATATAGATACTTCAATGTGTGTGGCTACAGATATATAAAAAATGTGTATTTTTAATGAATTTACTTATATTATAAGTCATTTTATGAAGTTTAATGGGCTTTTCTGACCCTATAGTACATCATGTAAAGAGGAAGGAAATTTTACACAAGTGACTGATAATTTCTCAACGCAGAATCAGAAATTTAAATATTAAGTAGATGCTCTCAGATTCATTTACTTTGAAGCAAAAAAATAAAACTCTGTTTCTTGACAAGAAAAGTACATTTAAACAGTGCCTCAAGTAAGAATGTTTGATAAACTACTATTTATACTTTTTTCTTTCATTTTTTCATTTGAATTTATTATCAATGAGTTTTCTTTTCCTTTCTTTGTAGATAATGATTTATAAGACAGTGTTGCCCCTATCTAATTTCTTCTAGATCCAACTATATTTTGCTAGTGATATAAAGTGAAATTTTAAAGTAGGACTAGTGAAAATAATTATTTGGGTGAAGATTTGTAACATTCTAAAGTAGTTTAGCAATAATTACTCCAAAACTTGATAGATCCTTAGGAACATAAATAATTCACGTTTACTCCTCCATGTCTTCATACACAATGTTCTATTGCAATTGTCTAAGTGTTGCAAATATGTAAGTTGGGATTAATTGAATCCAGAGTAGAAGAAGGAGTTGAGCAAGGAACCAGGCTAACAAAAATGTCAGTTTTACATTTAAATTGAATAAAGCATTACTTTATAATGAGAAAAAGTATTTAAAATGGGAGGAGATACAAATGATGTGAAGGCTACGGAAATATTCAGGGTATGCACCAGCATCCTTATGGAACCTAAGAACTCCGCTGTGTGTTTCATTTTAGGTCCTTAGCTCACTATACATTCTGGCCTCATAGTAATCACCAGTTATGATCATCTTACTCTTTAGTAAACTTTCAGATTGTAAATGTTTTCAAAAATATGCCTGGCCCAAGACAGTGGCATTAATTTCTAAAATATCTTTAACTGAAAACACTCTTCATAAAATGTCAGAGTTTTTTTGTTTTGTTTTGTTTTTAATCATCTTAATGAAGATGAGACTTGAAGGGGAGGAGTGAATATTAATTTGTGTTAGAATGTTAATCAGGTACCGATCCACTTTTATAAGGGTACATGCAAATATTTTACACAAATTATTAACAGTTTTTAACTACATTATATAATATGCATACATACATGTACTCATATATATAATTATATGAGCAATTGCCAACATCAGAACTTCATAAAGATAACTCTTAGGTTTCCAAGATTTTAATAATGATTGAGCACAAAGTCAGTTAACAAGTAAACTATCACTTTTTACTTTATTTTGTAAGATAAATGTATTATTTTATAATCACTTATTATTGTAATTAAACTTCAACTGAAATGATAGGCATGTTTCCTTTTTAAATTTTCTGTCATTTCTTTCTGAATATTTTTGTCTAAGGTACTTAAATAATTCATCTGGATCTTTATTACTAATAATGTATGGCTATGATCAATCTTATATGTCAGGGACAAATATAAAATATTAACATACATAAAACAATCTGCATGTGAATAAGTAACAACTCAAATCTATTATATAGAATACATACTGCTCTCTTGTTCAGAGTCATGCATTTTGTATATAAATTTTATTATTTATAATATTACACATTCCAGTTATATATGTACTTAAATTGCATTAATTAATTGTGGGGAAATGGTGTACTATTAAAAACTCCTATTTTCTCTGGTTTAATTTGTGTTATAGATATTATTGCATGTAAAATCATTAGTTTATTTTTCTTTTGATTATCCACTGAAAATAAACAATAGTTACTGAAAAATTATCAGGAGAACACAATTATCATCACATATATGAGAAATTATATCTATGTACCTATACATTTTGTTAAATTAAACATAATACAAAAAAGTCTTATTTATGGAATATGGAATTACGTGACTAAATTAACTAAAATGCAACTTTTGTTTCATAAAAACTGGCTTTTATTACTTCTAACTTTCAGATATATTTTGTCTTTCAAAGAAGGCTTACTCTACGTAGTATTTAAATGGTCTAATTTATCTTCCTTTAGCCTATTGTCCATATATTTTATTCAATTTATTCTTATAATTATTTTATAATTAAAAATATTCTTAATCTCTGTGAAAATGTTATGAGTTGAGTAAAGCAAATACCAACTCAAAGAACAACATTAACTTTGGACTGAAACTAATCATAAAGCATTATCATCTTGAAGGAAGCTTCCTAAAAAGGCTATTACAGAATGAATAAGTTGATTGTGATGGAAATTTTCCTCCTAGTGTCATTCTGGTCCTAACTTGCACACCCTGCAAAAGAACTTCACTAGCTCTCATGTTCTTCAATATTTACTGGTGTTGCAATTCACAATTGCAATCTGCAACGTAATAGTAACACTTCAGTGAAATTGTTCTACATAATTTTATGATATATGAAAGATATTAAAATAATTAAATTGCTTTAATATATCTCCTTAGTATTTGAGATATCTTGATTCATATTTTTTTAAGCCATACAAAAGCTTCTGTCTCTGCAGGGGAATTTTTCAGTTAGTTGGGGGTGGGGTAAAGTTAGTTAGGATACTGAGAGAGAGATGGTGTGAGAAGACAGAGACATCAGAAGTTGAGGTAGAATTGAAGATTAAAAAAAAGTCACTGGTAGTCTCTTACTTTTTACTTTTTTAGTCTGTGAGTTTGAATTTAGAAATGTAAAATTTCCATTGCCAATGTAATTGATCAATTCTACATGACAAATCTTATGGCAAAAAGCTTCTTTAACTTACTTTTTTATGTTTTAAGGGTTAAAAAAATCAAATTAAAGATACACAAACTCTCAGCTAGTCAGCTGAGACTGACTTACAACCTCAGGAATATTGAGTGATATCTATCCCAACAATATGTAATGTTGGAAAAATAAGAACTCTTCTCTAGAAGGTATACATGTCTCCTTTTTAACTAAAATATTACAACAGATGCAATTTTCTTCTACTACCATAACTTAGATTTGTAATTGATCTACTTTACCAATTTTGACATTAAGTTCATCACACAGCATCAAATGTAGATCGAGCACAAGAAGCAATGGAGAAAAAAGTTGTAACTTTTGCTAAGTGTGGGGGGAAACCAAGAGACACAATGAGACTCAACTCTATCGAACTGTGCTTAAGAATGTGGAATTGCTATGACTATTTATTGACAGGAGTTTGTCCTTTTAGAAGACCAGTGAGGCTGTCTTGAGAATGTGTCTACTCTATCCTGGCCCAAACCTCAAGAGATGGGGACTTATTTTCAATTTTGATAACACTAGCAACCCCATCAAAAACATTATGCACAAATATACACACTTTTCTGAAAGCATATCTATTTCTTTTTAAAAATTTTTTATATTTACTTTCCCATTTGTTGCCTTTTTTATTGTTGTTTTATTGATGTCATCGTTGTTAGATAGGACAGAGAGAAATGGAGAGAGGAGGGGAAGACAGAGAGGAAAAGAGAAAGACACCTGCAGACCTGCTTCACCAACTGTGAAGTGAGTCCCCTGCAGATGAGGACCCAGGGGCTCCTTATGCTGGTCCTTGCACTTTAAGCCACTGCGGTGCCAAGCGACTCCGACTCCCGAAAACATATCTATTTATTTTTATTTATTTATTTATTTATTTATTTATTTATTTATTTTCCCTTTTGTTGTCCTTGTTTTTTATTGTTGTTGTAGTTATTGATGTTGTAGTGGTTGGATAGGACAGAAAGAAATAGAGAGAGGAGGGGAAGACAGGGGGAAAGATAGACGCCTGCAGACCTGCCTCCCTGCTTGTGAAGGGACAACCCTGCAGG